>NC_135821.1:77334289-77671051 GCF_964213995.1 Mustelus asterias | reverse complement strand
GGCTGCTCTGGCGCATGCTCGGGAGATGTTGCCATCTCTCTCTCTCTCCGGGAGGGGGAGGTGGTGGCGCCTGCGCGGGGGCCGGGGGGTGGGCGCATGCGCGCTGCCGGCTGCCGGGACGGTTAGTCCGGAGGTGCGCGAGCCGGGCGGAGGCTGCAGGTAAAGCGGCTTAGCTCACCTTTCCGTTAGAGAGCGCGGCGTCCCGCCACCGACAGCCCGTGTGTGAGGGCGGGAGGGGGTTCCTCACAGCAACGGCCCGGGGGGGGAGGGGATGCTGAGGGGAATCAGAGCCGACGGTGCATTTTATTTTTTATAAAAATGTCGAGAGCTTCCTCTCCCCTCACGCTGTGTGTGTCTCTCACTCTCTCTGTCTGTCTCTGTGTCTCACTCTCTCTGTCTGTCTCCCCCCTCTGTCTCTCTCCCTCTCCCTCTGTCTGTGTCTCTCCCCCCGCCGGAATGCAGCATTGCTGCAAATCCACTGCGTGCCGGACCTTTAAAAAACGCAGCGCCCTTTTCATGCATTCGCCTCCAATCCTCCGCTTGAATTGCGCCCCACTTGCGGCGGTGCTGCCCGGTATTTGCGCTGCCATCCCGCCGGTGCCCCTCTGTCCTGGCTCCAGACAGTTTTTTTTTTTGGGGGGGTGATTTTTTGCTGCTCTGAGGCGCTTACAGTGAAGCCAGATGCATTGCGAATCCAGCCTTGCAGCAACCCCTCAACTGCCTCATGTATTTTATTTAAAATAACTTTGTTGTACAATTAAAAGGTCTGATCAAACCTGCCTTTTCGGAATTAAATACATTATTTTGTTGACAAGCCGACTCTTGTGCCGGAGTCAGCTGTCTGATTATTCTTCTTCAGGGGATGGAAGATTAAGATGTTACTCTTGCTGATGATGTTGTTGTTGCTGGAATGAAATAGCTGGCGAAATTGCTGCCAAACAGTAACCTTGTAATATCCGGACAGCAGACCAGGCAGTCTCACTTGGCTACATCGCAATTCTTATCTAACCTGTAAGGTAGTGTTTGTCTTGTCTGATTGGCAAAGCCTAGCATCATTGGCAGTGGAAGATACGGATCTAGGTGGTGATCACAGACTGAAAATGCTCCTGTGGGAGATGTACAGCTGTCTGGAGAATATATAGTTTAAAAATTGGACCTACGCAGTAAAGATTGGATGGAAAACATTATGGACCAATTGTATAAGAATATATTGCAGCCTTGCTTGGTGTGAAGCCCCTTAAACCAGATTTGCTTCAGTCCCGTGGCTTATCAGAACCTTTTGATTATGCTGTGGTCTTGTAACATGCATGGTCAATTATTATATACAGTGTACATGGTACTTAGAACAATACTAGTAGAGTCTGTTTTACAGCATATTGCATTTTGCCTGCCCTGTCTCAGTCTGCAATTATTTTAATATGTCAGCACTAGCAGGAACACGATGTTGTCCTTACTATACCTTACATAACACCAGTAAGGCTGCAATGCCAGTATTCATCTATTGCTTCCAGGTAGGTTACTGAAGGTTGTGTTACTCAGGGTGACCACCACAGGATCTGATAGTCTACAACATTCATACAAAATGATGACATTGTTTATGCGGGTTGAACTATTCAGCCATTAGCCTATATTGAGTCTGAGTGTTCCACATGATTTGTCCGTACAAAGATCTTCGTTTGGTGCTGGTTTTGTCCTGTTTAATCTTTCCTGCACACAGTTGGATTCTAATTGTTGCAACTGGGAACTAAGGTACTATTTTAGCTAACTGTCTAGTTTCCATATAGGTTTTAGTTTAGGTGTCTTCAATGTATGTGTGGTGTCAATTAATTTAACATGGTCTTACATTTTTAAAAATCTGAGTGCAATTAGCCTCTAAATAAAGTGACAAAATATTCAGTTTTAAAGCTCAGGCCTCACTCAGAATTGTAAAGCTAAGAGCCAATTGATCATGTCTATTTTGGCGCCATGCTTGAGAGCCTGAGTGTATGTCAGGTGTATGGATAAGAGAGCTGACTGAAAAGAGGTAATGTTTGTGTGTTGAATGATCATCTTGTAACACAGAAGCACTTTTCTCTCCAATCAGCTCTCCTTTGAAATCAGCCATGAAGGGAGTGTAAAGTGAACTTTTTTGCATATGTCAGTCATTTCCTAAATATTTTTTATAGTGTTTGATTATCATAAACCCTGGGAGCAGTGTGTGCACACCAGTTCATCCAGAATCAGCATTTGTTATTGGCAGTGGTGAGATTTTTGCACCAGACATCTCTCTCCTTCAGTATTGCTGATAAAAGATTGACTGGAGGTAGTATTAAGAAACGAGTGAATTTAAATTAGGAGGACCTGTATTCAAAAGAAAATCCTACATTCATGTCCATCTAAAAGGCAAAGCTTTAGTTAAGTGTCTAACCAATTATGTGTTTTATTTTGTTCTATGTCTAAAATTGCACTGCACAGTGATCCTGGCATATACTTGTGTTGTAAATGATTGAAAATGTAAAAGAATATTTTATAGATTATAATTGGTAATCTGGATAATAATTGATGTGTGATTTCTCCATGCACAAACCATAGTCTGAAGTTGGGAGCATCCTTGTGCATCTAATGTTGGCCACTTATGAGATGGTTTTGGCAACGAGAGCTGAGGCAGATTGCTTGTTTACCTTCTCATCCAGGAAATGATACATGGGATTTGATCAAAAAGTGGGAGGAAAATGAAAAAGCTGTTTTTTAAAAAATATATATAATTTATCTTTCCTTCTGCATTGATTTTTGTTCTCTCAGGGAATGAAAGGATATGGGGAGTGGGCGGGAAAATGAAGCCCACAATCAGCTATGATCATATTGAATGGTGGAGCAGACTCGATGGGCCGTATGGTCTACTGCTGCTCCTGTTTCTTATGTCCTTATGTTAATCTGGGCAGCATTTAATGGTGTTGCAGTAGAATGAGGAATTCAGAAGAGTCATGCCTTGTCTTCCAAAACTTGTGCTATAGCTCATGTTAAAGGAGCTATGCCTTGTTCATTTTTACCTGCTTGAACATATATGTATATTTTACTTTTTGAGGAATATTCTTAACCAATGGAATTTGAGTTTAAATTTGTGGTTTTTGCAGTTCAGTCATATTCAAGTAAAAATGTTCTTCTGAAAGTTAAACAAATATGTGGGAACAAACTGTTCCTTTAACTACCTCCACTGACTAAGCACGTAAGCAGCTTGGAGTTGAAGTGCTGCATCATACCCCATGCATCCCCAAACATTGTATACACCAAGATTCAAGAGAATGAATCCTGTTTTTACTAATATTGGGTTTTGAAATTTCTCAAGCTCTTTTTTCCTGGACGAAACCTGTTCATATACAATTGTGTTTGAGAGCCATGATACTGAATATTAATTCCGTCTTGTAGAGCCGGTTCCTATTCAGATGTGTTCTTAGCGGCTTAGATTTTGCAATTGTAACACTCTGCCTTCTTTCTTCTTGAATAGTATACGGGGAAAGTAGAAAGCAGCGAGTTGAGGCTTGATATTAGTGGATGCTCATATACACTGTTTATCCAGATGTATTTGTGTTTAGATGCTTACAATTTTGGTGAATTGCTCTCTCAATCCCCTTCAGGTGATCAGAACTAGTCGAGGTCGATCACAGAAACAAAGTGTTACCTACAAGGACACCTGTGTTCTATATGATTTTTCTAAGCGTCCTGCCCTGGAGCAATAGTAACTCCAGAAACTAACTGCACAACTTCAGCAAGTTGTTACTACTGTAACCCACAGCACATGTAAATTACCACATGATTCATTTCTGCAGGGATGCAGGTGTGACACCTAGGAGCTTCTGAATTGCCAGTTGCCTGCGTTTGCATGTGTAAAATTATACATACAACATTGTGATTCTGGAGCATACATTTGGATAATATTTAAATGATTACAGCTTTGAAGCAGCATAAACGTTGACTTGTAGGTTTTTTTGCTTCGGCAGACATATGTATCCTCCTTGAAATCACTATTGTGTTTCTGGTGCTTTGGTACATTATAGTCAGTTTGTACCTTAATGGAGCATAAATAAATACATCACGTTTATTTCATGCACAGTGATGCAGCATATTTGTGTAATATCTCATCGACCAGGAGAGCTGGGTCTGAATTGTAGTGATGATACTGACTTCTCTCAGATTCACTGAGCACAGCAATGAGTGTTAATGCCTGGCTGATGGAAAGGTGGGCAAATTGACTTGTATAATGCGAACCACTCCTAGTGACTGACCAGAAGTGGCACGAATATTGCATGTAGAAGCTTGCTAGCTTCTGTCCTTTCCGGTTGGGATTGTCTTTGTGCTAGGGAAAAATACATAAAAGAAAGCTGTTAACAATTAAATCCAAAAACAATTAAATTATTAAAGGTGAATTTGGTCCAGGCTATGCTATGGAATGGAAGAGTTACACTTGCCTCAAATAAGTGCTATAACAACTATTTCATGGACTTGATTATGTTTTGCTTTGATGTTGATTCTGACCTTGAGTGACTGTACTATCGATATTTTCAGCTTTTCAAACCAATTCTCTTTGTGACCTGTTTGAGTTTGCCGGTTACAGACATTGTGCTCCTTGGAAATCAGGTTGTGACCTGCTGAACCATTGTAAAGCGGAACTTTTATAGTCAATAGAGGTGGTTTTTAGCCAGAGAGTTTGGGCTGAATTTATAGTTTTGGTTTCCAAAGTCAAAAGGGCAGTTTGTTAACCCAAAATTGAAGCACAGTGGATTTTCTTTTGTCTGAGTTCCCTTTTAAGAGTGCCATTTAAATATGTATCATAACCAATCTGTGTGAATCCCTGCTTTCATGGTGGTGCTCCAGACCACAAATTATGGTGATGCAATTTTAATAGTGTTGTTGCCATGGAAGATTCCTGTACTCTTTGAGGCTTCAAGAGCCAGATATAAATATTATTTGTGCCTTCTAGTCTGAATCTTTTTATTTTGAGGCACAGAAATAGTTGGCTAATTTAAATATTCATTTCAAGCCAAGATTGTGCTATTTGAGTACAAATCCATCATTTCATAATAGTGCCTTACTGTAGTGAAGAGTTGTGACAAAGTGGGAATCTCATGCTTACAGCATAACTTGTATTTGTTCACCAAGTATGTTGCAACCTAATAGTCCATTCAGTGCCTCCAAACTCTCTTTAAATGGCAGAAAATTCCAGTGAATCACCTCTGGTTCAGTGCAAGATCCCCTGAATTACTGTAGTTTTCAAACTCCAAAGTGAGGTCACTGGTCCTACCAACATGAAATCATTACCACCAACCAACTTTAAATTTTAATGACTACCCATCGGGCCAGTGTTATGTATTGGCATTAAGGTCATCTTTGACTGGATTTAGTTTATTTCATTTACTTAATCTTTCCAATAGTATGAAGGCAATATCTTCATTTTGCACTTCCTTCATAAATTTTCAGTTGTTGCACACTCCTTCATGTTGGATGGTAAAATTCTTACTGGCAGCTTTGAATGGAGTGAGTTTTGCACACATGCAAATCTAATTGCGAGAGAATGAAATTCTTTCCTAGCAAGAATTTTCGAAGTGTTTGTATCTTGGATATTAATCATCAGATGGAGCACAACCAGTTACTGATAGTCTTGTGCTTCAACTGATAGGATTAAATGAGGAGTGAGTGGAGGTTTGTGCTGTAGACTCGGAAAATCTATGAAAACTTTAGCTCCAGAAAAGATTGTTTCCCTCCCTCCACTGCAACATTCTTCATCTTTCAATCTGCCATCCTTTTGACAATGGACTGGGCATTTCTTTAGCATCTAATTGTAGGCACTTTTATATTGTGCTGGTCAGAACTACATTAATACTTAAATTCATTTGAGTTTGAAATCTTCAGGGCTGACTGAGAGAAAAACAGGTTTAATTTTGTTAGCCAGGGTGTGATTGAAACTCAGTTTCAGAAATAAAAGAACATATTAACCTGTTATACTATCCAGTCCCCAGAATGGTTGCTTTTCATTGCCTGACATGGAGTTTTTACAAATAGAGTATTATTAGCCACCAGCCCATCTCCTGCATTAATAGTGCGTTTAGGAATTAAATCTGCTCAGAATTGGATAACCAATTGTCTTTTCAGAATTGGCTCTGTGTAGCAAAAGATACCAGAAGAGCTTGTTTCTAACCTAATAATTCAGAAATGTAGCACCTGACCAGGATAAATGTGAAGGTGAATTGAACAACTAAATTCTATGCCCTGACAGCACTATCCTTTTAAACTAACATTATGTTGCAAACATTAAAAAAAATCTTAGAAGTTTCAATTCAAGCAGCAGGAGGTGAAATGATAGCACAGGCAAGTGATGGGAAAGGTTCTGTAAGGGAGGATGAAGCAGTTACAGGAGATCAAGAATTGTATCAGTGACGGCTATGCTTATTCAACCCTTCTAGTTAATGAAACTGCCGAGACCATAAAAAATGTCGTGGTTTAATGAAGCAGCAGGTGGTTCATTTGAATGATCAGAACGAGATTCAGGCTCTTAGTGCTAGCTAACACCATCTTACGAATAAATTCTAATGTAGTTGATGATCCTTTTAAATGCTTATCTTAAATTTTGAAATTTTAAACTATCTCCTGTACAATTTTTTTTCTGCCCATCACCACCATCACGCCCTAGTTGTGTACTAAGATTGGCAGGTGAACGTATTTTATTGAATGGAGAAAATTTGACAAATGTAACAAATTCTTAGAAGCACCAACCACCTCCACTCCATGTCCCCCCAAATGTATTCCCCAATGATGATTGTGCAGTTTCACAAAGCTCAGCTTAAATTCACAGTCTCCAGAATTAAACAAAATTCTGCTCATATTTCTTACCTCTTTGAGTATTGAAAAGATTATATAAAGCTTTTGCCTATTTTACATTTTAGAAGCTTTGTTTAGAATCCTCTTGGGACCTTACAGTGCCAACTCTTTCTCGACGTGCCACAGTAACATTGATGAAGAAAATAGCAACTTCCTGCGTGCTGCAGCATTTTTTGTCAATGTTCTGCTACATCTAAGGTAGTTTAATTTCTTAATGTAAAAAATTAGATTCACAGGAAACATGATTGCAAAGCTGAATAATCTGAGGAAGTAAGTTCTTTGCAGCACCTGGGTACTTACTGATAAGCAAGAATCCATTGGTTTACCCTAAGGCATTTAAGTCTGATATATTGTGAATAAAATATTTTTCTTAACCCAGGCTTTGTTGAATGTTCAGCATGTTACAGAATTTCTATTGTGTAAAATCTTTGCAAAACAGTATTAATTAAAAGGTGTTGCCACAATAAAATGCATTTTAAAATTTATTTTTATTGTACCTTTTTCAAGAGTCTACATTCACAGAAATATTTGATGAAGTCATTGTGTGGGTTAATTATACGTTGCTTACAGGAGGAGTAAATTGATGTACTAAGTTTTTTGGCAGGTTGCACTGTGCTGGAAGCAATGAGTATTTAAGCTATGAAGCTTTTTTCTTTTGTACTGCAGGGCTCAGTAGAGGAATGAGGGAGTAGTGAGGTGGTTGGGGCGGTGGGGTGTTGTCCTTGCCCATCTGTGCATCTGTTCTGTTTTTTGGTTTATTTGCCCTCTTATGCTGGCCTACATTCCCTTGGGAAGCGATTTGGGTATTAGGAGGGGTGGGGCTGTGCCAAGTGAGCCTTTAAATGGTCCAGCATAAATTATTTAACGCTTCACTGGGTTCAGATATGTTACTGTTTTTAAACATTACTGCTTTTATGGCCAGTGAAATTCTACAGCCAGTCACTGGGCTATGACACTGGGCCATTGCTTGGCTTTTTCAGCAGCAACTGTAGTAAATGTTCCAACAAAGAGGAACCTCCCCAGTTCATCAATAAATCTTAGTGCTGAGGATGTCCACTTCTAATGCGGTTTTTAAATTAAAAGCTTGATGACCACGCCTCAATTTGCATGTGTCTAATCAACATGAAACATTTCTGTACTACCCTGAGTTACTAGAAAATAGCTGGTTGAGAACTGTTGTAATTAGGGAATGTGAAAAAGGCTGTCACTGGTTGTCATTATGTTATGTGAATCTATTTTGAAGTGGGGAACTATATTTTTCATTTTAGCTTTGAAAATACCCTATTCTTTTGATTTACTGCCAGATATTGACCAAGTATTTGGGCATGGACTATTTAAATTTGACCTGCTCGAACGATAAATCCTTGTACTGCATGTAGGCATTGCTTATTGACTCCTAATGCTGTCTTTATATTGTGGATATAGGTTTGACACCGATACCTGTTTTCGAGCACTCCATTATATTGCCACCACTGCAGTTCCCTTCAAGTCGGAGAGGAAAAACCAGCAGCAGCAGCTTAGACTTGTAATGCACAGTTCATATAGAAACATTGCACAGGAAAAATGAGCAGAGTTGGGTGAAAGAGTTAACAGATGACTGAAGGTATAGATTTTTGATGAGGCTTCTAAAGGCATGGAGGAAAAATATCGAAGTTGAGTTTAGGGAAGAAGGTTCAGAGAATAGGGTTGAGACAGCTGAGGACTCTGTCTGCATACTTATACAAGCATAGTGCTCTGCTAACTGCAGTCTGAAAGCTGGTGAGATTTTTGATCTTAGTAAAGGGCTGACAGGACATTTGGCTCTTTTTTAACATTAAAAATTTAACAGCAGTCCAATGGATCACTTGGGAACTCTTTAAACTTCAATTTTAAAGATTAAAATGTGGGCTTCGCATCAGTTGCAGCTATAATGCAGTCGGTATGAAGGATAGGCAGTGAGAGACGATCTGATGTGGGTGGTCTGAAACTGGACTCCCAGTTCGAAAGTGAGGCAGGTTTGGTTTTAATTATAATACATTTATCCTGCTGTACAGCTCCACAGCAACAGAAAATATGCAGTATGGTGAATCTATGGCAACTGTACGTGATAGTTCACTCTTCACTTAAAATCATTGAATCCCTACAGTGCAGAAGGAGGCCATTCGGCCCATTGAGGCCGCACCAACAACAATCCTAACCAGGCCCTATTCGCATCACCGCACATATTTACCCTGCTAATCCCCCTGACACACAGGGCCAGTTTTAGCATGGCCACTCAACGTAATCTACATACCTTTGCAATGTGCAAGGAAACCAGACCACTTGGTGGAAACCCACACAGACACAGGAAAAATGTGTAGACTCCATATGATAGTCACCTGAGGCTGGAATTGAACCAGTGCTGTGTGCTGTAGTGCTGTGAGGTGCCACTGGATCGACTGGACTTGTACTCACTGGAATTTAGAAGAATGAGAGGAGATCTCATAGAAACATGTAAAATTCTGATGGGACTGGACAGGCTAGATGGGGGAAGAATGTTCCCAATGTTGGGGAAGTGCAGAACTAGAGGTCACAGTCTAAGAATAAGGGGTAAGCCATTCAGGACTGAGATGAGGCAGAACTTCTTCACTCAGAGTTGTGAACTTGTGGAATTCTCTACCACAGAAAGCTGTTGGGGCCAGTTTGTTAGGTATGTTCAAGAGGTAGCTGGGTATGGCGAGAAAGCAGGAGTGGGATACTGAAAGTGCATGATCATATTGAATGGTGGTGCAGGTTCAAAGGGCCGAATGGCCTGTTCCTGCAACTATTTTCTGTGTTCCAATGTTTCTTGAACCTATATAGTGCATATGATACCCACAGTATTTTTAGGGAGGGAGTGCCAGGATTTTGACTCAGTGACAGTGAAGGAATAGTGATATATTTCCAAGTCAGAATGGTGGTTGGCGAGCCACCAGGTCGTGATCTCATGTCTACTGACCTTATCCTTCAAGATGGTAGTGATTGGGGTTTATGTACTGTCTGAGGAGGCTTAGTGAGTTCCTGCAGTAGGTGATGATGCACACTGCTGCCATTGTGCATTGGTGTAATGTTTATGGATGGGATACCAATCAAATGGGCTGCTTTGTCCTGGATGATAAGTTGTTTGGATGCTGTTGGAGCCGCACTCATCCAGGCAAAGTTGTTGTTGGAGCAAAACTATGCGGGTTAGATTGATTGGCCGTGATAAATTGCCCCTTAGTGTTAGGGGGATTAGTAGGATAAATATGTGCGGTTACAGGGATAGGGCCTGGGTGGGATTGTTGTTGGTGCAGGCTTGATGGGCTGAATGCCCTCCTTGTGCATTATAGGTATTCTATTCTATGACAGGCCTAGGGAGTCAGGAAGTGAGTTGCTCGCTGCTAGATTTCTAGCCTCTGACCTCTTGTAGGCACAGTATTTATATGGCTAATCCAGTTCAGTTTCTTGTCCAGCATAATCCCCAGGATGTTAATATGGAATTCAGTGATGGTAATGCCATTGATAGTCCTGGGGCAATGGTTAAATTCTCTCTGGTTGGAAATGGTCATTGCCTGGCACTTGTATGGTGCAAATGTTACTTGCCACTTACCAGCGCAAGCATGGATATTGTTCAGGTCTTGCTGAATTTGGGCAAAGAACAAAAGTACAACTCAGGAACAGGCCCTTCGGCCCTCCGAGCCTGCGCCGATCATGATGCCTGCCTAAACTAAAACCGTATGCAGTTACGGAGTCCGTATCCTTCCATTCCCATCCTATTCATGTATTCGTCTAGTTGCCCCTTAAATGCCGCTATCGTACCTGCTCCCATCACCTCCCCGCATTCCAGACAATTCCAGACTGATGGAAAAGGATAGATATATACCACAGGGCAAGAGTTATAGCTGGGGGAAAGGAGATTATGATGCGATTAGGCGAGATTTAGGGGACATAGGATGGGGAAGGAAACTGCAGGGGATGGGCGCAATTGAAATGTGGAGCTTGTTCAAGGAACAGCTACTGCGTGTCCTTGATAAGTATGTACCTGTCAGGCAGGGAGGAAGTGGTCGAGCGAGGGAACCGTGGTTTACTAAAGAAGTTGAATCTCGTGTGAAGAGGAAGAAGGAGACTTATGTAAAGATGAGACGTGAAGGCTCAGTTAGGGCGCTTGAGAGTTACAAGTTAGCCAGGAAGGACCTAAAGAGAGAGCTAAGAAGAGCCAGGAGGGGACATGAAAAGTCTTTGGCAGGTAGGATCAAGGAAAACCCTAAAGCTTTCTATAGGTATGTCAGGAATAAAAGAATGACTAGGGTAAGATTAGGGCCAGTCAAGGATAGTAGTGGGAAGTTGTGTGTGGAGTTCGAAGAGATAGGAGAGGCACTAAATGAATATTTTTCGTCTGTATTCACACAGGAAAAAGACAATGCTGTCGAGGAGAATACTGAGATACAAGCTATTGGACTAGACGGGATTGAGGTTCATAAGGAGGAGGTGTTAGCAATTCTGGAAAGTGTGAAAATAAATAAGTCCCCTGGGCTGGATGAGATTTATCCTAGGATTCTCTAGGAGGCTAGGGAGGAGATTGCAGAGCCTTTGGCTTTGATCTTTATGTCGTCATTGTCTACAGGAATAGTGCCAGAAGACTGGAGGATAGCAAATGTTGTCCCCTTGTTCAAGAAGGGGAGTAGAGACAAACCTGGTAATTACAGACCAGTGAGCCTTACTTCTGTTGTGGGCAAAGTTTTGGAAAGGATTATAAGAGATAGGATTTATAATCATCTAGAAAGGAATAATTTAATTAAGGATAGTCAACACGGTTTTGTGAAGGGTAGGTTGTGCCTCACAAACCTTATTGAGTTCTTTGAGAAGGTGACCAAAGAGGTGGATGAGGGTAAAGCAGTTGATGTAGTGTGTATGGATTTCAGTAAAGCGTTTGATAAGGTTCCCCACGGCAAGCTATTGCAGAAAATACGGACGCATGGGATTGAAGGTGATTTAGCAGTTTGGATCAGAAATTGGCTAGCTGTAAGAAGACAGAGGGTGGTGGTTGATGGGAAATGTTCATCCTGGAGTTCAGTTACTAGTGATGTACTGCAAGGATCTGTTTTGAGGCCACTGCTGTTTGTCATTTTTATAAATGACCTGGATGAGGGCGTAGAAGGCTGGGTTAGTAAATTTGCGGATGACACTAAAGTCGGTGGAGTTGTGGATAGTGCGGAAGGATGTTGCAGGTTACAGAGGGACATAGATAAGCTGCAGAGCTGGGTTGAGAGGTGGCAAATGGAGTTTAATGCAGAAAAGTGTGAGGTGATTCACTTTGGAAGGAGTAACAGGATTACAGAGTACGGGGCTAATGGTAAGATACTTGGTAGTGTGGATGAGCAGAGAGATCTCGGTGCCCATGTGCATAGATCCCTGAAAGTTGGCACCCAGGTTGATAGGGTTGTTGAGAAGGCGTACGGTGTGTTAGCTTTTATTGGTAGAGGGATTGAGTTTTGGAGCCATGAGGTCATGTTGCAGCTGTACAAAACTCTGGTGCGGCCGCACTTGGAGTATTGCGTACAGTTCTGGTCGCCGCATTATAGGAAGGATGTGGAAGCATTGGAAAGGGTGCAGAGGAGATTTACCAGGATGTTGCCTGGTATGGTGGGAAGGCCTTATGAGGAAAGGCTGAGGGACTTGAGGCTGTTTTCGTTAGGGAGAAGAAGGTTAAGAGGTGACTTAATAGAGGCATACAAGATGATCAGAGGATTAGATCGCGTGGACAGTGAGAGCCTTTTTCCTCGGATGGTGATGGCTAGCACGAGGGGACATAGCTTTAAATTGAGGGGTGATAGATATTGGGCAGATGTCAGAGGTAGGTTCTTTACTCAGAGAGTAGTACGGGCATGGAATGCCCTGCCTGCAACAGTAGTGGACTCGCCAACATTAAGGGCATTTAAATGGTCATTGGATAAACATATGGATGATATTGGAATAGTGTAGGTTAGATGGGCTTTAGATTGGTTTCACAGGTCAGCGCAACATTGAGGGCTGAAGGGCCTGTACTGCGCTGTAATGTTCTATGTTCTAATCACCACCCTCTGTGTAAAAAAAAATATATAAACTTGCCTCGCACATCCCCTCTAAACTTCTCCCCACGCACCTTAAACCTAAATCCCCTAGTATTTGACTTTTCTACCCTAGGAAAGAGCATCTGACTATCCACTCTGTCCATGCCACTCATAATGTAAACCTCTATCAGGTCACCCCTCAACCTCTGTCATTCCAGTGAGAATAAACCGAGTTTATTCAACCTCTCATCATAGCTAATACCCTTCACACCAGGCAACATCCTGATAAACCTCTTCTGAACTCCAAAGCATCCACGTCCTTCTGGTACTGTGGTGACCAGAATTGTACACAATATTCCAAATGGGGCATAACAAAGGTTCTGTACAGCTGCGGCGTGACCTGCGAATTTTTATACTCAATGCCCTGGCCGATGAAGGCAAGCATGCCGTATGCCTTTTTGACTACGTTATCCACCTACGTTGCCACTTTCAGTGACTGGACATTGACGAGTATCTGAAGAGTCGTGAATGGTGTTGAACATTGTACAATTATGAGCGAACAACCCCCATTTCTGACTTTTGATGGAAGGTCTTTGATAAAGCAGCTGAAGGAGGACACTATCAGAGAAATTCCTGCAGTAATTTCCTGGAACTGAGATGATTGACCTCCAACCTCTTTAGTGTTAGGTAAACCTCCAACCATTTACCTTGGCTAATCCACCTACTCTACACGTTTTTGGACACTGGGGCAATTTAGCATGGACAATCCATCTAACCTTCACATCTTTGGACTGTGGGAGGAAACTAGAGCAACCGGAGGAAACCCACGCAGACATGGGGCAAATGTGCAAACTCACCCAAGGCCAGAATTGAACCTGGGTTCCTGGTGCTGTGAGGCAGCAGTGCTAACCACTGTGCCGCCCTCTTAGGTGGTGAATTTCAGATTGTAACCATACTGCATTTTTAAAAAGTCCTTGGGTAACTTTTAATTCTTTAGTTAGCTGAACCCTCTGGTTCTTGACCCTACCACCAATGGAGACAGTTTCTTGCTATCTACTCCCCCTATCCAGACCCTTCATGATTTTGAACACCTCTATGAAATCACCTCCCAATTTTCTCATCCTGCAGGAGAAAATCCCAAGCTTCTACAATCTATTCCATGTAACTTGAGTCCATCATTGTTGGACCCATTCTTGTGAATCTTTTCTACATTTTCTCCAGTGCCTTCACATTCTTCCTAAAGTGTGATGCCCAGAATTGGACATAATACTCTGATTTATAAGAGTTTAAGTGTTTTTATAAAGACTCATTGCAACTTCTTTTCTTTTCTACGCTGCGCATCTACTTATAGAACCCAGTATCCTTTTGACTACTTGTTCAACCTGCCGCCACCTTCAACAAATTTTGCACATTGTTAGGGTTTTGAAATGTAACCAGTCTGATTGACATCTCAGGCTTTCCGTAATCATGCGACCATGCCGTGTATCTGCCTCTGGAGCAGACATCTTCAATAAAACAGTTCAATAAAAAGCCTTTCACAGAAACACTAATGAAGATTGCTGTCCTTATACTTGCAACGTGGTATCAGAGAATGGCAAAATATAGATTTTTGAACCCTGCAAAAGGAGCAGAGAAGACATTGAGAACCCAAGGTTCAAGTCTTCAAAAAGGCTGCTGGAAAGAACAAAGGAAAATGGGCAAAAGCTTCAAGAGACAAACAAAAAGCACACAGACTGCAAGTAAAATTCCTGGCTGCAGCAAAAAAGGAAATGCAGACAAAAGCTGAGTGAGTAAAGATGGCAGGAGTAAATTTTCCAATCCCACCTCCAGTCCAGTTGAAAAATGATACAAGGCAAACTGGCAATTTTTCCAGTTACAACGTCAAGACTGAGATTACAACAGATTTAATGAAGAGTAGCTACACTTCTAACACTGCTGAGGAAGGACTGCTAACATGAGCAAAGAAAAAAAGATGACTGAGATATTGAAAGCCTTGCATGCACATATTGGACATCATAAACGTTACATATGAAAGACATGTATTCAACAGTTCAGAATGAGATTGAGACCATTGAACAGTACATCATGATAGTAACACAGCTCGCAGAATCATGTGAATTTGGACACCAAAAAGATGATCAGACTAAAGATAAATTAGTCCTAGGAGTGAGACCACACAGTAAGAGTAGATATGTGTTGAAAGGTGGAAGTTATGAAACGTCAGCTAGAGCATAGAGCGGACCAGGAGATGCATTATGTTGAGAGATGATTCGGGCCAAAAGAGCTGAGCAATTACAGACAAAGGGCAGGATGCAAATACTGTGGATGACAGGAAAAGAAGAATTGCCCAGCATGGGGAAAACCGCGTTTTAACTGCAAGGAGCAAAATCATTTCGCGCGCACATGTTTTGCCAGAAAATGGCAAATCAAGCCTAGACTGATGGCCACTGGAGAGATTTCAGCAGACATGTCTGATGAAGAATTATACACTACACAAGTGCCATGGGAACAACACTCTAGGCAAAGGACATCACCCAGAAAAATAAGCAACGTGCATGCATTCCATAAGGTACCTGCACGATTTAAAGATTCTGTTTGTATAATGCATGTGTAGAGACTGACTAGTGTCCCAAACAAAATCTGAAAAATGCTGGAAACTTTCAGCAGGTCTGACAGCATCTGATCAGAACGGATGCGGCGGAGTCAAAGGCATTAAGAAAATGAAATGGAGTCCTTTACAGGATGTGGGGTGTGAAGAGCTGTAGTCAAGGTAGCTGTGGGAGTTGTAGATTTGTAGTGAATACTAGTGGACTGTTTATCACCAGAAATGGAGACACAGAGGTCAAGAAAGGGAAGAGAAGTGTGATGGACCATGTGAAGGTGATAGAGGGGTGGAAATTGGAAGCAAAATGGATACATTTTTCCGGATCCAGACAGGAACATGAAGTGGAACCGATATAGTAATTGATGTATTGATAAAGGAGTTGTGGGAAGGGGCCAGAGTAGGACAGGAGCATGAAGTATACCAAACCGTTAGTGGACGAAAGCAGTAGATATATAGAGGGTAACAGGATCATGCATGCATATGTCTTTTCTTTGCTGGGGAAAAGATGTTTATATCTTTAGTTCAATTATGAAAGGAGGGACGTTTGGGTTTTGAAATGTAACCAGTATGACTCCTCAGGCTTTCTGTAGTCATGTGATTATGCCATGAGGTAAACATCTTGAGACCAGTTCAATAAAAATCCTTTTGCCAAAACAAAATGAAGACTGCTGTCTTTATACTTGCATCACACATTCCCAGGTGTCTCTGCTTCTCCATCCTCTTTTTAGAATTGTACTCTTTATTTTAAATTGTTTCTCCTTATTCTTCCTACCAAAATGTATCATTTCACACTTTTAAAGATGAATGATCAAGACTAAGAACAGGACATGTACTAAAGTGGTCTTGTCCAGGAGTGGAAAGCTTTTCTGTTCTGCCTTAGTGATATTTTTGATCAAATATAGTTTTGCATTTTACTCATCCAAAATCCTCAATTTTCTCTAGTGGCAAATACCCAGGAGCGTAATTGAACTCCAAAATGTAATTTGCCTGAAGTGAGAACCAGGTGTGTTGTTACCTCTCACAGGAATGAAACTATTCCCCCTAATTAAAACCGAATTGCATTTTATCGTAAGCCCCAGGTAAATAATTCCCCTCCCACATTCTCCACATCAGTACCTGGGTCTTAATGTAACGTGTGAAGACCGAGTTGTTGGATTTGCTGATCTCCCTGTCCCCCATTTATTTGTTTTTACCGTTTCTGGCTGAAATAATGCCAGGTGGGAATGTCAGAAACATTGCATTCCTTGTCCTGTTTAAACCCTTTAGCCCTGTCAGGAATTTTATTACACTTGCTAAAAAATAACATTTCTCTTCATTTAGGAAATCAAGTATTTGCTGTTCAGGTGGAGATGTGTACAGTAATTCTGTGTTCACCTTGTGATTTCTAATGTGTACGGCCATCAAAGCCTGTGAAATCGCCCAATGAGGCATTGGGTTATCCATAAGATCACCTAATGCTGCTGAAAGAAACTGAGAATTCATAGTGACTTAATTCCACACACATCTGGTAGCAACTCCACTGCTTTTCACCATGGAGTATAAACTGCCCTCTCTACCAGTGAAATTCATGCTTTGACTGTTCAAGTGAAGCTTTGCAAAGAATAATGAAAGAACTTGAAACATTTATATTAATTGTTTACCAGCTAAAGGAACAAGAATTTCATGCTGCTAGTGCTTTTATTGTTAATTAACTATATTTGACTGTTCCAATGCTCTCCTTGTTGACCTTCCCTCATTTCCCATTCATAAATATGAGTACATCCTAACTTAAACCGGGTCTTGTTCACCCATCACCTCTGTGGTCGCTGACCTATATCAGCTCCCAGTCTACCAACTCCTTGATTTTAAAATTGTCATTTTCATTTCAAATTCCTCCTTGTCCTCCGTGCTCAGGACCTCTAATTCTAACCATTCAAGAACTCTGCAACCCTCTATCTTTGGCCTCTTGTCCTCTTCTGCGCACCCACTTCTTTTGCTGACCATCTCTTCAACTATCTCAGACCTAAGCTCCATGCCGCTTTACCCCCTCCACTTGTCTATTGATCTTTGAAATGATGCTTAAAGCTTACCTCCTTGGTCCAAATATTTGGTCACCTGTGCTAATGTCTTATTTCGGCTTGGTATCAGTTGCTGATCCCGTTAAGTATCTTGGGACATTTTACTAAATTAAAATTGCTATCTGTGTAAATGCAAGCTGTTGAAAATTTAAGAACTATTGTAAAATCCACTTCTACATTTAGAATAAGAGAGTTATAGGAAAGATGATGATCTAGTGGTAATACCGCCAAACCGTTAATCCAGAAACTCAGCTAATGTTCTGGGGATCCGGATTCAAATCCCGCTATGGCAGATCGTGGAATTTGAGTTCAATTAAAAATATCTGGAATTAAGAATCTACTGATGACCACGTAACTGTTGTCGATCGTCGGGAAAACCCATCCCCTTCACTAATGTCCTTTTAGAGAAGGAAATCTGCCGTCCTTACCTGGTCTGGCCTACATGTGACTCCAGAGCCACAGCAATGTGATTGACTCTCAACTACCCTTGGGCAACTGGGATGGGCAATAAATGCTGGCCAACCAGTGATGACCATGGCCCACAAATGAATAAATTTTTAAAGAAGGCCGTGTTTAGGCTCTGTTATGAGTTGTGCAAAGTATGAATACAACATTCGTACCTGCCTAGACATCCATCTTACTGCTAATTATTATTCATTGTCATCTATCTTTTTTCAATTTTCGTGGTGTTCTGGGCTTGTAGTATTTCATCTCAAGTATCTTGATAAATAAACAAATGAAGTACTTGAACACCTTGGCAGTGTTTATAGACATTTACTAACCTGTCAAAAGGTGGAGGTATGGCAGCTTTTTGACCAGTCATTTTTTGTCACTTAGCAGTAGTGAAGAATTGTGTTTGCATTGAACTTTTCTATAGTGTGAATTTGGGGATTTAAATATAACAGTAGCAGAGGTGTCCATCTCTCAAATAATGTAAAGTATGGCTATAAATTCTTGGCATAACCATGCAAGACTCCAGTTCCAGTTATTACACCTGAAAGAAGGACTTCCGTACCACATCACTTTGTTCAAATTATGGATTGCTTTCAAATGTAGTTACTATTTATATTTGGTCAAAGAGGCTAATAGTGTTTCATTTTGCAAGGTCACACAAAAGGCAGTGTAATGATTGGTCAGTTTATTCCTGATGATGGTGGTGGTGGATGAGGGAAGATGAATAGCTGGGAGAACTTGATGCTTTTCTTCTAATAGTGCCGCATGGTCTTTAGTGTCAAGCTGAAGCATCCAAACATGGCACTCTGGCCCTAATTCTGCACTAATTAACAATCTCACTAAAGGATATGGCAAAGGTGACTAGTGTCTAAATACATCCTCACCCAAAAAAAATACTGTTGTGCTTGGCAATAAAGTACATTACTGGAGGGAAAACAGAGAGGGCTTCACTTTGCATCTTATGCTACAACTAATATCAAGGTATACTGAATATTGGAAACATTCTATCCCACGTCATTTACTGAGAAGAATAAAAAATTACTAGTTGAAAAAAATGCATATTTTGTTCACTTGTTGTAGGTGAGAGTCGCATACTTCCATCAAGGAACTCAAAAGTTGGTTAATTAATTTGTAGATAGGACCTTGTGCTGCCTCATATTACCATAGTGCTGTAGTTTAGAATCAAGCACTGTATTTGATGTCTGCTTATTATTAATAAAGTGATCTCTTTGCTGCACTCTTTGTTCTTTTTACTGTCATTCCTAAGTAAGTTACAAATGGACCTACAGAAGATTACTTGTACGAGAGATTTTTTTTTATAGCTCTCAATATGCAACTTCATTTCATTATTCTTTATCTTGGTCCATTCTTTTTTTTTTCATTTGTGGGACATGGATATCGCTGGCTGGCCAGCATTTATTGCCCTCACCCTTGTGGTGGTGAGCTATCTTCTTGAATCGCTGCAGTCCATGTTCTGTGGGTTGACCCACAATACTGTTGGGAGGGAATTCCAGGATTTTGACCCAGCGATGATGAAGGAACGGCAATATATTTCCAAGTCAGGATGGCGAGTGGCTTGGAGGGGAATTTGCAGGTGGTGGCGTTCCCATTTATCTGCTGCCCTTGTCCTTCTAGATGGAAGTGGTCGTGGGTTTGGAAGGTGCTGTCTAAGGATCTTTGAATTGCTGCTCTGCACCTTGAAGATAATACACACTGCTGCTCCTGAGCGTTGGTGGTGGAGGGATTGAATGTTTGTAGGTGTGGTGCCAATCAAGTGGGCTGCTTTGTCCTAGATGGTGTCAAGCTTTTTGAGTGTTGTTAGAGCTGCACCCATCCTAGCAAGTGGGGAGTATTCCATCACACTCCTGACTTGTGCCTTATAGATGGTGGATAGGCTTTGCGGAGTCAGGTGGTGAGTCACCCGCCACAGTATTCCTAGCCTCTGACCTGCTCTTGTAGCCACTGTGTTTGTGTGGTGAGTCCAGTTGAGTTTCTGGTCAAAGGTAACCCCAAGGATGTTGACAGTGGGGGATTCAGTGATGGTTACACCATTGAATGTCAAGGGGCGGTGGTTAGAGTGTCGCTTATTGGTGATGGTCATTGCCTGGCATTTGTGTGACGTGAATGTTACTTGCCACTTGTCAGCCCAAGCCTGGATATTGTCCAGATCTTGTTGCATTTGAACATGGACTGCTTCAGGATCTGAGGAGTCATGAATGGTGCTGAACATTCTGCAATCATCGGTGAACGTCCCCACTTCTGACCTTATGACACAGAGAAGGTTATTGATGAAGCAGCTGAAGATCGTTGGGCCTTGGACACTACCCTGAGGGACTCCTGCAGAACATTCTTCCTGTTTAATTAGAGTTTAATAAAATCGTGTAGTTTGTACCATACTTAATCTAATGAGGCAGCCAAAACTCGAAAATTAAATTTTTTTTTGTGCAATCAGAGACAGACCTGCTCCTCACTGTGTGGTGCCATGGACCATTGATGTATGTTGTCCCACTGAGCAACCCCTTTCTCAATAACTTGCATTTCTGCAGTGTTTCTTGTCCAGAGAAATGCTTGAAAACATTTATTCTGAGGGGGGGATACTAAGTGGAGGAACAAAGGGAAAATGGAGAGGTTTGGTGACTAAAGACATGGTCCAAGGGTAATACTTTGCAGGAGGTTTTGAAAGGGACAGAGACAGCAAAGCGGCGAGGTGCGGGAAACTAGTCAAGAGGTTAGAGGACAAATTAGATGACTGACTGATGGGCATGAGTAGAGTGGAGGGAACCATTTTGGAGAACTTTAACAAAGAGAGGTGGGAGTGTGAATGGAAGTAAGGATAGATGGGTTAACAATTATATCAGCAGTCGCGGGGTTGAGAGGTGGAAGGGAGGGTTGGTGGTCATGAGTTGGGTTCGTATGGGATTGAGCAACAGGTGATAGGCTTCAAAGATGAGGTGAGTGTGATCTGAATCTTGATTAGAAGATCTATATGCTTTAGCAGATCCATCACTCCTTGATTAACATCAAACGAGGAGCCTAACTCTGGATCAAGGCAGGATGCAAAAAAGGGCATGGCAGGAAAAGCATCTTTAGATTGAGGTGCAAACATAAACGGAGATATTTCATAGGGCTCCATACATGATAAGTACCAAAAATAATAAGCTGTAGGTAGAGATAGACAGATCCACAATCAATGCAATTAGTGCAAACCAGATCCAGTCAATTATCAGGTATCATGAGCATCCCCATCCTCAACCATTAGTCGTCCAGTACATAATGCAAGAGCCCAGGTTAAAGTATTTGCAATCAAACATGCTGGGAGGTTGGCTCAACTTAATTTGTTCCAAGGTGCAAACCAATGTGGATTCAAGCATGTTCAGTTCACTCTATGATATGTCTGACTGTATTAGATACAGTTAAAGACTTTGGTACTGTGCAGCATCTGATCTGTAGCTCAAATTCCTGTGCAAAAGAAGTATCCAGTCCATTGGACATCTTCTCTTTTAGTTTAATGAGATGCGTTAATTTTTTTGAACATGGTATATTAGCATAAATATAGCTTTAACAGCCTAGTTTTTAATATAAGGACGGTTTCATTCAATGGCATAACATCACAAAAGCATATTTGTAGTCCATTGCATTCATGGATAGTGTCAAAATAATTTTATTGACTGGAATAATTTTATTTTATCTTTTATAAAACATTACTAATAAAGGACAAGATGTGAGGTGTTCAGTAATCAATTCATGAGTTATACTTAAATCCATTTTTGTCAAATAATGGTATGTAAGCTTTGCAAGAAAAGATATATCATCAATTTTGCTGTCAATTGTCAAGTAAACAGCAACGTTTTTATTCTAATTCTTCCCCTCCTGCCACACTCTTTTATAAGCCAATTTTCTTCTATACTTGTGGATCTCTGAACATTGTGTGCAGTAGAATGCAGAAATGCAAATGACCAGCAGCAAAGCCTATCCAAATTCATTCCAAACTCGCCCCACACAGTCATGATATGCAAAGCAATGGAACTGCACATGTCCTTCTCTACCAGCAGCTGTGTAATCTCCTGCAGGAGGCAAAACAAAATAGATAAAACCCCAGTACCAACTGAGAAAAAATAAATTGGAAAAATTTCCTCTCCTACACGCACGTGCATGCTCATAGGCACACACAGGTCTTAGATTAATTTTATAGCAGTTACATGAGCTTTGAAGCCTATTGACAGCACTTGTACTCATCAAGTATGGACATTTTAGTGGGCACCCACCAAATATTATGTATGGACTTCCAGTTGGAGAGGATTCTTAGAGACAGGATGTATGTGCATTTAGAACGGAACAATCTCATTAGTGACAGACAGCATGGTTTTGTAAGAGGGAGGTCGTGCCTTACAAATTTGGTAGAGTTTTTTGAGGAAGTGACAAAAACGGTTGATGAAGGAAGGGCCGTGGATGTCGTCTATATGGATTTCAGTAAGGCATTTGACAAAGTCCCACATGGCAGGTTGGTTAAGAAGGTTAAGGCTCATGGGATACAAGGAGAAGTGGCTCGATGGGTGGAGAACTGGCTTGGCCATAGGAGACAGAGGGTAGTGGTCGAAGGGTCTTTTTCCGGCTGGAGGTCTGTGACCAGTGGTGTTCCGCAGGGCTCTGTACTGGGACCTCTGCTATTTGTGATATATATAAATGATTTGGAAGAAGGTGTAACTGGTGTAATCAGCAAGTTTGCGGATGACACGAAGATGGCTGGAATTGCGGATAGCGAAGAGCATTGTCGGGCAATACAGCAGGATATAGATAGGCTGGAAAATTGGGCGGAGAGGTGGCAGATGGAATTTAATCCGGATAAATGCGAAGTGATGCATTTTGGAAGAAATAATGTCGGGAGGAGTTATACAATAAATGGCAGAGTCATCAGGAGTATAGAAACACAGAGGGACCTAGGTGTGCAAGTCCACAAATCCTTGAAGGTGGCAACACAGGTGGAGAAGGTGGTGAAGAAGGCATATGGTATGCTTGCCTTTATAGGACGGGGTATAGAGTATAAAAGCTGGAGTCTGATGATGCAGCTGTATAGAACGCTGGTTAGGCCACATTTGGAGTACTGCGTCCAGTTCTGGTCGCCGCACTACCAGAAGGACGTGGAGGCATTGGAGAGAGTGCAGAGAAGGTTTACCAGGATGTTGCCTGGTATGGAGGGTCTTAGCTATGAGGAGAGATTGGGTAGACTGGGGTTGTTCTCCTTGGAAAGACGGAGAATGAGGGGAGATCTAATAGAGGTATACAAGATTATGAAGGGTATAGATAGGGTGAACAGTGGGAAGCTTTTTCCCAGGTTGGAGGTGACGATCACGAGGGGTCACGGGCTCAAGCTGAGAGGGGCGAAGTATAACTCAGACATCAGAGGGACGTTTTTTACACAGAGGGTGGTGGGGGCCTGGAATGCGCTGCCAAGTAGGGTGGTGGAGGCAGGCACGCTGACATCGTTTAAGACTTACCTGGATAGTCACATGAGCAGCCTGGGAATGGAGGGATACAAACGATTGGTCCAGTTGGACCAAGGAGCGGCACAGGCTTGGAGGGCCGAATGGCCTGTTTCCTGTGCTGTACTGTTCTTTGTTCTTTGTTGTTCAGTGTTCGAGCCACTCTTCGTATTATGGTTATTTTGGAGAAAGGACTCTGACAACTCTTGTTTTGACCAAATTAAGTTTAACAAACTGTGTGGGACATTCCAAAACGTAACTTGTCTGATTGTTCATCCACTGGCATCAGTGTGCCACCAATTATGAATTTTTAAACAGTTATGTTTTTTGGATTCAGTGTATTCTGATGTGGCTTGGTGATCTGGCCTATCGCAGTTATGGAAATTGAACTGTGCCCACCCTGAGCGCTCAGTATAATTGACACCCATTGATTATGTTCCCGTCTGCTGAGGAAAAAGTGACAATATAAAGCATCATAAAAACAGATGAGACAGAAGAGAATGAATTCCTGCAAGATACCAAGTACATGGGCTATTTGTTGACCTATGTCATTATGCTTGAAGAGACAACTGCCACCTCATACTCAAATGCTCTTCATGATTAATTATATTTTTGTATTAGCATGGCAGTCTCCCCGAAATCAAAGCAAAATTAAACAAAAGCAATGTACCATGCATGAGAATTTGAAGAGTGTGATTATGATTTTTTTCAAAAACTATTAATCCTTTAAGAAAGTATTAAACCAAACAAGTTGGTATTAACATAGTGAGCTGAGCTGTTAACTTTAGGGGCGTAACGTGGGCATCCAAACCCTTGATGGAACATTTAACGCCCCTGCTGAAGTTGGAAATTGTGACTCTTTTGAGAAAACTATTTTGAAAAATTTATTTTCATGTGACTTGATTTCCTGAGTAAAGCTAGAAAGCATTGTGTGAATGGGGAAGGGATAAGCACAAAAATCTTTAGCAATCTTCCACATAGTTCTAGGCTAATGGAACAAAATGTATTTTGAAACTGCATAATGGTAAGCATTTTTTTTTGCACCAGTATTTAGGCTACTGGAAATCATTCTAAATATATTTTATGTTGAAGATCTGCATCCAGCATGTGCTCATTACAAAAAGTATCACATGACATTGTGTGCCTGATTAGTTCAAGATGCATTTTTCTAAATCAGTAGCCAATCATATTTGAACAGTTATGGACCTACTAATGAATGCAGAATAATGCATTCTTGGAGCATTGCATAACATTACTCTCCTTATAAAACTGTATATCATCCAATTTGCATAAACACCAAGGAAGATCAGCTAGTATGATTGTGAAGATGAATGACTCAGTTTTGAAGATTATGTTGGAGCAAACATTGTGACCAGTTGTCTTGATGCTGTGGATTAGGAAACAAAGGACCCACTCTCCGCTGACATTCCCTAGGCTTCCTACAGAGGACCAGTTTCCAACTTGTACTGAGCAAAAAATAGAAAAATCTTCCCAGCATTGGAGTCACTTTAATTGGATAAATCGGGAATGACACAGATGGTGTCCAGGGAACAAGGATAGTTTCTTCAGCCTTTCCATTTGTGATGAATCAACTGAATGTGAGTGGCATGTTTGGGTGGGTTGAAAGAAAATTGCAAAATTACTTTCAATATTAATTATCCTCCTTTCAATTAAAAGCAGCAATGACTCCAGAAAAAAACATTCCTAGCTTAGAAATGGTTCAGTTCACAGGAGCATCTTTTGTCTTTAATCTCATATATTGAATGTAAAGTTAGGCTATTTGATTTTGCCAAACCAATGCCAATCGATTGACACACTAATCTTTGAGGTGGACATTAAAGATCTCATGGCACCACCTGAAGGAAAACAGGGAATTCTCCCATTATTTAGTCCAAAATTTATTCCACAACCAACTGCATTAAAACATTGGTCAATTAGCTCATTGCAGTTTGCTGTGTGCCAATTAGTTGCTGCCTTTCTCTACATTATCACAGTGACTACATGTCAAAGATCCTCCTGATGTCCTGAGATCCTAAAGGCACTAAATAAAATAAATAAGAATAGATCATCCTCTTTTGAGAGAAAATGATCTGTTTTTTCTTCTAGATGGTAAGATTCCCTTCCCATTAATTGTGTAAGTTCAGAATAAACTTATTTTAAAAATTTATTTGGAGTTTTTATTCTTTCAGTACAACGAAAAAATTGATGGATTCAGCTTTAAAGCATTTTTATGCACTATATTTTAACGTGGTTCACATCAAATGAGGTGTGGTGGACTGCAGTGTCAGCAACACTTAGGTGCTGTGACAATCTGGCCTTTTTTTTCTCTGAAGGAGATTGATATCTGAGCCTAAGGTGATGTATTGTAGGCTTCTGCCTCAGGAACAGCAGAAGCTTGTATTAAGCAGATGTACACCAGAGTGCTTGTATCATTATTACTCAGTGGAGTCATTTGAATTCGTGTTCATATTCTGTCTTCCTTTTATATTTAAAAAATGGTTGTAACAATTTGACTGGTTTTAAAGACGGATCAGGTGTTCATTGTTAAATTATTCCCTATTTTGCGAGTGTGCATTTTTTTTTACTTAAATTGTCAAAATAGTTCAATTGATTTGGATCTTTACTTGTGCAGTGGATGTGCCCATCAGGTCATCACCTAGCTAGTTATGTGCCAAAGCTGTGGTTGAAATTAAGACTAAATATTCATTTTGGTTGCTACAGGAACACTTAAGTTGGAAAGAATAGATCATCCTCTTTTGAGAAAGGATGATCTATTCTTCATTTTCTCAGCTTAAAACCCCATCCCATATTACACGTGTGAAGCTTGGTGATTACTTAGTCAGGTTCCTTAATCCCGACCTTTAACAGGTGACCAAATATCTATCAGCATTTTAAATCCATTATTGCATTAGATATTAAATTGTTTTATGTAATTCCTACATTATAACAGTGACAAAACTTCAAAAGTATTTCATTGGCTGTAAAACACTTTGGGATGTTTTGAGATTGTGATAGGTGCTATGGAAATGTAAGTCTTTCTAACAGTAAGCGTTCTTACAACAATTCCCCAACTTTGGAAGCTTAGCCTGTGTGCATGCAGACTTCAGAAAATAGAAAATGTGCATTATTTGTGTCTATTTGCAAATGTAAAACTAACTGCATCAGAGTAATTAAAATATTTTTCTGTAATTCTAATTCTGGTCTCTCATTTAAATTCATAGAATCCTTACAGTGCAGAAAGAGGCCATTTGGCCCATCAAGCCTGCACTGACCCTCCGACAGAGCATCCCACACCCCTGCCCTATTCCCCACTATGGAGGGGTTACCCCACTAATCCCCCTTACCTAAACCTCTTCGGACACTAAGGGTCAATTTATCATGGCCAATCCACCTAACCTGCACATCTTTGAACTGTGGGAGGAAACCGGAGCGCCCGGAGGAAACCCATGCAGACACGGAGAACGTGCAAACTCCACACAGACAGTGACCCAAGCCGAGAATTGAACCTGGGTCCCTGGCGCTGTGAGGCAGTAGTGCTAACTACTGTGCCACCGTGCCGCCCTTGTTCCACCATTGATAGCCATGTCTTTCGCTGTCTGCGAAAGTTCTGGACTTCCCTCTCTACGCTTCTCCGTCTCTCTGCCTCCCTTTCCTCATTTAAGGCGTTTCTTAAAGCTTGGTCAAAAAGATAGGTTTTATCTCCTTATGTGGCTGTGTCCTGTTTTGTTTTATAATACTCCTGCGAAGTGCCTTGCGGAGGGAAGTTTTATTATTTTAAAGAGTCCATATAAATATGTGTTGTGAATCCAAATTCATTGTGTTATAGATTGGAGGATAACAAGTCAGTAACTCATCAGGCAGCTTTATTAGTACAACTTGATTTCTTTATTGTCTGTAATATTTTACCACTAATGCTAATAGCTGAGGAGTTAATGTTGTTGCATGGCTGGCTCTGACCAAAATCTGAACTATTCTGACATTTAACCGCTCCTGTTTTCTACCCTGTCACGCAACTTCCTTTGTCCTAGTCCCACCTGAAAGGTTAACTATGTTTGTCTCCACAGCTGCTACCTGACCTGCTGAGTATTTCCAGCATTTTTTGTTTTGTATTCCTCCTTGTTGGATTCCAAGTAGAACTGTAGTACAGCAGGAAAATTGTAACAT
Organism: Mustelus asterias; assembly: GCF_964213995.1. Taxonomy (NCBI): domain Eukaryota; kingdom Metazoa; phylum Chordata; class Chondrichthyes; order Carcharhiniformes; family Triakidae; genus Mustelus; species Mustelus asterias. The sequence goes on along the minus strand of NC_135821.1, from coordinate 77,643,414 downwards.
TTTTGGTTAAAATTATAGTAAGTGCCAAGTTTAGCAGATTGTGCCGGATACTTTACCCTCCTCTTGATATTCTGTGTGTTGTGAAGTGATTTTTGTGGTCCTAATACAAGCGAGCAAGTACAATGACACAGAAGATGATGTTGTTTTATTATATACACTATCTTTTTATTGTAGAAATATTAATTTTTGAAGGGACTGCTATATTTGCAGGAAGGTTTAAACTGCATTATGTCACTTGTAACAGATGCTACACTGTTGTGCTACATAAGCTTGGATAATAGTTTGAAAGTGTGGTGTTTTGAGTGCTGTTCTTTAAGATTTGTTTGTAATGAATATAGTCATTTGGCTCAGTTTACATAACCACGAAGCAATGAATCTACTAGTGACTCATCTGTCGCCCAGCTTATGGGACTGGGACTGGTTTGTTAAATTTTCAATGTAGTCGCATAGTCAATTGTCAGGTGGTCGTACAGAACTTGAGTATCGCTGAAAAAAGAGATGTCGAAGTTGTTTGTCTTGCTCTCTCCATGACAATTCACAAAAATACCAGTAAAAGAGGGAAACAATGTATACTGTATAAGAAGTGAATGCTGATTGGTTGGCAAGTGGACTCTGCTAGAGGTGTTGCCATTGGAGAATGCACCAGTTGATGGTTACTGACAGATAACTGTCAAGCACTGTTTTAAATTTAAGCCAGGCAGCTTGGCCCTGATTTGTCAAGGTATTGCCCTGGGGGATGAATCAGCAAATGGCTGTCATTTGTTTTTAGCTGAAACAGGTGAAATGTGCTTGCATGTTATTTCTGTCTGCAAACAACAGTGTTCTGTATTAGCATATGGAGCCTCCAGTACACACACCTGCACCACACTGTGAGCCCAACAGACAATTTTGAATTGGTTGTCAACGTAATTCTGAACACTGATTATGTAGCAAATGTTGTCCAATCATACAATCCCCACAGTGCAGAAAGAGGCCATTCGGTCCATTGGGTCTGTACCAACTTTCCAAAAGAGCATTCCACTCTGGCCCTCCTCTCCACCCTATCCCTGCAACCCACACATTTTACCATGGCTAATCCACCTAATCTACACATCTCTGGACACTAAGGGGCAATTTAACATGGCAAGTCCGCCTAACGTGCACGTCTTTGGACTGTGTGAGGAAACCAGTGCACCCAGGAAATCCAGTCAGATGTGGAGAACATGCAAACTCCACACAGACTGTCACCCAAGATCGGAATTGAACATGCGTCCATGGCGCTATGAGGCAGCAGTGCTAACCAGTGTACCTCCGTGCCTCCCTATCAATTGTGGAATCACATCAAATGTTGAACAATGTGTTTTGAGTTTTGCAAGCACATGTTGGTTGGGCCCACTTTGTATCTTTCCTATTGTGATCAGCGGCTGGGACTTGCTGTTTGATACAATCTGCCAGTGTTTGATACATACAGCTTACATACCTTGCATCACACCGGCACTGAAATTCATAAACCACATTCCACATTGATGTGATAAGCAGATTGTATTTTAGACTTGACGGCAGCATTCTGTTAGTGGTTAATACTGCTCATGTTGCTACTTCATAGTAACAGTGTGAAATGGCTACGTTAATGAGGCAGACTGAACACTTTTCAGGGCCTTAGGCCCGTTCATGAGTTGGCATGATCTAATCAGGGTAGTCATTATCCCACAGGATGCCTTTGATATGCCCTTGAAGAATTATGATAGCCAATTTAAGATTGTCTGTTGGGCTCAGTGTGGCGCAGTTGTGTGTACTGGAAAATACATATCTTATTACATTGGGCCCTGTTCTTGTCGACAGCAAGAGCATGTACGCACATTGCACCTGTTTCGGCTTAACCAAATAAGTGACAGCCATAAATTGTTGTTTTCCCCTTGTATTGGTATTGCAAAGTGTCCTGATGAATGCAAGACAAAAGGTTTCAATGTCCCTTTTTCAAAACCGGTGACAGACTGCTAAAGTTAAGTGATGCTGGTGAATTGTGAGAAACCTACAAGACAACATAACTTGGGAGTGGGAATCTACCCAACACACCGCCCCTGCCCACCTGGCCAGCACAAGGATATAGAACTTCAAACAGCTGTAGGTTGCAGCCACAGACTCCAGGGAACAATTCCTGGCACTCCTGTTCCTCCCAGCGTACAAAGACATTTTTTAAAAAAAGCTTACTTATATAGGTGCTGTTTCAGCTTGCTCCACCGTGTGAAGAACTGCTGCGATCAGCGGTTAAAATTGCGTCAGGGTCTGAATGTGTCATTGGACGCTGACGCTGAAATATTAATAAAGCCCCAGCTTGCCTCAGGGTGGTAAGCATGAATATGTCAGGATCAAAAAGGAAGCACCACACTGTCATTTTACCCACCTGTCTACTCTGTTCCTGCCAGACGGAAAAGTTTAAATTAATCACTTTGATGTGAAACTGGATGCCATGATCTTTCCGTGCAAAATGTTCATCAGTGTGTGGAATTTTCCAATAATTGTGGGATGTATTTCGGTACATGAAATATCAGGAGTATTACGATCAGTAGCTCTTTGGGGCAAAGAGGCGTATTTATTCTGTGTCATGGTGAGTTACTTAAGACCTCCAGAGAGTGAAGATTGAATGTTTCTTAGTTCCTCATGCTGTTTTGTAACTAATGCTAAGACCAAAGGGAACAGGATTTATTTTTATATAGATGAAATCTTCTGACAAAGATGGTCTTTCTTCCAGATGCCCTGGTAAAAAGCGGAGTTTGTGCTGTTACTTCTGGCTTCATACATACTGAGTGGATGTAGAAGTTGATGTCATTCTCCTAATCTCCATTATGGAGGAGTGAGGCTAGGTTGGGGTAGTGATGGAGAGCTAGAATTTCAGATGATTTTTGAAGATGTGGGGAAGGATGGAAAGCTGAAAAGGATGAAACAGGACAGTATCTGAAGATTCTTCCACTGATAGAAAAGTGTACATGTAGCAGACCAGAATTATGAAAAGACAAAAATGATGGACATGGAAATGCCCAAGTGTACTTCCAGACTGCCCCATTTAGAAGAGCCGGAATGTAAAATGGGATAGAAAGCTTGACTGTGACAAGAGAAATGGTGGATTTATGAGGGTGATAATGACCTAGTGGTATTAATGCGAGACTATTAATCTAGAAACTCAGCTAATGTTCTGGGGACCCAGGTTCGAATCCCGTCCACGGCAGATGGTGGATAAATCTGGAATTAAGAATCTATTGATGACCATGAAACCATTGTCGATTGTTGGAAAAACCCATCTGGTTCACTAATGTCCTTTCGGGAAGGAAATCTGCCATCCTTACTTGGTCTTGCCTACATATACTGGCATTGGAAGGGGTGCAGAGGAGATTCACTTGGTTGATTCTGGAGTTGAGAGGGTTGGCTTATGAGGAGAGACTGAGTAGACTGGGGCTATATTCATTGGAATTCGGAAGAATGTGGGGAGATCTTATAGAAACATATAAGATTATGAAGGAAATAGATAAGATTGAAGCAGGGAAGTTGTTTCCACTGGTGGGTGAAACTAGAACCAGGGTGCATGGCCTCAAAATAAGGGGGAGCAGGTTTAGGACTGAGTTGAGGAGGAGCTTCACACAAAGGGTTGTGAATCTGTGGAATTCCCTGCCCAGTGAAGCAGTTGAGGCTACCTCATTGAATGTTTTTAAGGCAAGGATAAATAAATTTTTGAACAGTAAAGGAATTAAGGGTTATGGTGAGTGGGCATGTAAGTGGAGCTGAATCCATGAAAAGATCAGCCATGAGCTTATTGAATGGCAGAGCAGGCTCGAGGGGCCAGAAGGCCTACCCCTGCTCCTAGTTCTTATGTACATGTGATTCCAGAGCCACAGCAATGTGGTTGACTCTCTACTGCCGTCGGGCAACTGGGGATGGCAATAAATGCTGGCCAGCCAGTGACACTCATGACCCACGCATTAAAACAAAAAGTGAATAGGGCAAATAAACCCTTAAATACTTCAAACAGAACAATGTTTCAGCTTTTTCCATGCTAATCTGGTGGTTGACATTCAGTAAAAAATCTTGATGCGTCTTCGAAGTAGGTGAATCCTCCAAAGTAAAAACAAGGAACTAAAAAATTATTGAATTTTTACTGAATATAATAAATAATTTCCTTGTATGGTGCATGAGGAATTTATCTTAATCCAGGTTAAGGTCTCAAACCATCCTCCCTGTTAGTGGTGCAGCTATTTCTTAATTTAAATATTTTAATGTAGTTGACATGTTCTAAATATTAATTTTAAACTGTTTATTTTGGCAAAATATGAGAGCTGTTTTGTTTACTTTAGATTAGTAGTCCAGCTGTTTAGACAGATACAGAGGCTGTTTTAAAGGATGGGTATATGAGACTTCTTTTTTGGTTTCATTTCCCTCCACGGGGCATTATAATGCTCGACTTGGTATACACGTTGACACTGTGTTGTACATGTTGACTTGAGAGCTTGCATAGGAGTACAAATCGATGACTTAAAGGAAATAAGATGGGCACTTGAAGGAAATAAATTTGCAGGGCTACGGGCACCGAGTAGGGGAGTGGACTGACTGGATTGCCCTGTGGGGAGCTGGAATAGACTTCCTCTGTGCCATAGATTACTCTGTGACTGTATGACATTGCAGTAATCAGGTTTCACAGGGTCCAAAAAACATTTTTTTTGGGTTGCTTCAATATTTGCCTGGTATCCGTACAGCAACCATTTTGTTGAACAGTGTCCTATTTTTCTGCATGCACATCCATATAGTGAGGGTAACTGATAATTACATTGTGCTTTTTGGCTTTGGTTCAGGTTGAGAGACTGCTTGGTCAAATACTGCCAGCTTCATATTTTACAAGATTAACTGTGGTCTGGATTAATTTTGCTTGGCCTTGTCTTCTAATAGGAAAATTCTTTCAAGTCCTTAGACTGTTAATAAAATCATATTTGTGCTTTTCTGTTTGTGCAGTATTTTTAGCATCTTATTCACAAAAAAAATCTACTGAGGATGCAGCTTTCAAAAGTAAAGAAAGATGATTCTTCAATGCAGTGATTACCAACAGAGAAGACAGTTGGTGTAAGACAGGTAGCAGGAGTACACTGCATAGCACTAATTATCTGTAGTGCCTGGGGAGTGCTGGAGACGAGCACAAAGGTGAGGCCAAATTCATTGAGTAAGCATTTTACATGCTAGAAATGTGCATTTAAATTGCAAAGAGTGGGTGCATAGAAGTTTCACTGGCACTTGTTCCAGAAAATTGTACCATCCTTTAAGCAGGTTTTTAAATATATATCAGCTTGACTATTTATGATTGTACCATAGTGCAAACTGACTTGGAAGATAATTAGCCAGAGTACAGTAAATTGTGTTCCAAGTGGATTTATGTTTGATATTGTCTGTTATCCATTTGCCTGATACCGCAGGTTTGTTCTATAACACTTTGAATTCTGGGGACATTTTGGGCTTGAGTGATTGCCTGTGATTAATATTGATTGATCCAACATAGAACTTTAAAAATGTACAGCCATTCTTTTTATTGCATGCATGGGGAGTGAACCAGTAATGTTTAGTTCTGTTATAACATGTTATTGAGTGTTAAAAAGCCATTGCGATCCCGAGATTGTTTGTGAACCATCATGGGGGCTAGCTTCACAGGTTAGGAGTCTGTGGTGTAAGCATGCCGCAATGTAATAACTTTTAATCACCACTCCTTGAAAGCAAGGCAGCTGAGTTCATATGTTCTTCTTCCCCATTCCAGGCAATTTACTCTCCTGAAGGTAATCACACTGGCTTGGGGTTCAGTTCCGCTGACACTCTGTTATCTCACTCAGTCCGTTCACCATATGTGAGTCTAGACTGTTAGCATCAGGCGGCTATTCAACAACACTTGGTGTGATTTTAATATTCCAGCCAATTTTGGCAAACGGGCAGGATGGATTTGCAAGAATAACTTGCATTTATGTAGCACCTTTAATTTCATAAAATGTGCCATGGCATTTATGAATGTTATCAACAAAGTTTGATGGCATGGTGGCACAGTGGTTAGCACTGCTGCCTCACGACGCCAGGGACCTGGGTTCGATTCCCGGCTTGGGTCACTGTCTGTACGGAGTTTGCACATTCTCCCTGTGGGTTTCCTCTGGGTGCTCTGGTTTCCTCCCACAGTCTGAAAGGTGTGTTGATTAGGTGTAATGGCCATGCTAAATTCTTCCTCAGTGTATCCGAACAGGCACCAGAGTGTGGCGACTAGGGGATTTTCAGAGTAATTTCACTGCAGTGTTAATGTAAACCTACTTGTGACACTAATGAATAAACTTTCCACTTTAAAAATGTAAGACGATATCAGGGCTGATGACCAAAAGCTTGTTCATTGAAATAGATTTTAGGAAAGTCTAAAAGGAGGCAAGAGGTTGAAGGAGGATATTCTAGTGGTGAGGGTCTCTGCTGCTAGAAGGGTGGCTGCCAGTGACAGTGATTATAATTCAAGGATGTTCAAGAGGAGAAAATTGGAGGAGTGCAAGTAAGATATACTGACTTGTGGATTAGTAAAGGCTATTTTCTCTTAAAGATGGTTTCAATTTGAAAGAACAGTTGAACCAGTTGTGATATTGTGCTATGTTGTGATTATTTGTTTTGTTCAAGAGTTTAATATTAATGTCAGACCACCTATTCTAATTATTATGACTAGTGATATGCAAATTAGAAAGGTTGTCAGGCAGAAATGCCATCTTTAAACGATCCATTAAAACTAATATCTCAGAAATATTAAACTAATGACTGGTTAGACATTTATTCTCTTACCTTATAAATCGTGACATTTAATTATCCACTATAACACAGGGGTCCCAGTGGTTGATAATGGAAACTGGCAGTTTATTGAACGCTCCCGAAATCTGCTCTTGCAAATTTAGCGTAACAATACCCAAGGCACTGGACTGAAGGCAAGTATTTTACTAGTAAGATCATTTGAACAAAGTCTTTCTTGGACTATCTGGTTAATTTTTGGCAGGAATGAGATTTAGCTGAGCAAGGATTTGCCTCAAGAAGGCTTTGTCCTCTAAAACTTCGAGTGAGAAATTGAAAATGTGATGTTTGGAGTGTAGATAATTGGAAATTGTATGGTAACTAGTTTTTAATCTCGCACCTAATGTTGAGTCAAACGAGTTTAACAGCAACAACAACGCCTTGCATCTATAAAGTGCCTCCAATGGAATAAAACATCCCAGCAAGCCCCTCACGAGGCAATTTTAGAGCCAATGGTCAAAAAAGCAGGCTTTAAGGAGCATCTTGAAGGAGGAAAATGAGATGGAGGGATAACAGGGTGTAATTGGGGAATTTCAAACCTCAAGTCCTGAGCAGCTGAAGGCATGACTGCCAATGGTGGAGCAATTAAAATCAGGGCTACTCAAGAGACCAGGATTTAATTTAATTTGAATTTAAAGTTAAAATGGAATTTTGTTGCCAATTCATTTAAATTGTCCTGTTGAAAATTAAATGTATTCTTCACCCTAAAGATTTCTCTGAACAGTTAAGCTTTAAGCATGCAACTTCACAATAGATTATGCAATCTATTATTCAAGAGTATTTAAAACTTCAGCCCTCTCCTAATAACTTACTGGCATAAACTAGTAAGTTACCTTATGTTGTGATGTAGTAAAGTAATTCTCACATTGACATTTTTCTGTTGTGGTAGTATTCATATAAAAATGCCATGTCTACTTGTCCCCTTGACAAGGACATAGTAGAATTATTATTGCAATACAATGATGTTTACATGATGTTTACATCATAGTAAACATCAGTTTACTATGATGCAATTTCTGTGTTTCTGACCCACTGGGTGGAATCTTGTGCTGCTCGTGGGAGCGGGAAGCTCGGCTGGCAAATTCATTGAGTGGGTAGCTTCCCGATGGTGGGTTGAACTTTTGCAATAAAACTCGGGGGAGTTTGAAGTGTGTTGAGCTTCCTGATGGCAAGCATTGGGAAGGGCATTTGCGCACATCTCTATGTGTGCTCGTCAAAAGGTTGGCTCATCAGAAATGCGTTCCCTTCCCAATTAAGTTATCGCTAAGCAAACAATATGTGCCTTCAGATTTACAATTGTAGATAAACTGTGTGCAGCAGGTGAAGTAGCCAGCTTGCTGGAGTTGAAGTGAAAAGCTACTGTTTGTTTCCTCTTTGTGAGTGTTGTTCAGTGAGGCGATGTTTGGGTGGTGGCACTCAAAGGGGCACAGAACAGGGAGCCTGGCTGAGGGAGTAGATGGTGAGGTGCTGTGGGTACTGGACAGTGGAAGGAACACTAATAGTGAGAATAGGATGAGTTAAGGTGGCAGGTACAGGGTCATGATCAGATAGCGAGCAGGTGGTCTCAGAGGGGAATTTATGGAAATTGCAAAATATGGGGTGCGGATAATGGGGGGTCAGAGTGGGAATGGTAATGAGCATAGAGGGTAATGGTTGTAAGTATGCATGGGGGCTGGGGTGGCAGTTAAAGGGTAACATTGCTTTCATTGCTCCGGTCAGTGTAAACTCTCTGAGATGACTGGGCTTTCCTCCAACCTGAAGACACATTCAAGAGACCTTGGCCTTGTTGTCATAGATTTATCACCCACCTCATTATCAACCATGACCATCAAACTGGGACCCTTAAGGATATAAACTGCCATATTGTGGTTGAACATCTCCCCCACTTAGAGGCATGCTTATATTGGGTGGCCATGATGTGGAGATGCCGGCGTTGGACTGGGGTGAACACAGTAAGAAGTCTCACAACACCAGGTTAAAGTCCAACAGGTTTATTTGGTAGCAAATACCATAAGCTTTCGGAGCGGTACTCCTTCGCGAAGGAGCAGCGCTCCGAAAGCTTATGGTATTTGCTACCAAATAAACCTGTTGGACTTTAACCTGGTGTTGTGAGACTTCTTACTGTATATTGGGTGGGCCAAGGGTGATAGAGGTGGGGGAGACGTTGGTGGGTAAAGGGAAGGGTAGAAATGGTGGAGAGAGGCTGGAAAGTTACACACACTATTTACTCAAGGCTCTTCTTCACAACACAGTTGCTCTGTATGTGTGGAAGTGGGAGAGGGTCTGAGTTAAAGGTCAGCACAATTGGCCAACTAAAGCATGTTTGCGGCTTGACACGTGGGTCTTATAGCATTGAGATCCCAACAAGTTCAGGAGCTTTCGTGAAGTCCGTGCTGAAGGGAAACACAAGTTGACTGAGGCAGTGGGCGGAGGTTGCAGGTGATTGTGGGGGAGACAGGGGCTAGCTTCCTGTTGCTTTTAATAAGGTATGGATGTTTTTTGAAGTATCCCAATATTCTGGAATGGTAGGACAACGATTAGGAAATTCTGAGAAAATATGACATTTAGAGATATGTTTTTAATTGAGAGTGGCAAAAGACAAATGAACCATGTATGTTTTTTTCACTTGTGTGCATTATAGATTATGCAGAGCTGTTATGCTGATCCTTAACATGCCCATTTGAAAAGCAGAAATAGTTCCACAGAATAGCGCCTTGAAACTAGCAGAGCAATATCACTTAATCTTATTAATACATCAACAAATATTAATGTAATTAACAGCATTAAAGGGAATAGATTGTTAAACATATTATAAGGAGGGGCTGTCTCTAAGCTGTTCTTTCCGACATCATTAGCAAGTTATAGGCTGTAGCCATGATCCATTCTTTAATCCTGCTCACAAGAATGGAGGAGGCATGTGTACGCCTCCATTTATAACATTGGTGTAAAATTGTGAATTTCAGTGGTGGTGGGGGAAATAGTTTACCTGACTGAATTATATGTGAATGCCCATCCTCTGTAACCATGATGTGGAGATGCCGGCATTGGACTGGGGTGGGCACAGTAAGAAGTCCCTTAATACCAGGTTAAAGTCCAGCAGATTTATTTGGAATCATGAGCTTTCGGAGCGCTGCTCCTTCATCAGGTAACTTATCTGATGAAGGAGCAGTCCTCCGAAAGCTCGTGATTCCAAATAAACCTGTTGGATTTTAACCTGGTTTTGTGAGATTTCGTATTGCATCCTCTGTAAGCTTAAACTCATCTGAAACTCTGCTGCCTGTCTTGTACAAGTTGCAGAGATTAAACACAGCGTGGGTGACTGCTTTGCGGAATACCTTCACTCAGTCCACAAGCATGACCCTAACCTTCCTGATGTATGCCATTTTAACTCAGCACGTTGCTCTCAACACAGTTGCTCTGTATGTGTGGAACTCTGTATGTGTGGAACTCTGTATGTGTGGAAGCCCACGTGTTTGTCCTTGGCGTGCTGCAATGTTCCAGCTGGAGGAGCACATCTCATCTTCCGGATAGGTACATTGCAGCCCTCTGGACTCAATGTCGAGTTCGGCAGCTTTAGATTGCGACCTTTTTCTATTTTAAACCCCTTTTTAAAAAATACCCCATACATATATTGTCTCTATACAACCCTCCCCCCGCCTCATCCCATATCAAACCATGTGTCTTTTGTTCTTAAAGTTGCTATATTTTGTTGCAATCACTCTCAGCCATATTTTAACGTCCAACACATTCTCTCTCTCCAGTTCTGATGAGGAACCAAAAGGACTCGAAGCTTTCTCTCCCTTACAGATCCTGCCAGATCTGCGTTTTTCCAGCATCCTCTGTTCTTGTTTCAGATTCTACATCTACAATATTTTGCTGGTTTTCCTGTTTTACCTGTCACTCCTGTGCTCACTGACCGACATTGGCTTCTGACCCAACAATACCTTGGGTTAAAAATTCTCATACTTCCATCCAAATTCTTCCATGACCTTGCCCTGTAAGCTCCTCCAGCCCTACAGTCCTCCAAGATCTCTGCACTCCTCGAATTCTCACCCCTTGCACATTCCCGATTTATATTGCTCCACCATTGGGGTGAATGAAATGAGCTGCCTTGACCCTATTTGGAACTTTCTTTAATTGTGTTGTTTATCATCTGTGCCTTCATGGGTGTCAGTAGATAATTTTAGTATAGGCAATATAGTCTAATCCCTAACAAAACTCTTCAATGTTGGGGCTGAAAGCTTTTGAGACAGAATTTGTCTTTTATAGTGTAGTGGGTGTTTCTGGCTCTTTTTATTTTTTTTAAAAAAAAGCATCTAGCTATTTTCAGACAGATGAGCTGTGTTTTTGAAGGGCTATTAGGAACTGTTGGAAAAGCTTGGAAGATGTTGACAGGTATTGTTGAATTGATTTGATTTTTTGATGTATGGTAGTTTTAAAATATGGTCTATTTAGACTAAAAAGGTAACACAAGCTCCATCGTGCACTAGAGCAGACAGTACTGTTCAAATTTGCTTATAAATATTTCAAATCCTGTGAAGAAAGATTTTAGTTTTATTGTCTGCTATATAAAAAAAATTTAAATTTCTACTAAATTATTGACGGTACAAAAAATGCCCTCTACAGAAAGAAGCTTAAGGTATATTAGTATATGTTTTTTAAATTATGCCCTGAGAGAATCAGATGGTAACAAACACCAGTGTACATGAATTATAAATTATCAATGAATGCAATTGTATTTTACACATTTGTACACTGAAACTGTTTTATCATGTGCCTTGTCACAACAAATTTCACTATCAGGAATTTTACTGCATCAGGATCTTGATGATTCAGCATAAAGGACTGACATTTTGATATGTCAGTTGAATGATTTTAAGGCAAAGATAGATTTTTGAACAGTAAAGGAATTAAGGGTTATGGTGAGTGGGCGGGTAAGTGGAGCTGAGTCCACGAGAAGGTCAGCCATGATCTTATTGAATGGCGGAGCAGGCTCGAGGGGCCAGATGGCCTACTCCTGCTCCTAGTTCTTGTATTCTTATAAAATATGATGGAAGTTGAATTGACAGTATAACTATAATTTTGGGCGGCATGGTAATGCAGTGGTTAGCACTATTGCCTCACAGCTCCAGGGACCTGGGTTCGATTCCAGGCTTGGGTCCCTGTCTGTGCAGGGTCTGCATGTTCTCCCCATGTGGGCTTCCTCCGGGTGCTCCGGTTTCCTCCCACAGTCCAAAGATGTGCAGGTTAGGTTGATTGGCCATGATAAATTGCCCCTTGGTGTCCTGGGATGTGTATATTCGAGGGATTAGCAGGGAAAATATGTGGGGTTTGGGAATAGGGCCTGGGTCGGATTGTTGTCGGTGCAGACTCAATGGGCTGAATGACCACCTTCTGCATTGTAGGGTTTCTATGAACTGAAGACTGCTCCGTTCTTGACACTGATTTAGAGTGTGATTTGGAGACAGTAATCCAAAAAGCATTTGTTGGGTGCTCTGTTTCAAATTGGACTGCTTACATCTAGAGAATGATTTCTATTACTTGACTGCAAATGGGAGACAAGGATTGAAGTATTTTTGGCCACTTGTTGTGCATTGTTCGCCTAGGAGTACTAGTGTGTTGTATCTTGCCAGATCATTGGGAGCTTCCCTTAACTTGGACACAGGCCGATGTTACCAGTTTTAAATTTCAGCTTGGGCAGAGTCCCTAATCTTGCCGCCCCACCCGCATTCCTAAAAAATGTTATGTTTGCTGTGCAAAAGTGGGGAGGTGGAGAATGATTACAGTCCTAAGACTACTGCAGAGAGAGATTGTGTTGAGTCATAGAGATTTATAGCATGGAAACAGACCCTTCGACCCAACTTGTCCATGCCGTCCAGTTTTTACCACTGAGCTAGTCCCAATTGCCCACATTTGGTCCATATCCCTCTAGATTCTTCTTATCCATATAACTGTCTAAATGCTTTTTAGAAGACAAAATTGTACCTGCCTCTACAACTACCTCTGGCAGCTCTTTCCAGACACTCACCAAACTCTGTGAAAAAATTGTGTCTCTGGACTTGTTTGTACCTCTCCCCTCTCACTGCAGCTATAAAGGACCCTCGTCAGACCCCACTTGGAGTACTGTGCTCAGTTATGGTCGCCTCATTACAGGAAGGATGTGGAAAAGATTGAAAGGGTGCAGAGGCGATTTACAAGGACGTTGCCTGGATTGAGTGGCATGCCTTATGAGGATAGGCTGAGGGAGCTCGGTCTTTTCTCCTTGGAGAGACGTAGGATGAGAGGAGACCTAATAGAGGTATATAAGATGTTGAGAGGCATAGTTCGGGTGGACTCTGAGGCTTTTTCCCAGGGTGGAAATGGCTGCTACGAGAGGACATGGGTTTAAGGTGCTGGGGGGTAGGTACAGGGGAAATGGTAGGGGGAAGTTTTTCACACAGAGAGTGGTGGGCGAGTGGAATCGGCTGCCGTCAGTGGTGGTGGAGGCAAACTCAATAGGGTCTTTTAAGAGACTCCTGGGTGAGTACATGGGACTTAATAGGATGGAGGGTTATAGGTAGGCCTAAAAGGTAGGGATATGTTCGGCACAACTTGTGGGGCCGAAGGGCCTGTTTTGTGCTGTAGTTTTTCTATGTTTCTAAATCTATGCCTTCTCATTTTAGACTTCCCTACCTTTGGGAAAAAGATGTTGACTATCTACCTTATCTATGCCCCTCATTATTTTATAGACCTCTATAAGATCACCCCTAAGCCTCCATGCTCCAGGTAAAAAAGTCTCAGTCTATCCAGCCTCTCCTTATAACTCAAAACTATTAAGTCCCGGTATTGAAGCCTTTATTACTGGAAACAACTGCTTGTGTTGATGTTTGAGTTGTAATTCAAAGCTCCTTAAAGGCTAAACACTGAAAAGTTAATACTCAAATTGTCTCTAATATTGGCAAGTCAACTTCATTAAGACAAAGTTGTTCATAGTGTTACATCCACTTATTTTCACAGTTAATGGAATAACTCTTTTGTCTGAGTTCACTTTGGCCGGGTCTCACTATGTTTACCTTAAATGGCAGAAGGAATTTAATCCGGACAAATGCGTTTTGGAAGGTTTAATGCAGGAGGGAAGTAAACAGTAAATGGCAGAACTCTTAAAAGCATTATCCAGGGATTTTGGCATGCAGGTCCACAGTTCCTTGAAAATGGCAACACAAGTGGATAAGGTGGTTGGTCAGGGTATAGAATATAAAAATTGGCAAGTCATGTTGTAACTGTGTAGTTAGGCTATGTTTGGAACATTGCATACATTTCTGGTTACCACACTACCAGAAGGATGTGGAGGCTTTGTAGAGGGTATAGTAAAGGTTTACCAGGATGTTGCCTGGTTTGGAGGGTATTAACTATGAGGAGAGATTAGACAAACTTGGTTTGTTTTCACTTGAGCATGGAGGCTGAGGGGTGACCTGATAGAGGTTTAGAAAATTGAGATGCATGGATAGATGGAGTATTTTTCCCAGGGTAGAAATGTCAATTATTAGGGGACATAGGTTTAAAGTAAGAGGAGAATGTTTGAAGGAGGCGAGAGAGGCAAGTTTTTTTTTACAGAGGGTGGTAAGAGGGTGGAATGCTCTGCCAGAGGAGATGGTAGAAGCAGAAACAATAGCAATATTTAAGAGGCATCTTAACAGATGTAAATAGGTAGGGAATAGAGGGATACAGAGCATATAGAGGCAAAAGGTCTTTCGTTTAGAAAGGCATCATGTGTTGGCGCAGGCTTGATGAGCAGAAGGGCCTGTTCCTGTGTTGTATTGTTCTTTGTTCTTTGTAAATGGGTTTAGTGCTTTTTGCAAGAAGTTGTAGAGCTGCACAATTTGTGTTTAGTAAAAATGGAAGAAGAAACTCAAATTATTAACAAGCTGACGTTCATTTTTATTGGAATGAGGATTTGTGATAGTCACACGCTGTGATAATCGTGCCTGTGCACAATAACCTGAGACTAGGACAGGAGCAGCGTATACATATGTACATTATCAGAGCTGCAGCGGTGTCGGGAGATGTCTCTTCATTGGAATTTCAGGGAGTACTAATTTAAAAATATCCCCAAGCCTTTTCTGGGTGGGGCAAAATGGCTTTGTGTCAGCAGCTCACTACATGTTATCTAAGCTGAGTATGCATGAGGTACTTTAATAAACTGTTGGCAATTTTTCCCAATACATCTTCCCTGGTCTGTGGAGTGAGCAGAGTGAATCTTTGTGTCATTGTCTACATTACTTCAGTGAAAAAAACTGCAGAAGGTTGCATTTTAATTTGCTGCTATTTCAGGCTGGATGCTTTTCTGTCTTTCACCGAAAATTTAATCTTTTTTGATTAGCAACTGTGAGTCACTAATTGCATCGATGGTCCAAGTTTGTAAATATCACAAAATTTGGCCAAAATCAAACTCTTCAAAGAAAAGGTGGCAAATTTGGTGCAGTGAATTGGTTTGGCTCTGTGTAAACCTGAATTGTTCCAGCACTTTATAAATCCAAATTAGTTTTTATATTGAGGTGATTTCAGAGGCAGCACTATTTAAAAGCTCTGTGGATTTGTAGCTGCATGAGGTCCATTCTGCCTGTCATAGCATCATTATTTCTCTTGTATAAAAACAATGTATTTTCCTTTGTAAAGCCACACATGCACACAGCATCACAATATTTGCCTGTGCACAACATCTTTGTTCCTGATGTCTGTTCAGTGATTCCTGTTGGTGAGTTAACACATTTGGGTATTTGGTATTCAGAAGTTCAGGCCACCTGTGTGTAATCACAAAGTGTGGAATATTGATCATTTTAACCATTTGTTCCTTGTTTACACTTGTGCATGAACACGAGGAATCGAAACAAAAGACCATACATCCTATCGAGTCTTTTCCGCTTTTTGGACCGATCATGGCTGATCTTGAGCTTCAACTCCACTTTCCTGCCTGCTTCTATCAATATCCTTTGAGATTGAAAATCTGTCTATTCCAGCCTTAGACATATTCAGTGTTGACACATTCACAATTCTCTGGAGTAGAGAATTCCAAAGATTGATAGCCCTTTGAGTGAAGCAACTTCTCATCTCAGTCCTATATGGATGGCCCCTTATCCTGAAACTCTGCTATCTTGTTCTAGATTCCCCAGTTACGGGAAACAATAGCCTAGATTTTCACTGAGCCGGGTTGACTCATGAGCTCTTTAAAAATGGTGGGTGGTACCTGAATCCAGGATTCCCAACCCCATACCCAGGCTGTATAGTTTTTGGGAGTACCTTTTAAAGGATGCAGGCTGATTCCTGTCAAAAGCCTGCAGCTGGCACTCCTAACGTGGTTGACTCCATTGCAGGGATGGGTATCACCTGTCCATCGCACTTTTCATGCCCCCCCCCTCCCCCGAAGATTCACGAACCCTAGTGTGCATGAGGGGACGTTTTTAAAAGGCAAATCAAAATATCCCCCTCATGCCTCCTATGCCAAACTCTGCCCTTCCACTCACCCTCTCAGGCTTCTCATGTCCCTGACGCCAAATTCTGACACTTCAATGCCCATTGACCCATTGTACACTTTCTCGAACCAATAAACACTGCAGTGTAGAGTGGGTTCTGTTTCAAAAAAATCTTTGAAAAATGTAATCCATTAGGGATGAATGTCTCCTATGGGCTAAAAAGTCCCTGCCGAAGCTAATAAAGGCACCTATCAGCCCTTTGAAGTTTCAAAAGCCACAAACTCTTGAAGCCACTTAATTTATGTCAACAAACATGAAATTGATCACAGAGCCTGAACTGTCATTAAGAAGGCTTGGCTGAGGGTCCAGACAACCATTTAAATATGGGAACATCTGCTCTCCAGAGAAAACATTGATTGACTCCCAAGCAAGCTGTGACTTGGACCTGCCAGTCTCTGCTGGCCTCTGAGCAAAGCCACTTCATAGAAATTATGCATATCCCATCAGCGCTTGGAAATGCTTGACAACCTCCCAGTAGTGAGCTCCCTGTGTAGATGCATTAATGGGAGCCACAGGAACAGTTGCAGCCTGGGTTGGCTCACCTCTTAAACTGAAGGAGTTTGTCGGTGTAGCTTTCAGCAATACTGTGTGAGCTGAATGTGCATATGTGAAGCACTGTAGAATCTATCACTGATGGTGATTCTGAGATTCTGTTTGGCATGAATCATAGAATCCTATCGTGCAGAAAGAGGCCATTCGGCCCATCGAGTCTGCACCAACCACAATCCCATCCAGGCCCTATCCACATATCCCTACATATTTACCCACTAACCCCTCTAACCTATGCATCCCGGGACACTAAGGGACAATTTAGAATGGCCAATCAACCTAGCCCGCACAGCTTTGGACTGTGGGCGGAAACTGGAGCACCCGGAGGAAACCCACGCAGACATAGGGAGAATGTGCAAATTCCACACGCACAGCGACCTGAGCCGGGATTCGAACCCAGGTCCCTGGAGCTGTGAAGCAGCAGTGCTAACCACTGTGCTACCGTGCCGCCCAGATTGTAAGATGGGTGCTTTGTGAGAAAGGATGAAATTCCCCTGGAAAAAAAATGCGTGAGGTGTCTTTTTCTGGTAAATGGTGACCAGTAAATGAAATTGATCCTCAGAAATCTCATGTTTCAGAATTCACATTGCCGGGATTTAGTTTGCGTGGTATTTGTTGTGGAGAAAGACACACATTCTGCAGCTTTTCACCTCCCCTTGAAGAGGAATTCCCCCTTCAGCCAATTGGCCTCCGCCTGTCTTATCTATCTAGCCAGGGGAAGGTTAAATCTAATGAACTTCAGTTTCTTGGAACATGGACAAGAGGGGACCATTCAATCTATAGACCCTTAACTGCCATTCTATTCTATCATTGCTGATCTGTCCCTCAACTCAATTTACCTACCTTTGCTCCATAGATCTTGGTACCTTTACCTAACAAAAATGTACTAATATCAATGTGTGAAATTTCTATTGACTTCTCATCTAGATCCTTTTAGGAGAGAAAGTTCATAGAAATCATAGAAACCCTACAGTGCAGAAGGAGGCCATTCGGCCCATCGAGTCTGCACCGACCACAATCCCACCCAGGCCCTACCCCCACATATTTTACCCACTAATCCCTCTAACCTACGCATCCCAGGACTCTAAGGGGCAATTTTTTTTTAACCTGGCCAATCAACCTAACCCGCACATCTTTGGACTGTGGGAGGAAACCGGAGCACCCGGAGGAAACCCATGCAGACACGAGGAGAATGTGCAAACTCCACACAGACAGTGACCCGAGCCGGGAATCGAACCTGGGACCCTGGAGCTGTGAAGCAGCAGTGCTAACCACTGTGCTACCGTGCCGCCTAGTTCTAGATTTCCATTACCCAGAGGGCTTCCATATAAATTGCCACCCTACATTTATAAAAAAAACCAAAAACATTACAGCACAGGAACAGGCCCTCCAAGCCTGCACCGACCATGCTGCCCGATTGAACTAAAACCGCCTACCTTTCTGGGGACCATACCCCTCTATTCCTATTCATGTATTTGTCAAGACGCCTCTTAAAAGTCACTATCGTATCTGCTTCCACTAGCTCCCCGGCAGCGAGTTCCGGGCACCCGCCACCCTCTGTGTTAAAAAGAACTTGCCTCGTACATCTCCTTTAAACCTTGCCCCTCGCACCTTAAACCTATGCCCCCTGGTAATTGATTCTTCCACCCTGGGAAAAAGCTTCTGACTATCCACTCTGTCCATGCCCCTCCATAATCTTGTAGACTTCTATCAGGTCGCCCCTCAACCTCTGTCGTTCCAGTGAGAACAAACCAAGTTTCTCCAATCTCTCCTCATAGCTAACGCCCTCCATACCAGGCAACGTCCTGGTAAATCTTTTCTGTACTCTCTCCAAAGCCTCCACATCCTTCCGGTAGTGTGGCGACTAGAATTGAAGACTATATTCCAAGTGTGGCCTAACTAAGGTTCTATAAAGCTGCTACAAGACTTGCCAATTTTTAAACTCAATGCCCCCGCTGATGAAGGCAAGCATGCTGTGTGCCTTCTTGACTGCCGCCTTCACCTGCGTTGTCACTTTGTGACCTGTGTACCTGTACACCCAGATCCCTTTGCCTATCAATACTCTTAAGGGTTCTGCCATTTACTGTATCTTTCCCATTGTATTCGACCTTCCAAAATGCATTACCTCACATTTGTCTGGATTAAGCTCCATCTGCCATCTCTCTGCCTAAGTCTCCAACTGATCTATATCCTGTTGTATCCTCTGATGGTCCTCATCGCTATCCGCAAATCCACCAACCTTTGTGTCGTCTGCAAACTTACTAATCAAACCACGTACATTTTCCTCCAAATCATTTATAAATATTACAAACAGCAAAGGTCCCAGCACTGATCCTTGAGGAACACCACTTGTCACAGCCCTCCATTCAGAAATGCATGCTTCCTCTGCTACCCTCTCTCTATAACGGAGCCAGTTTTGTATCCATCTTGCCAGCTCACCTCTGATTCTGTGCGACTTCACCTTCTGTACCAGTCTGCCATGAGGGATCTTGTCAAAGGCCTTACTGAAGTCCATGTAGATAACATCCACTGCCCTATCCTCATCAATCATCTTTGTCACTTCCTCGAAAAACTCAATCAAGTTAATGAGACACGACCTCCCCTTCACAAAACCATGATGCCTCTCACTAATACGTCCACTTATTTCCAAGTGGGAGTAAATCCTGTCTCGAAGAATCCTCTCCAATAATTTCCCTACCACTGGCATAAGGCTCACCAGCCTGTAATTACCTGGATTATCCTTTCTAACCCCCTTAAACAAAGGGACAGCATTAACTATTTTCCAGTCCTCTGGTACCTCCCCTGTAGCCAGTGAGGATACAAAGATTTCCCTCAAGGCCCCAGCAATTTCCTCCCTTGCCCATCTCAGTATTCTGGGGTATATCCCATCAGGTCCTGGGGACTTGTCTACCTTAATGTTTCTCAAGAACCCCAATACCTCTTCCTTTTTGATCTCAACATGACCCAAACTATCTACAGACCCTTTCCCAGACTTATCATCCACCAAGTCCTCCTCTTTGGTGAATGCTGATGCAAAGTACTCATTTAATACCTCGCTCATTTGCTCTGGCTCCACGTATAGATTCCCTCCCTTGCCCTTGAGTGGGCCAACCCACTCCCTCGCTACCCTCTTGCTCTTTATTTATGTATAAAAAGCCTTGGGATTTTCCTTAGTTCTGCTGGCCAATGACTTTCTGACCCCTTTTAGCCGCCCTTACTCCTTGCTTAAGTTTCTTTCTACTTTCCTTGTATTCCACATTTGCTTCATGTGTTCCCAGCCTCCTCGCCTTGACAGACGCTTCCTTTTTCTCTTTGACTAGGCTCACAATATTTCTCGTTATCCAAGGCAGTTATGCAAGATAGATTAACTTGGAAGTGTTTGAGCCTAGCTATCTTTAACTCAACACTAAAGGCCTGCATATGGGTGGCTAACAGCAAAGAGAAATGGAAGCTACCCAACAATATGAATGTCCTGTGCACAAAAAGCAGGACAAATTCAATTCAGCCAATTACTGGCAAATCAATCTGCTCTTCATCAGCAAACTGATGATGCCATCTATAGTGCTATCAAGCAGCACTTACTTAGCAATAAACCTGCTCATTGATATTCTGTTTGGATTCTGCCACGGTTCAATGCCATTATAACCTTGGTCCAAGCTTGGAGGAAAGAGCTGGATTCCGGAGGTGAGAATGACATCCCTTGACATCAAGGCAGCATTTGATTGGGCGTAGCATAAGGAGCTCCAGCAAAATTGAAATCGGTGGGAGTCGGGGAGAAAACCAGACTGCTTGAAGTCATACCTAGCACAAAGGGAGGTGTTTGTGGTTGTTGGAGACCAGTCACCTCACCCCAAACATACTACTGGCGGAGTTCCTCAGGGTAATGTCCCAGACCCAGTTATCTTTAGCTGTGTCCTCAATGACCTCCTTTCCATCAGAAGGGGGATGTTTGCTTGTACAGTGTTCAGTATTTGCAACTTCTTAGGTACTGAAGCAGCCCATGTCCAATACCTGGACAACATTTTTTTTGTCTGACTTTTGAAGTGTAATCACTATTGTTACTTAAGCAAACACGTAGTTCAGTAAAAGTCTGAATACAAATTGAAGTTCCACCATTTTGCGATTTTAACTTGTGTGACTGGTAACAATCTCAGATTCAAAAATAAGTACTGGAAATGTACAGCAGATTGACCAGCACTAAATGAACAATATAGCTTAAAGGTTTGGGTGTTCATGAGAGGTAAAACTACCTATCTTTCCTTTCAGATACTGGTTGATTTACTTTGTAATTTGAGAATTTTATACTTTTAGTTTAGATGTTCAATGTGTGCTGTCTTTCAGATGAAACATCAGACCCTGGCCCCACCTGCCCCCTGGGTGGAGGGAGTTCTGCCCATTGTCCTGTCAATATTTATCCCTCTATGGAACCTAGTCACTGTCATTTTTCTGTGGTGGAAGCTAGCTGTGGCCAAATGGCTGCTGTGTTTTCCACATTACAGCAGTGATTACAATGAAAGTTGTAGCGTTTCAGCAGGGAAGGAGACCATTCAGCCCATCCAGTTTACGCTGGCTGTCCGTGGAATCATCCAGTCAGTCCCATTCTCCCACTTTACCCCCCGTAACTCTGCAAGTTTACATCCCTCAAATGTCATCTGATTTCCTTCTGAAATCATTCATCTATACTTTCACCACCCACACAAGCAGAAAGTTCCAGGTGATTACCAATTGCTATGTTAGAAGAAATGTTCCTCAACTCCTGCCTGAAACCTTAAATTTGTGTCACTTAGTCCTTGTACCATCAGTTAATGGAATAGCTTTTCTTTGTCTCCAATATCTAACTTAACAGTACCTTAAGGGTTGTAAACTGCTTTAAGACAACCTGATGTGCTGTATAAATATTTTTCCCTTTTTTGTTTCTGTCATCTTCTAATAAAGCTGCCCCCCCTCCCCCAGCCAGATTGGTGTATTGGTGTTGGAATCAATAGACAAAGTCTGCAACATGTGGGCTCAGCATTAGATAGGAAATAGTGTGAATGCAATGCAGTATCTGTATGAAAGGAAAAAATGGTTTAATGTTGTTGGTGGATCAAGATGTGATCTTGTACTGAATTCTTCGCTTACACCCCATAAGGGGCAGTTAGAAGAGCATTCTTGCTTTCTCTGCATTGCTCTCATATTGGGAAGAAGCTGACAGCTGTTTCACTCAGTGTCGGTTTATTGTGCACTGCGACACATGTGCTACTTAGAATACACTGAATATTTTGCTGCAGCAGAAATTGAGTGTTTCTGGTCCCAGTTCAATGTTCCTTTGCTCTCCCTTGAAGTACTTGCATGAGTTGTTGATTCCTGTAGTGCACAGGAAGCCTATGGCAGCATTATGACAGATGTGAAGCTATGCAGAGTCTCCTCGTGGGGAGGATTGTGAAAAATGGATGATTGTTATTTTAAGAACAATTCAGCTTGCAGCAAATTGTAGTTGAAGCTAACAGAAAATAAATGCAAGTGATGCCAAGATCAGTACTGTGTCACTGAGTAATTCACTATTAGGGATATTTTCGATAGATGTTTTGGGATATTAAAGGAAATAGTGCGAGGTGAAGTTGAGGCAGAAGGTCAGCCATGATAACTTTTTTTATTTGCTCAGGGAATGTGGGTGTCACTGGCTGGGCCAGTATTTATTACCCATCCCTAACTGCTCTCCATTTCAGAGGGAATTTGAGTTGCTGTCGACTTGGAGTCACATGTAGCCAGACCAGTTAAGGATGGCAGATTTCCTTCCCTAAAGGACATTAGTGAACCAGATGGGTTTTTACAATAATCAACAATGGTTTTCATGATTATCATTAGAGTTACTTTTTATTGAAATCTGCCATGGTGGAATTTGAGCGCAGGTTCCTGGATCTTGTCCTGGGTCTTTGGGTTATTAGTCCAGTGACAATACCACTGCGCCACTGCCTCCCCTTAAATGGTAGATCAAACTCGAAGGACTGAATGGCCTACTTCTCCTATTTCTTATATTATTTTGTAACCTACCCACTTCTTTCTGCATACAATAAATTCCTGCTGATCATGTGCCATGTCAAGGAATTATGATGGGTGGGGGTTGGGTGCTGACTAAACAGCAACAAACAAAAACAAATAGACCACATTCATTTCAAAGAAACCATGATTGCAGTGTCATTCTGTATACAGGGAAGTCTATCACTAGATGTGAAAGGATAAAGTCAGGATTTTTTTAAGACAATGTGTAACTGTGCTATTTTAAAATATTTTTTATTACAAATATTCTTTATAAATGCTTTATTATAAATATTCTTGTGTTTTAAATATATTTTGTATTCTCTGGAGTTGGGAAGAATGATAACTGATCTAATTGAAACCTGCGAAATTCTGAAGGGGCTTGATAGGGTGGACACTGAGATTGTTTCCACTGGTTGGGAATCTAAAACATGGGGCACAATATCAAGATAAGGGGCCGAGGATCGCGGGCTGAGATGAGGAGAAATTCCTTCAGTCAAAGGGCTGTGAATCTTTGGAATTCACTACCCCAGAGAGTTATGGATGCTCCATCGTGGAATATATTTAGAACTGGGATAGACAGATTTTTTGTGTCTCAGGGAATTATGGGATATGGGGAGAGGGCAGGAAAATGGAATTGAAGCCCAAGGTCAGTTACGTTTGTACTGAATGGTGGCGGAAGCTCGATAAGCCATATGGTCTACTCCTGCTCCTATCTCTAACTGACCCTTGTGCGCAGCAACTTTCTGACTGTTCCATGACCATCTTGTAGATGAGCAGGATGGGTCAGATACTCGACCCCATACGATTACCTCCCTTTGTTAGCACCAGTTGCAAAGCAGAGTCTTTGGTTCTGATGGTGTACCAGTGCTGTTATGTTCAGTATCCCTACAGTGCAGAACGGGGCCATTCGGCCCATCAAGTCTGCACCGACTCTCTGAAAGAGCATCTTACCCAGGCCCATCACTTCCCCCACTCTTACCTATCCCCTTAATAATGCACATTTACCATGGCTAATCCACCTAACCTACACACAATTTTGGACACCAAGAGGCAATTTAACGTGGCAGTCCACCTAACCTGCACATCTTTGGACTCCAAATTTAGTCACGGTTTCTTTTGGTGAAGTTTGTAATTGGAAAATGTTATCCTCAAATATGCAATACAAATGCTTTTATCCAGATGTTACAAAAAATGTTCCTCTGACTGATATTTTTTTAAAAGATAAGTTTATCAAATATGAAATGAAGATGTGCAGTGTGACCCATCTACCCACTCGTTCCTTTTTTTAAATTCAATCGTGGGATGTAGGTGCAAACAAGGCCAGCATTTATTGAGAAGATGGTGGTGAGCTGCATTTTTAAAAACAAGTGACTGGCTTGCTAAACAGAAGATACATTGCTGTGGGCCTGGAGTTGCATGTAAGCCAGACTAGATAAAGATGGCAGATTTCCTTCACTGAAGGACAATAGTGAACCAAATGAGTTTTTATGACAATCTGATAGAATCATGGCTATCATTACTGATAAGTTATTTTTCTCCTTTTATTGGAGTGACCAAATTTAAATTAATTCTAGTGGATCTCCAAGCCTTCAATCCAGCCCTCTGGATTTCTAGTCCACTAACGTAACCACTATGCAACTGTACCCTCTTCATTGTCACTACAGATGAAAATAGATTGATTACCCACTGCCTAAATACATTTTCCAAGTACAGCCAGACACACAGATGATAAACTAATTGTTCCATTGGCTCACATTGCTGTCATAACCTGGTGTTGTTAAACTTCTTACTGTGTTTACCCCAGTCCAACGCCGGCATCTCCACATCATCACATTGCTGACCCAGAGGCAGCTTTGACGGAGTTAGGAAATACCATTTCTCGCAGTTCGAACAAATAAAAATTAAATAATTTAATAACATTTAACAGTAAACAAAGAGGTGTAACATTCTCCTTGTTTCTGTAGTTATCCAAGATTTGTGGCGATATTAGTGCTGAGAACTGTTAATCACTGGAGCATGATGTGGACGTACAGTCAGTAGAGATATACTAGTGACTGCGTTCAACTTGCATCCATATCATGCCACCCCAATTGAGTGACAGGCCATGATGTATATAGCAACAAAATCTTATGTTTCCTACAAAAATCTTTGCAATCACGATGTTGCACAAGTGAAAGTTAAAGCCATTTTTAAAGCATATTTTAGACCATATGTTTAAATATGTGGAATTATTACCAAAATAGGCATTATTTACCTTTTTACAATGTTTATAATATGCAGAATGATTTATGACTGACAGCTGTGATAGAGGGAGGTGCGAATTCAGGGTGCAAACTCTATGGGGTAGGAAATAAAAGGAAAGAATTCCTTAAAACATAGACCTGATCCTTTTTGGATTAACATGTTGGGGATGACCACTTGGAAATTGGAGAAAAGAGTGGGTGCAAACACACACATCCTTGCTTGATGCCACTTCTGATAGGAAGTGGCATCGTGGCAGACTGGTGCAGAAGATGAAGTTGCATGGGATCAGAGGTGAGCTAGCAAGGTGGATAGAAAACTGGCTTGGTCAAAGAAGTAAGAAGTTTAACAACACCAGGTTAAAGTCCAACAGGTTTATTTGGTAGCAAAAGCCACTTTGGTAGCAAAAGGTGGCTTTTGCTACCAAATAAATCTGTTGGACTTTAACCTGGTGTTGTTAAACTTCTTACTGTGTTTACCCCAGGCCAATGCCAGCATCTCCACATCTTGGTCAAAGAAGACAGAAGGTAGCAGTGGAAGGGTGTGTTTCTGAATGGAGGGCTGTGACAAGTGGTGTTCCTCAGGGATCAGTGCTGGGACCTTTGCTGTTTGTAATATATATATAAATGATTTGGAGGAAAATGTAACTGGATTGATTAGCAAGTTTGCGGACGACACAAAGGTTGGTGGATTTGCGGATAGCGATGAGGACCATCAGAGGATACAGCAGGATATAGATCAGTTGGAGACTTGGGCGGAGAGATGGCAGATGGAGTTTTAATCCGGACAAATGTGAGGTAATGCATTTTGGAAGGTCTAATGCAGATAGGAAATATACAGTAAATGGCAGAACCCTTAAGAGTATTGATAGGCAGAGGGATCTGGGTGTACAGGTACACAGGTCACTGAAAGTGGAAATGCAGGTGGAGAAGGTAGTCAAGAAGGCATACGGCATAAGGACATAAGAAATAGGAGCAGGAGTAGGCCATCTAGCCCCTCAAGCCTGCTCCGCCATTCAAATAGACCGTGGCTGATCTGAGTGTGGGTTCAGTTCCACTTACCCGCCCACTCCCCATAACCCTTAATTCCCTTAATGGTTAAAAATCTATCTATCTGTGACTTAAACACATTTAACGAGGTAGCCTCTACTGCTTCATTGGGCAGAGAATTCCAAAGATTCACTACCCTCTGGGAGAAGAAGTTCCTCCTCAACTCTGTTCTCAATTGACTCCCCCGTATTTTGAGGCTATGCCCCCTAGTTCTTGTTTCCATTGTAAGTGGAAATAACCTTGCTGCTTCTACCCTGTCGAGCCCCTTCATTATCTTATATGTCTCTATAAGATCTCCCCTCAACCTTCTAAACTCCAATGAGTACAGGCCCAGTCTACTCAATCTCTCCTCATAAGCAAATCCCCTCATCTCCGGAATCAACCTGGTGAACCTTCTCTGTACCCCCTCCAAAGCTAATATATCCTTTCTTAAATAAGGGGACCAAAATTGTACACAGTATTCCAGGTGCGGCCTCACCAGTACCCTGTACAGTTGCAGCATAACCTCCCTGCTTTTATACTCCATCCCTCTCTCGATAAAGGCCAACAGTCCATTTGCCTTCTTGATTACCTGCTGCACCTGCAAACTGAGTTTTTGCGATTCATGCACAAGGATCCCCAGGTCCCTCTGCACAGTAGCATGTTGTAATTTTTCACCATTTAAATAATAGTCCATTTTATTATTATTCCTTCCAAAGTGGATAACCTCACACTTACCAACGTTACACTCCATCTGCCAGATCCTTTCCCACTCACTTAGCCTATCCAAATCTCTCTGCAGACTCTGTGTCCTCCACGCAATTTGCTTTCCCACTCATCTTTGTGCCATCCGTAAACTTTTTTACCCTACACTCGGCTCCCTCCTCCAGATCGTCTATGTATATGGTAAATAGTTGAGGCCCCAGCACTGATTCCTGCGGCATGCCACTAGTCACTGATTGCCAACCGGAAAAGCACCCATTTATTCCAACTCTCTGCTTTCTGTTAGATAGCCAATCATCAATCCACGCTAACACTTTACCCCCAACTCGGTGTACCTTTGTCTTATGCAGCAACCTTTTGTGAGGCACCTTATCGAATGACTTCTGGAAATCTAAATACACCACATCCATCGGTTCCCCTCTGTCAACCGCATTCGTTATATCCTCAAAAAATTCCAGTAAATTAGTCAAACACGACTATCCCTTCATGAATCCATGCTGCGTCTGCTTGATTGAACCATTCTTTTCCAGGTGTCCTGCTATTTCTTCCTTAATGATAGATTCCAGCATTTTTCCAACTACGGATGTTAAGCTAACCGGCCTGTAGTTACCTGCCTTTTGTCTACCTCCTTTTTTAAACAGTGGTGTTACATTAGCTGTTTTCCAATCAGCTGGCACCTCCCCAGTGTGGCTTTTGCTACCAAATAAACCTGTTGGACTTTAACCTGGTGTTGTTAAACTTCTTACTGTGACCTCCCCAGAGTCCAGTGAATTTTGATAAATTACAACTAATGCATTTGTTATTGCTTCTGCCGTTTCTTTTAGTACCCTGGGATGCATTCCATCTGGACCAGGGGACTTGTCTACCTTTAGTCCCATTAGCCTACCCAGCACTACCTCTTTAGTAATAGTGATCGTTTTAAGGTCCTCACCCCCGACAGTCCCATGACCGTCAATTATTGGTATGCTATTTGTGTCCTCCACTGTGAAGACTGACACAAAAAGCTTGTTTAAGGCCTCGGCCATTTCCTCGTTTCCTATTATTAAATCCCCCTTCTCATCATCTAAGGGACCAACATTTACTTTAGCCACTCTTTTCCGTTTTATATATTTGTAAAAACTTTTACTATCAGTTTTTATATTTTGTGCTAGTTTACTTTCATAATCTATCTTTCCTTTATTGCTTTCTTAGTAGTTCTTTATTGTTTTTTAAAGCCTTCCCAATCTTCTAGTTCCCCACTAATTTTGGCCTCTCTGTATGCATTGGTCTTTAATTTGATACTCTCCTTTATTTCCTTAGTTATCCATGGCTGGTTATCCCTTTTCTTACATTCCTCCTTTTTCACTGGAATATATTTTTGCTGAGTACTGAGAAAAATCTCCTTAAAAATCCTCCACTGTTCCTCAACTGTTCCACCAATTAGTCTGTGTTCCCAGTCTACATTAGCCAACTCCGCCCTCATCCTATTGTAATCCCCCTTGTTCAAGCAGAGGACACTGGTTTGGGACCCTACTTTCTCACCCTCCATCTGTATTAGAAATTGAACCATATTGTGATCACTCATTCCAAGAGGATCCCTCTCAAGGAGATTATTAATTTTACCTGTCTCATTACACAGGACCAGATCCAAGATAGCTTGCTCCCTCGTAGGTTCTGGAACATGCTGTTCGAGGAAACTATCGCAACAGCATTCTAAGAACTTCCTCAAGTCCACCGCGTCCGACTTGAGTTGACCAATCAATATAGAGGTTAAAATCCCCCATGATTATTGCTGTTTCATTTTTACATGCATCTGTTATTTGTTTGTTTATAGCCCGCCCCACCTTGAAGTTATTATTTGGGGGCCTATAGACTACGCTCGCCAGTGACTTTTTCCCGTTACTATTTCTTATCTCCACCCACATTGATTCCACATTTTGCTCCTTAGAGCCTATATCATCTCTCACTACCGCCCTGATATCCTTAATTAACAGAGCTACCCCACTTCCTTTTCCTTTCTGTCTATCCTTCCGAATTGTCTGATACCCCTGGATATTTAGTTCCCAGTCCTGGTCACCCTGCAACCACGTTTCTGTAATGGCCACTAGATCATACCCATTTGCACTGATTTGTGCCGTCAATTCATTCACTTTGTTTCGAATGCTACGTGCATTCCTTTGTTTGCATGCTCCGTCCCTTCCTGTCACAGACTGGTTATTCTTCCCCAGACCATCTCCTTGCACTGTGTTGACCACCTCCCTTCTCATGCTTGTCACCTTTTTTACTCTGCCTGAGGTCTAGATTCCTGCCACCTTCTATACTCTGTTCTATTACGTGGTCTGGAAACTTTACTAACCTCTCCTGAGCCCTCGGCTCCTTTAACTTGTTGAAAGTCCTCATCATTAACCTGCATTCCTACCCTCTCCTTTACCTTTGATTTTCTAATTCTCCATACAACTGAACCCCCCCCCCCCCAAACACACACTATTTAGTTTAAAGCCCTATCTACAGCCGACTTATATGATTCGCCAGGACTCTGGTCCCAGCACGATTCAGATGAATACCATCCCATCGGAACAGGTCCCCTCTTCCCCAATACTGGTGCCAATGTCCCATGAATTCAAACCCATTCCTCCCACACCAATCTTTGAGCCACGCATTTTCCTCCTTAATCTTATTGACCCTGCACCAATTCACTCGTGGCTCAGGTAGTAATCCAGAGATTATTACCTTTTTGGTTCTGCTTTTTAATTTAGCTCCTAGCTTTTCATATTCCCGTAGCAGAACCTCTGTTCCTGTTCTACCTATGTCGTTGGTACCTACGTGGACCACGACAACTGGATTTTTACCCTCCCACTCCAAGTTCCTCTGCAGCCCACATGAGATATCCTGGACCCGAGCACCAGGCAAGCAACACAATCTTCGGGATTCTCGATCCTGGTCACAGAGAACAGTGTCAATGCCCCTAACTATACTCTCCCCAATTACGACTACATTTCTTTTTTCTCCCCCCACTTGAACGGCTCCCTGTACCATGGTGCTGTGGTCAGTTTGCTCATCCTCCCTGCACTCCCCGTTCCCGTCCACACACAGAACAAGAATCTCGAACCTGTTGGACAGGTTCAGGGACTGAGGCTCCTGGAACTCTACCTCCTGGATCCCACTACCTGCCTCACTCGCAGCCAAACCCTCTTGCCCCTGACCACTGACTGAATTCAAGTTAGTTAGTCTAAGGGGTGTGACTGCCTCCTGAAACACAGCATCCAGGTATCTCTCCCCCTCCCTGATGTGTCGCAGTGTCCGAAGCTCAGAATC
This sequence comes from Mustelus asterias, assembly GCF_964213995.1. Lineage (NCBI taxonomy): Eukaryota > Metazoa > Chordata > Chondrichthyes > Carcharhiniformes > Triakidae > Mustelus > Mustelus asterias. Next base: position 77,613,236 of record NC_135821.1, on the reverse strand, counting down.
CAGCTCATCAACCCTGAGCCGGAGTTCCTCAAGCAACCAACACTTACTGCAGACATGTTCACTGGGAACCACAATGGGGTCCACCAGCTCCCACATCATGCAGGAACAACACATCACCTGACCCTCCATCCTTATTTGATTGGTTTTGTTTTTAAGTTTTTAAAAACTAAGAACTAAACCTACCCTGCCTTGCCCGTTTCCGCCTAAGCCCGTTGAACCAAAGCCCTTCAGCCCTCACTCTGCTACCTGCTCACTTCGCTGCCCGCTAACGACGTTGCCCGCTGGATAGTGCGGCCTGCTTTTTAAACCTCCCGCGCGCTTATAAAAAAAAAATAAAAAATTCCTTCCCAGGTCATCCCGCGGCCGGCCTACTTCCGCTTTTCACTTAAACTAGGAAAAAAAAAAGAAACCCCACGAAAAAGTAAGGGAAAAAAAGTCAATCCCTTACTCTTTTTACTCCAGCTACAAATCGCTCCTCTCTGCCTTGCTCCGGTTGAACAATGGCATGCTTGCCTTCATCGGCCGAGGCATTGAGTTTAAAAATTGGCAAGTCATGTTGCAGCTTTATAAGAACCTTAGTTCGGCTACACTTGGAATATAGTGTTTTATTCTGGTCGCCACACTACCAGTAGGATGTCGAGGCTTTGGAGAGGGTACAGAAAAGATTTACCAGGATGTAACCTGGTATGGAGGGCATTAGCTATGAGGAGAGGTTGGAGAAACGTGGTTTGTTCTCACTGGAGCGACGGAGGTTGAGGGGCGACCTGATAGAAGTCTACAAGATTATGAGAGACATGGACAGAGTGGATAGTCAGAAGCTTTTTCCCAGGGTGGAAGAGTCAATTACTCGGGGGCATAGGTTTAAGGTGTGAGGGGCAAGGTTTAAAGGAAATGTACGAGGCAGATTTTTTACACAGAGTGGTGGGTGCCTGGAACTCGTTACCGGAGGAGGTAGTGGAAGCAGATACGGTAGTGACTTTTAAGGGGCATCTTGACAAGTACATGAATAGGATGAGAATAGAGGGATATGGTCCCCGGAAGGGTAGGGAGTTTTAGTTAAGTCGGGCAGCATGTTCTGTGCAGGCTTGGAGGGCCGAAGGGCCTGTTCCTGTGCTGTCATTTTCTTTGTTCTTTGTTCTTTGTTCTCCCCCACAACTTTCCAAGGTATTTGCCCTCTTCTAATTCCTGCATTCTGCCCATCCCTGATTTTAATTGCTCCACAATTGGTGGCCCTGTCTTCAGCTGCCTGTGGGCTAAGCTCTGGAATTCCTTCCCTAAACCTCTCAACCTCTCTTTCCCTCTTTCAGACACTCTTTAAGTCCCACCTATTTGTTCAAGTTCATAGTCTTCTGTCTAACATTGCCCTATGACCAATTATCGCCCCATCAATCTATCTAAACATCATCAAAATTTTGGAAGGGGTCATTGACGGTGCTATCAAGTGGTCCTTGTCTCGGCAATAACCTGCGCACTAATGATCAGTTTGGATTCTGCCAGGGCCACTCAGCTCCTGACCCTATTACAGCCTTGGTCCAAACATAGACAAAAGAGCTGAACTCATGAGGTGAGAGTGACTGCTCTTGATATCAAGGCAATATTTGACCAAATGTGACATCAAGGAGTGCTAGCAAAAGTAAATTCAATGGCAATCAGTGAGAAAACTTTCCACTGGTTGGAGCCATACCTAGCATTAAGAAAGATAGCTGTGGTTGTTTGTTAATCATCTCAGTCCCAGAGTATCACTGCAGGAGTTCCTCAGGATAGTGTCCTAGGCACAACCATCTTCAGCCGTTTTGTCAATGACATTCTGTAAGGTAACTGTGCAATCCTCAGAACGTACTATGTTCAGCTCTGTCTTCAAAACCTCAGATACAAACCATCCATGTCTATGTCCATGTGCATGTGTAGCAAGACCCAGACAATATTCAGGCTGGTGTTGACAACTGGCAAATAACATTCATGCCACACAAGTGTCAGGCAGGCGATGATTGTATCCAACAAGAGAGAATCTAACAATATCACATTGACATTCAATGGTATTACCAAGCTCCTTTGACACCATCTTCCAAACCCTCAACCTCTATCAGCTAGAAGGACAAGGGCAACAGATGCATGGGAACGCTACCACCTGCAAGTTTCCCTCCAAGTCAATCACAATCCTGAATTGGAAATATATCACTGTTCTATCACTGTCGCTTGGCCAAACTCCTGGAACTCCCTCCCTAACAGCACTGTGAATGTACCTCCATCAGATGAACTGCAGTGGGTGATGAAGTTTGCTTACCATCGCCATTTTAAGAGTGTTAAAGATGGGCAATAAATCTTGGCCTGGCCACTGATGGCCATGTCCCATTAATGAATAAAAATAATCAGTGCCTTGTTGTCATATTTTGTTTTATAATGTGCCTGTGAAGCACCTTGGAACATTTTATTACATTAAAGGCACTATATAAATACAAGTTGTTGTTTAGTTGCTCTTTAAAGGCACAATTAAAGCACGGTGTTAATTGCTGCAGAATATAGTGCACTTTACTCTATACTGCTGTAGTAAAGTTCTTACTGGAGGGCGCTTGGTACTGAAGCTAGTTCTCAATCCCCATGAGTAGCTTTTCACTTGCATGAACTTAGAAATCTGTAACAAATTTTTAAAATATGTTAATATGACCATGACCATAACGTACTGACCTGGCTCACTAACCCAGTTTACAAAATGTTGGCCACTTTGTCAACTGGATTAAAATCAGACAATATGAGGAAGAAATTATTTTTCAATGTTAATGACAGGTGATTTTTAACTTTGTCATCAAATCACAGGCTATTGACTTATACTGGCATCTTCTAAGATGTAGTGAATACAAAAATCCAGAAAACCTTGAGATTAATGTCTCATGAGAAAAATTGATTCATTTTGTTTAATGACCAGTTTTCCTGATTTGTTGACATTTTGTAAACAGTAACTGTATCAACGTTCTACCTTTGTCCAACCAGAAAGATCTCTTTGCTTTATCCAACTGCTTCTTAAACAATTCTAGGAATTTTACCTTCACTACCCTACTTGGAAATCATTGCATATGCTGATCACTTGATGAAAAGAGGAACTTGTAAATTTAGGACCAGTGGTCCCGTTATTTAAGAAGGGTAGCAAGGATAACCCGGGTAATTATAGGTCGGTGAGCTTGACGTCCGTGGTAGGGAAGTTGTTGAAGATTCTTAGAGATAGGATATATGCGCATTTAGAACTGAATAATCTCATTAGCGATAGACAGCATGATTTTGTATGAGGGAAGTCATGCCTCACGAATTTGGTTGAGTTTTTTGAGGAGGTGACAAAAACGATTGACGAGGGAAGGGCCATAGATGTCGTCTATATGGTTTTTAGTAAAGCGTTTGACAAGAGACGCAGGCTTGGAGGGCCGAAGGGCAGGCTGGTGCAAAAGGTTAAATCTCACGGGATAAAAGGTGAGCTAGCTAGATGGGTGGAGAACTGGCTTAGCCATAGAAGTCATGATGTGGAGATGCCGGCGTTGGACTGGGGTAAACACAGTAAGAAGTTTAACAACACCAGGTTAAAGTCCAACAGGTTTATTTGGTAGCAAAAGCCACACAAGCTTTCGAAGCTCTAAGCCCCTTCTTCAGGTGAGTGGGAATTCTGTTCACAAACAGAGCTTATAAAGACACAGACTCAATTTACATGAATAATGGTTGGAATGCGAATACTTACAACTAATCAAGTCTTTAAGAAACAAAACAATGGGAGTGGAGAGAGCATCAAGACAGGCTAAAAAGATGTGTATTGTCTCCAGACAAGACAGCCAGTGAAACTCTGCAGGTCCACGCAACTGTGGGAGTTACAAGTAGTGTGACATGAACCCAATATCCCGGTTGAGGCCGTCCTCGTGTGTGCGGAACTTGGCTATCAGTTTCTGCTCAGCGACTCTGCGCTGTCGTGTGTCGCGAAGGCCGCCTTGGAGAACGCTTACCCGAATATCAGAGGCCGAATGCCCGTGACCGCTGAAGTGCTCCCCAACAGGAAGAGAACAGTCTTGCCTGGTGATTGTCGAGCGGTGTTCATTCATCCGTTGTCGCAGCGTCTGCATAGTTTCCCCAATGTACCATGCCTCGGGACATCCTTTCTTGCAGCGTATCGGCCAACGTTGTCTACCTGATACGCTGCAAGAAAGGATGTCCCGAGGCATGGTACATTGGGGAAACTATGCAGACGCTGCGACAACGGATGAATGAACACCGCTCGACAATCACCAGGCAAGACTGTTCTCTTCCTGTTGGGGAGCACTTCAGCGGTCACGGGCATTCGGCCTCTGATATTCGGGTAAGCGTTCTCCAAGGCGGCCTTCGCGACACACGACAGCGCAGAGTCGCTGAGCAGAAACTGATAGCCAAGTTCCGCACACATGAGGACGGCCTCAACCGGGATATTGGGTTCATGTCACACTACTTGTAACTCCCACAGTTGCGTGGACCTGCAGAGTTTCACTGGCTGTCTTGCCTGGAGACAATACACATCTTTTTAGCCTGTCTTGATGCTCTCTCCACTCCCATTGTTTTGTTTCTTAAAGACTTGATTAGTTGTAAGTATTCGCATTCCAACCATTATTCATGTAAATTGAGTCTGTGTCTTTATAAGCTCTGTTTGTGAACAGAATTCCCACTCACCTGAAGAAGGGGCTTAGAGCTCCGAAAGCTTGTGTGGCTTTTGCTACCAAATAAACCTGTTGGACTTTAACCTGGTGTTGTTAAGCTTCTTACTGTGTTAGCCATAGAAGACAGAGGGTAGCAGTGGAGGGGTCTTTTTCCAGTTGGAGGTCTGTGACTAGTGGTGTTCCGCAGGGCTCTGTACTGGGACCTCTGCTGTTTGTGATATTTATAAATGATTTGGAGGAAGATGTAACTGGTGTGATCAGTAAGTTTGCGGACGACACGAAGATTGCTGGAGTTGCGGATAGTGATGAACGTTGTCAGAGAATACAGCAGGATATACATAGGCTGGAACATTGGGCGGAGAAATGGCAGAAGGAATTTAATCCAGATAAATGCGAAGTGATGCATTTCGGTAGATCTAATGTAAGGGGGGAGCTATGCAATAAATGGCAGAACCATCAGGAGTATAGACACACAGAGGGACCTGGGGGTACAAGTCCACAGATCCTTAAAAGTGGCAGCACAGGTGGAGAGGGTGGTCAAGAAGGCATATGGCATGCTTGCCTTTATTGGACGGGGCATGGAATATAAAAGTTGGCATATGATGTTGCAGCTGTATAGTACGATGGTTAGGCCACATTTGGAATACTGCATCCAGTTCTGGTTGCCACACTACCAGAAGGACGTGGAGGCTTTGGAGATAGTACAGAGGAGGTTCACCAGGGTGTTGCCTGGTATGGAGGGTCTTCGCTATGAGGAGAGATTGGGTAAACTGGGGTTGTTCTCACTGGAAAGACGGAGGATGAGGGGCGACCTAATAGAGGTGTATAAAATAATGAAGAGCATAGATAGGGTGAACAGTGGGAAGCTTTTTCCCACGTCGGAGGTGACGAACACAAGGGGTCACGGGTTCAAGGTGAGGGGGGCAACACAGATGTCAGGGGGATGTATTTTACACAGAGGGTGGTGGGGGCCTGGAATGCACTGCCAAGCAAGGTGATTGCGGCGGACATGCTGGGATCGTTTAAGACTTATCTAGATAGCCACATGAACAGACTGGGAATAGAGGGATACAAAAGAATGGTCTAGTGGGCACATGAGCGGCGCAGGCTTGGAGGGCCGAAGGGCCTGTTCCTGTGCTGTATTGTTCTTTGTTCTTTGTTTGGTAGCCTTTTCTTCATAGAATCCCTACAATGCAGAAGGCGGCCATTCAGCCCATCAAGTCCACACCAACTCTCCAACAGAGCATCCCACCCAGGTATCCACGTAACCCCATGTATTTATCCCTAAACTACAAACCGTGGGACACCTAAGGAGCAATTTAGCATGGCCAAGCCACCGAACCTGCATATCTTTAGACTGATCTATTAATTTGTAGAACTTGTTGTGTTTTCTCAAGGATAGTGGAAACCTTGAACCTTGCCTTTCACATCCCTCTCCCCACCCCTCTCCAAAAAGAGGCTGCTAAGACTTTGGTGTCAGTTGAAAATATCAAGACTGAGATTATTACATTTTTGCAAGGCGATTGTGTTAAGGCTTACTGAATCAAGGTGGGCAGATGGAGATCAGGCACAGATCAGCGATAATCTAATGGAATACATTTGTTTTCAAATGAGAAAACTAGTTGAGAGTGGAATTTGGTGGACGCTGGGGTGGTTCCGGCAGATTGGAGAACAGCAGGTGTGACGCCACTGTTTAAAAAGAGGTAGACAAAAGGCGGGTAACAATAGGCTGGTTTGCTTAACTTCTGTGGTGGGGGAAATGTTTGAATCTATCATCAAGGAAGAAATAGCAAGACATCTGGATAGAAATTGTCCCATTGGGAAGACACAGCATGGGTTCGTGAAAGGCAGGTCATGTTTAACTAATTTAGTGGAATTCTTTGAGGACGTTATGAGCACAGTGGACATGGGGGAATCGGTGCATCTGGTGGATTTGGATTTCCAGAAGGCATTAAACAAGGTGCTGCACAAAAGGCTGTTGCATAAGATGAAAGTGCACAGTATTGTGGGTAATGTATTGGCATGAATAGAGGATTGGTTAATTAACAGAAAGTAAAGAGTGAGGGTAAAGGGGACTTTTCTGGCTGATGAGTTGTGTGCCTCAGGGATCAGTGTTGGGACAGCAATTGTTTACAATTTACATAGATGATTTGGAGTTGGGGGCCAAATGTAGTGTGTCAAAGTTTGCAGATGACACTAGGATGAGTGGTGGAGCAAAGTGTGCAGAGGTCACGTCTGCCTCAAAATAAGGGGGAGCAGATTTAGGACTGAGTTGAGGAACTTATTCACCCAAAGGGTTGTAAATCTGTGCAATTCCCTGCCCAGTGAAGCAGTTGAGGCTGCCTTGTTGAATGTCTTTAAGGCAAAGATGGATAAACTTTTGACCAGTAAAGGAATTAAGGGTTATGGTGAGCGAGTGGGTAAGTGGAGCTGAGTCCACAAAAAGATCAGCCATGATCTTATTGAATGGCGGAGCAGGCTTGAGGGGCCAGATGGCCGACTCCTGCTCCTAGTTCTTATGTCCTTTGAGTGGATTGTTACTGTGTGGAGTGCATGATATGTTTATTCACTCTGAGATGAAAAACTGTTTGGGCCACAGTGCAGGTCAGCCTCCTCCAGCTTGTTACCTTCAACATTAATAAGACCAGCCACTCCTTATGCTTTCAAAGTAACCTGTGACTTTTTCTCGCAAGGACCTGGCTTTTGGTGGTAGGTGCTGTAGGTTATTTCACTGATTCTTTAAATACTACATAGAAGGTAACTGCAGTTTAAATTCTTATTTCTGCAGTTTTGGACTTTTCCACTCAAAGTGCAAACTTACCCTACAGCTGCAATGCAGACCAACTTGTGATCTTTGTCTCCAGGCTTTGATTCCATCATTGACAGCTTGATGGTCAGTGACATGAATATGCAAACTCTGCATTCCTCAAATTGACTTTGATGCAGCAACTTCAATATGTTCTCACAGCTTGGAGTGAGAGGAGACTTTATAATCGTTACTTTACTAACTACATCTATATAGGAAGAAATGATTTACTTGTCTTGCAATAAATGTGGGCATTGCAGCTTGGAAGATTGGTTCCTTTTTTTAAAAAACTCATGCGTTTCAAACTAATTCAAATCTATAGGTGGATCTGGTTGAAATCAAGTTAATCCTGCTGCGGAAAAATGTTTAATGCAGCATGTTTCGTTGCTATGATAATATGCCACTAAGCTTTAGTCTTTTAAAGCAAAGTAGTTGTAATGTGGAGCAAGAGGACAATGTATATTTATTCATTCACATTCTTAATTAATCTACGTTCCATTTGCTTTTTAAAAAATGTTTCCACTAGCAAAACAGATGCTGTGATCTGTCAAAGTGAACTATAAAACAAATGAAACTCCATTTGTTGGAAGCAGTAACATGTTTTTTGGCTTTATCGGTCTGTGCTTTCTGAAGGCTGTCTTGGTGCACAGAGTCAGGATATTCTGAGCTCTCCCTGAACAGAACCAGGTGGTTTTATTTTCCTGGCTGTTCTGTTTACCATGCTGGTGGTAATGGAAACCTTGTGTTGGAATCATTGTGCAGTTTACTACATTCCAGCACTGTAATGGATAGCTAACTGCTTCTACTGTTTAGGGAAGAAGAAATAGTGGTGACTTGGGTTGGGGGGGGGGGGGGGGGGGGGCGGGGGGAGGTGGGAAGCAGAAGGGGACTGAATTGAAGAAAATTAGTTTCAAAAGAAAAGTTGCGAAAAATGATGGAGTAAGAAAATGTCTATACCATTAAATTTTGTAGATTTTTTTCAAATATTAAGTTTGTAGTTCCGCCTTCAATTAATTGCCTTTGTAAAAAATTGAAATTTCAGTTCATCAATATTAAAAGGAAAATAAAGCAGTGAACTTTGCATGCTGCATTAGTGCTTGTTGCTGTCCAATCTATTGCTGATAAAGTTCTGAGGCTGTATGAATACAGGGCCACCTGAGATAGACTATCCTGTGATCACTGACAGCAGACTAGTTTGGATGGAGAACAGAATGGTCATCTTAACAATCTGGTCTTTAGATATTGTGGCCATGTTTTTAAACCGCTCGACAATCACCAGGCAAGACTGTTCTCTTCCTGTTGGGGAGCACTTCAGCGGTCACGAGCATTCGGCCTCTGATATTCGGGTAAGCGTTCTCCAAGGCGGCCTTCGCGACACACGACAGCGCAGAGTCGCTGAGCAGAAACTGATAGCCAAGTTCCGCACACACGAGGACGGCCTCAACCGGGATATTGGGTTCATGTCACACTACTTGTAACTCCCACAGTTGCGTGGACCTGCAGAGTTTCACTGGCTGTCTTGCCTGGAGACAATACACATCTTTTTAGCCTGTCTTGATGCTCTCTCCACTCACATTGTTTTGTTTCTTAAAGACTTGATTAGTTGTAAGTATTCGCATTCCAACCATTATTCATGTAAATTGAGTCTGTGTCTTTATAAGCTCTGTTTGTGAACAGAATTCCCACTCACCTGAAGAAGGGGCTTAGAGCTCCGAAAGCTTGTGTGGCTTTTGCTACCAAATAAACCTGTTGGACTTTAACCTGGTGTTGTTAAACTTCTTACTGTGTTTAAAATATTCTCCATGAATGACAGGTTGGTTAATGTATAATCAGAATGATGCCTAATAGGATGCTAGTTTCTAATATTGAATGTTTTCAAGAATTATGACGACCAGCATTGTCACCAATTATACAGCGGTGTTCTAGTTGCTGCACCACAGTATGTATTTAATGAGGGATTAATCAGTTTGTTGTACTGTTGTAATGTTACCATTGACCTCTGAGGGAAGTGACAACAATAGATTTTTATAAATGTTCTTTTCAGCAACATTTCACATGTATTTCATAAAGTAAAGTATTAGAAATGGCAATTTAGCCACTTGGTCCTGCAGATGTTCATAAATTACATGAGATTTGTCCTTTGCAGTTTTCACTATGGGTCAGAATCTTTTAATTACATATCATGACATTTCCCCCGGCCCCTTGGATATCCAGTGGTTTGAGTTATGTAAAACCCTTAATTTGACTAATATCAAAAATGTAATTTACATTTTGTCAACCTCATCAATATCTGACATGCAAAAATTAAACGTGTTTATTTTTTGGTAGCAGAAGTTCTGGAAAAATAAGCAATTTTGGCCCAATAATACATTTGCTTTTATAATATAATATATACATGTGTATGCAATACACAAGCAAGCTTCCTCCAATAGCTCAGTTAATAAATAGTCTAGTCTGGAGCTGAGCCATAATGACCAAGAAGGTTTGAAATTTAATTTCCGAGCTGTACTGACCGAGTGAGCTGCTTTCAGGCAGTGCAATTGTTGGAGTGGGAAACTTAGCCTCATTGTCGAGGGGAAAATCAGTCAAGGTTTCTGCTCCTAAATGCCATCCAGTGTCCCCACCTGCAAAGTGTGTGTGTGTGCTGGTTGACAGCATGATCAGATTCAGCTGTGATGCCGTTTTCCCCATCCTTCCCCCCTTCCCCTACCACCCTCCATGTCAATACTTCCTGTCTAGTCTCGCACACAAATTATCAAACTAGGTACTAGGCAGCAACTGTTGCCTGTAGCACAATAGCCTTGAAAGAATTAGGCAGTAACAAAGAGCAGAATTGAAGCTGTGTGAACAAGCACACAGTGCTCCCGGTGATGCGATCTTTTGTTTCGTGCATGGGATTTTTAGTAGATTGACTTGGAACATTTTAAATTAACTATGTACCATTTGTGAAGGGGGTGGGGTGCTGATGTGGGTGGAGCACATCTATTTCTGGCTGGGATCAATCAGATTTTGTGTCTCTAAAGAAGCCGCAATGGTGACGGTTTGTTTTTAATTTGCTGAATGTGGCTGCATACAAATCTAAATTCTTAAGGAACCGTTGTGTTGGAACATTTCACATCTGTCCACAGTGGAAGAACACCAAGTGCTGTGTATTGCTGAGCATTCAAAAGAATTGTTAGTCTCTAATGACTGAACAGCATCGAGCAGCAAGTACTTTGGGTGTTACTAGGTTGCACTCACTGCCACGTGATTCAGACACAGCAGGAAGCTGACAGCCTAGCAGGCTGGCTTTTAGCCAGGGAAAACCAGCAAATATGGAAGAAATTCATGTCGTTAAACAACAACCTGGTGTAATAAAAAATGTAAAGGCTTATTGGACAAAAATAATAACTGCTGAGAGATGGCCATTTGCGATCATGTTTAGCCCTTCAGCGGTGGACTCAGTTTCTCTAACATGGGTGATGTGGACAGAGGACACAGGATTTTTGAGAAAGGCAGAAGGATTGCAAGCATACAATGTGTGCAGAATGTTCAACATATGTCCTTTAGGGTAGTCTTGGCAGGAAAGATTTTTTTTCTGAACACATGATGAAGATCATTAGGAATTTCCTGCAGACCATAAGCCAAAAAACCTGGTCCTTGAGGTGGGGAGGGTTTCTGAAATGCGTGCTCTGTTTATATTTAAAGCTTGGGTGTTAACAAAGTGGTTCTACATACCATGTTCTTCTTTAATTTATAGTGACGTCTTATAAAATGTGCTGTTCAGTCCAGGCAAGTTTACTCGGTCTTGTACAATATTGCTTCAGTCCATGCTACTGCAGCTGGTTGTGTCACGCTTTCCATATGGAGGAAAGAGCTTGACAATAAATCATAAGCTTTTCTGCTAAAAATGACTAATTCAAGTTTTCCATACTGATTTGCTATATATTTATTAAATTGTTTCTCAGGTATTCAACTTGAAGTTTTTCCTGACATTAAGCAATCTATTGTGAGCAGCATAATTGTTGAAGTCTTTACCTGGCAGTCGTAAGTTTTGAAACTGCACAAGCAAATTCTAGAGAGCACCATTATTTTTCTGGAGGTTGGGGGCGGTGGTTGGGGTAGAATAAACAATCTTGATAACTAGTGTCTGAACTTAAGTGAAATTAACCTTGTTGAAATATTCAGCCTTTGAGCTAAATTTTCAGAGTCCTGTGAACCTAAGCCTCAGCTTGCCAGTGAGCATTGACAATGAGAGGCATGAATAATATTCAATATGTATGTTGGTACATGCTGCATTTCATAAAACAAACAGACAGACAAGCAAGGATAAGTGGCTCAACTTCAAGATGTGGTGATTTCCCTGTGTACTCTTCCTGGGTTTTGTTGGCTCTTATAAGGACATATTTAATTAACAGTATAATCTTCAAAACATTCCAATGGTTAAAACAAAATTCCACATAGATAACCTTGCAGTTTCATTTCTACAAGACATCAGAATTCATAGGATTTATTTTACCAATGCTTCTAAAGTAATCCAGAGGGTTGTTAAAAGCTTTTGAAGTAGCAGTCTGGCTTTGTGTTCAGGTCTGTATTTTAGAGTTTTGGAAGAGGCTTGCTCTTTTATGGTGGCCTGTTATCCTTTTCAAAATGGCCTGCAGTTGGGCAGTTCCACAAAAGGGGCACAAAGGTGCTGAGTTTCAGTGTCACATTTCAGTCTTGCATTGGTTGCAAGTTCATGATAGCCTCAGGTGTGCCTCCATTACAATATTTTGTGATGTTCTGTGATGTCTCGTTTATTATTGCATCCTGGCAGCTATCGAGAAAGAAGGTTACAATGAGAAAAAAGTAGTTTAAATTGGGTATTTCATGTAGCATACCTCCACAAATGGGGTCATAAATATATTAAGTGTTGCCTGAGTCATAATGACATATTGGGCAAATGTTGCAAAGTGGTTGGTGTATTTTGCAACATGTTCAGAAGTGGTTCTGACCTGGTTTCACTCTCTTGCAATACCCATAAATTAGTCAAAAATAAATTTAAATTCAGTATATTGGAAAGAATGTATGCAACATTCAAAACGTAGCTGAGTGTTATAATAGGAGATGTAAGGTGCTTGATGCAGGGGTTTGATGGGCTGAATGGCCTCTTCACTTCCAGGACCTCTAATGTTTCTTGTGTTAAGCTAAAATGGCTTTACTTGGTTTAAGCAGAATCACATTTGCACCTCCCCAGCCAATTGTAAATGCAAGGACTAGTTTCAGCATACTGTGACTCCAAAGCTTAGTGTTGAATCATTTGGAAGGCCATTGGCCAAAAACAACTACTACCATCTGTCGTTGAAACAGTTGTGTTATGTTTGTATAGATAAAGGAATAGGGAAGGATGGAGTATCTCATAAGAAGTTCACATTATCCATTAAAAACAAAATTCAAGTTATAAATTGTTCCAGATGGGTTTTCTTTTTTAAGAAAAAGGTATATCTTAGGATACCATTAGCTTCTAGTAGGGTATACTCAACAGGTACCTTGACTCTTTGTCCAACAGTGACTTAATAATATTGCTGAGAATCCATGAGATTGTCCACAATTTACATCCTTGATCGACATATGTACTTTCTATCAAAAAATAAAAGGAAAGAAAATAATTTTAAGCACATGTAAAAATTCAGATGTCTGTATCCAAATATTCCAGAACTGAACTGTGTAGCAGTAGTTAGAGAATGGTTGTTAACATTTCATTTATTATTTCAATCATGTTACCATTGTCTTTTTACCATTCTAAATGGGATTTCTCACAATTAAATGATCCCACCAGTTATTTTTGGGGAAGGAGGTTCTATTCAGGATGCTAGTTGCATTGTTCAAAGTTTGTATCTCATGGCATTGTGGTCATGTGGCAGTTTGCTTTAAAGAGGCATGGACAGACTGTTAATCTCGCAGTTATACACATGGTAATAGTACGGGGCTAATTGGACATGATTCCAATGTTCAAATAAAGTTAGAAGTAGAGAGTGTAGTTTCAATGATTAGTCACATTGTGTGAACCTTGAGATTTTGGTGACCCCTGAATTTTATGATGTGGAGATGCTGACGTTGGACTGGGGTGGGCACAGTAAATAGTCTCACAACACCAGGTTAAAGTCCAATAGGTTTATTTGGAATCATGAACTTTCGGAGCGCTGCTCCTACCTCAGGTGAGTGGAGAGTTATGTTCACAAACATGGCATATATAGACAGAGATGCAATTGCAAGATAATGGTTATAATATGAGTCTTTACAAGTACAGACAATGCGAGTGGAGAGAGGGATGATCACAGGTTAAAGAGGTGTGAATTATCTCAAGCCAGGACAGTTAGTAGGATTTTGCAACCCAAGATCCTGGTTGCGGCCCTCCTCACGCGTGCGGAACCTGGCTATCAGTTTCTGCTCGGCGATTCTGAGTTATCATGCGTCTTGAAGGCTGCCTTGGAGAACGCTTACCCGAAGATCAGAGGCTGAATGCCCTTGACTGCTGAAGTGTTCCCCGATAGGAAGAGAACACTCCTGCCTGGTGATTGTTGCGTGGTGATTGTTGCGTGGTGTCCGTTCATCCGCTGTCCAAGCGTCTGCATGGTCTCGTCGACGTACCACGCCTCAGGGCATTCTTTCCTGCAGCAAATTTTATGTCATTTGTTATATTTCAGGCATCTACTTGTGCTGTGGGTCAGATACATTCTTGTTTATAGCATTAAACCTACCTACATTGTGCATTGTAGATCTGTAAGCAGATGAAGTTCCCACTCCACTATCCAACAATGTATTTTAAATCTCTCAAGCAATTTAGATGGTTTGGACCTCATCCAATGTAACAAAGATTGCATATCATCTGTTGAAGAAACCACGGCATAATAGGCTTAAATAGCTTTGCTTATTTCATGCTTTCTCTTTCTGAATTCCCCACCTAGGAGCCCCCCCCTATTGTATTAGTGTGACCTTTCACTTCCCATATCAAATACTTGTCTTTTCTTTCAAAAGTAAAATTGCCAAATTGTAGCGAGTTATTAGCAATTTTCCTGCTGTAAGTTTCTATTTATTAAGGATTGGGTTTGGACTACACAACCTCAGAGTACTTAGGAGCCTTTAGCTAGCAGACAAAGGGATGTTAATCAATCTGTACTTGATTCAGACACAAGACCTCTGTGAAATTACAATATTCTGTTATTCACTGTTACTTTGTTTCTCAAATAACGTTTGACAAAAATGTTACATAATATTATTAAAACTGATTCCACAGACATTCCACTCAGAAAATACAGATGACTCATAGATGATGTATACTATTGAGCCACTTGAAGAGTAATCACAGAACCATCAATTAATCAGATATGAATTGAACCAAATTTTTAGAATTCTTTCAGGAGATGAGTCCCATGAAAGAATATTGTAATGTCCAAAGTGGTAAGAGGTTCAGTGATTCGGCTTTCAAAAAACTAAGTCATTTGCTACTGCATCAAAGTGGCATTTTTTAAATTCAAGGGATGTGGGCATAACTGGCTAGGCCGGCATTCATTACCCATCCATCCCTAATTACCCTTCAGGAGTTGATATGCTGCCTTCTTGAACCACTGCCGTCCATGTATTTTAGGAACACCCACAGTGTCGTTAGCAAGTAGGTTCCAGGATTTTGACCCACCAACAGTGAAACAATGGCGATATAGTTCCATGTCAGGATGGTGTGAGAATTGGAGGAGATTACAGGTAGTGGTTGTAATATGTCTTTAAGGGATAGCAGCATGACATCACTTTAAGGGAAGTGTGTCATATGATCCAGCCTTCGTTTCACTTCTGGCTGTAACAGAACACAGCAGACTCAACCCTGCAGTTCTGAAGTCCTCAAGCTTTCTCTCCATATGTGTTCACATGGGCCTAGAATTAATAAGTGAACCCACAATGTGTTTGCACAATCCCTTATGAACAGTTGGTGTATTTTACATCATAATATGGTGGGATATGCTATATGAGGTCTTACGAATTCCTTGGATTATCGCTAGTATGAGTTCACGGCATACTGGTAGACCTACAATTGCTGGGCCTTTAGTCTCGATGACATGGAACATCTGTGATACCCAGGAGGATTGTTTATATTTGCACTCCAGGAATATATGGAATTAGTGAATCATTGTAAGCTGAAAATTGTGCAGTAGTAGGTTTTGCCATGGCTTTCCACATCTGTGGATTCATGTCTTTTAGAATTTGCAGGGCTAGTATGTTGTCACTTGCCCCGTGTCAATCTTGGCTAATAATGAGTAACCAACAACTAACTTAGGGCAGATAATTTGAATCTTAGCAAACACTTTGGATGGTGCGATGACACCTTGTTTTCCACGAGATTGGGTGTGTAATATGTCTTTGCTGTTCGTCTCTTTGTCATCATCATTTTCTGGTTTTTCGGTGACCTGAGTGGTTAGCACTGCTGCCTCACAGTGCCAGCCTGAGTTCGATTCCCAGCTTGGGTCACTGTCTGTGTGGAGTTTGCACGTTCTCCTCCATGTCTGCGTGGGTTTCCTTCGGGTGCTTCAGTTTCCTCCCACAGTCTGAAAGATGTGCTGGTTAGGTGCATTGGCCATGCTAAATTCTCCCTTAGTGTACCCTAACAGACGCCGGAGTGTGGCAACTAGGGGATTTTCACAGTAACTTCATTACAGTGTGGATGTCAACCTCCTTGTGACTAATAAATAAAATTGAAAAATAAATAAATGATGGATATGTTTCAGATGGGATACCAGACAGTCATTCTTATTGCTTGAGCGTAGCTGTTGTGTCTGGTCCATTTGGATCAATGCATAGCTCTTTGTAGCTGCATCAGCCTTTGAGCTAGTGCAGTGCTGCTGTCAATGGCCCTTTCTCCCACATGCTTTGCAGAATTGATGGAAAGCTGGGCATTTCCTTAGTCCACTCAGACGGTCACTTTCTACATGTCTTGCTAGGTTCTAATGTTCTAGTAAAAGCGTCAACAATTGGGGTTGTACTCAGGACTTGTAAGATTCATCGACCTGCTAATATTGCTTCATACATATGTTGATCTTTGAGTAGTTGTTTAATGCTATGCATTTTGGGCTTGTCTAGAAGATCTTGGGAAGCACCAACTTTTTGTTTGCCAGCTCTTCATCTGAAAAAATACATGATGTACTCCTTTCTTTACATCTGCTAACAAATTGGCCTGTTGATTCTGTCAGCTGTTGACAAAATGACATGAAAGCGAAAGTTTAACCTGATTCTGAACCGGTCTTCCAATGTAGTCCATCTTTTGGGGATCTGGTAGCTGCTCTTTTTATGTCAATCTTGACATGTTCAGCTTTTGCAGACCCTCATTCCCAAACACTAGTCAAATTTCTATGGCTTGCTGTTCTGGTTCAAACACGTGGATCAAGAAACAAAAGCTCTGCATGCTCTTTAAACATTTTGAACTCTGATAGTAGGTCAGTTGCATCCCAATTTAACTTGGGGAATTTTTGAATTTTGAAAATATCCCTTTGATCTTCCTCCTTGTTTCATTCAGTTTGTTGTTCAGCAAGTCCTGAAGCCACCAATGATCACAACCTTCTGTGGCCCAGTTCTTATGATGGTTGTTCTGTTTTTCTTTTGTTTGACTGACATTCACTCACTCTTGATCCGGCCCCACCCTGGCCACTTGCCTTGCCTTATTGAGCTAACCCGGTCCGGTGCTGGACCTCTCGATGCGCTGTCCCATTCACTGAACTGACTCATTATGTGCTGCAAACTCACCGTCAGGGATCCGTCTGCTTACCAACTTTTTATTTGAGCATTATCTCTGCACTATGGGCAGGATTTTTCTCCCTCTCTGCGGCAGGAGGCCGAGTGTTGTTGGTAACGGGACTTTATTGTCAACGGGATTTCCTATTGAACACACCGTTCACCACTGGGAAACCCATGGCAGGGGTGTGCCATCAGCGCGACTGTAAGATTTTTGCATTTATCTTCTGAGGTCAGCACATTGTGGTTTCTACACTCTCAGATGCAATCTGACCAGGATGTCAAGGATTGACCCATGCCATGTTGCATGATCTGAGACTGTTCATTATGTCTGACCAGTATGTCAACTCGCTGCCAGGCTGAGTGCTATGTCAGTTAGAAGGAACTGCTGCTGCACACCAGCTGCTCTGCAGTGATGATGTCCTTAAGCTTTCTATCCATGTATATATGTTAACATATGGTAACCCCCAGGATGTTGATGGGGATTCGGCAATGATAATGCCATCGGATGTCAAGGGGTGAGGGTTAGATTCTTTCTTGTTCATTGTGTCATTGCCTGACATTTATCTGGTGCAAATGCTACTTGCCACTTGTCAGCCCGAGCCCGAATGTTGTCCAAATCTTGCTGCACGTGGACACAGACTGCTTCAACATCTGAGGAGTAGTGAATGATGCTGACTGAATATTTTGCAATTACCTGCAAAAATCCTCACTTCTGACCTTTTTGATGGAGGGAATGTCATTGACAAAATACTTGAAGATGGTTATGCCGAGGACACTACCTGAAGGAACTCTTGTTTTGGGACTCAGATAATTGACCTCTAAAAACCACAGCCATCTTCTTTTGTACAAAGTATGACTTTATAACCATTGGAAAGTTTCTGCACCGTCCTGACCCCAGTTCCCATTGACTTCAGTTTTGCTAGAGCACCTTGATGCTACACTTGATCAAATGCTGCCTTGATATTAAGAGCAGTCATTCTCACCTTACCTCTTGCATTCAGCTCTTTTGTCCAAGTTTGGACCTAAGCTGAGATCAGGGGCTGAGTGGCCCTGGCTGAACTCGAACTCTGCTTCAGTGAGCAGGTTATTGCTGAGTAAGTGCCACTTGATAATATTGTAGTTGACACCTTCCATCACTTTGCCAAAGATCGAGAGTAGACTGATGGGGTGGTAATTGGTCAGTTGGATTTGTCTTGCTTTTTGTGGACAGGGCATACCTGGGTAATTTTCTACATTGCCAGGTAGATAGCTAAGGGAATGGCTCGTTCTGGAGCATAGGACTTTAGTTCTATTGTCAGAATGTAGTTGGGGCCCATAGCCTTCAGCTGTTCTTTGACATCAAGTGGAGTGAATCAAATTGGCTGAAGACTGTCATCTGTGACGTGGGGGATCTCAGAAAGAGACCAGGATGGATCATCCATGTAGCACTTCGAGCTGAAGATGGCTGCAAATCTTTCATCTTTGTCTTTTGCACATCAAAGGTGGGGATATTTGCAGCACCTCCTCCTTCAGTTAAGTGTTTCATTGTTCACCATTATTTTATGACTGGATATGCTCGTACTGCAAAGCTTAGATCTGGCCCATTGGTTATGGAATTGCTTAGCTGTGTCTATCAAATGCTGCTTCCAGAGTTTCGCACGCAAGTGTTGTAACTTCACCGGGTTAACACTCCATTTTTAGATCTGCCTGGTTTTGCGCCTGGCATGCCATTCTGCATTCTTCACTGAATCAGCGTTGTTCCTCCAGCTTGATAATGATAGAGTGGGGGATACGCCAGGCCATGGGGTTGCAGGTTGTGGTTGTATTCAATTCTGCTATGGCTCATAGCGCCTCATGGTTGCCCAGTCTTGAGTTGAAAGATCTATTTGAAATCTATCCATTTAGCAAGGTGGTAGTGCCACACTATACGATTCAGTGATGAAGGGTGTCCTCATTGTGAAGCCAGGACTTCATCTCCACAAAGTTTGTGTGGTGGTCAGTCCTACCAATATTGTCATGGACAGATGCATCTGCAACAGGTAGATTGATGAAGCCGAGGTTGAGTGGGATTTCCTCTCTTGTTGCTCCCTCGCCACCTGCTGAAGACCCATCTATATTCTTTAACACTGAGCCAGCTCAGTCAGTAGTGGTACTATTGAGCCTCCCTTGGTGATGGACATTGAAGTTCCCCACCCAATGTACATTCTATGTTCTCGCCACCTTCAGTGTTTCTTTCAAGTAGTGTTCAACATGGAGGAGTACTGATTCATCAGCTGAGTGGAGGGTGCAGAGACAGTAAGTGATAACCAGCAGGAGGTTTTCTTGCCCGTGTTTGACTTGATACCATAAGATTTCATGGGGTCCTGGGTCAATGTTGAGGGCACTTATGGCAACTCCCACCCCCACTGTATAATGCTTTGCTGCCACCTCTGGTTGGTCTGTCCTGTCAATGGGATGTTGGTGGTGATGTCTGGGGCATAAGGTATGATTCCATGAGTATTATTATGTCATACTGTTTCTTGTCTTGTCTGTGCTATAACTCTCCCAGTTTTGGCACAAGGCTCCAGGTTTTGCAGGGTTGACAGGATTGTGTGCGCTGTTGTCATTTCCAGTACCTAGGTCGATGCTGCGTGGTCTGTCCGATTTCATTCCTTTTTGCAGACTTTGTAGCAGTTTGATACAACTGAAGGCTTGATTGGCCATTTCAGGGGCCACTTAAGATTCAACCACATTGTTGTAGGTCTGGAGTCGTATGTCGGCCAGACCAGGTAAGAATGGCAGATTTCCTTCCCTAAAGTGCATCAGTGAACCAGAAGGGTTTTGCAACAATCGGTGATGGTTTCATGGTCACCATTGGACCAGCTTTTAATTTCAGATTCATTGATTAGATTTAACTTTCACAGATTAGAACTCATACGATGTTAGCCACAGCCTCTGGACTACTAGTCCAATTAAATTACCACTATGCCACAGCCTCCCATGTCATATTTCAGAGCTGTGTTCCTATTTTAGCAGTAGTAGTAACAATCACCTTCCTGCTTTGGCCTATTAACTGTCAAAACCCTCATCCATGTATTTGTCATTTCCAGACTTGATAAATCCAATCTCTCCTGGGTGGCATCCAGGGGAGCAATTGTGTGAAGGGGAAAATGATCAAACTTGCCAATAGACTATGATGCAAGTTTACCAGCCATGTGTTTAATGTGTATGCATATCTATTTGAACTTCTTGCAGAATGTCGGCGAGTTTGGAAATTGACATGTGCATAGACAACCGCAGTTAAGCCATATAAATTGACAAAGTGTAAATAAGAATTGTACAACCTTTAAAAATGGATCCATTGGAATAAACTGTGGCTCGATTTCAAAATTCTCATCCTCATTTTAATATACTTCCATGGGAGGGGGCTTCCCTATCTGTGTAACCTCCTTCAGTCCTATAACCCAACAAGAGCATCGATCCCTGCAATTCTGGCCTCCCCTACACTGCAATGTTTCCGTCAGGGACCCTTGCACTTTCAGCCACTGAGACTCCAAGGTCTGGAATTTCGTCTCTAAGCCTCTCCACCTCTCTACCTCGCTTCCCTCCTTTATGGTGCTCCTTAAAACATACCTGTTTTGGTCCTAATGTTGCTTTTTGTGGCTCAGTGCTAAGTTTTATCTGGTCACTCTCCTGTGAAATCTTCCTATGCCAGCTGACTCCACTGCGGGCTGATTTCTCAGTGAAAATGGTCCCACTTGTGGTATTCAGTTGTCAATTAAAGTGTTGAAAAATGTCCATGCCTTCTGTTACATGGTTCAGCATTTTGCTCACCCAAAGAGAAAGTGTTAAAACTTGATTTGGTTTATGAATGGGAACTTCACTCTATTCAAATTAATCATCTTATGGTTTCCTTGCATCCTGCAGCAGATGCCATATTTCCCTTGCCTTGGGTATATTTTGTTGAGTAATGTAATTGAAGGGTTAGGGGTCCACACTACATTACACCAAGTTGAGAGCAACAGATGATGGGATAAATCAAGAACTGGTGATTAGCTAATGCAACAAAAACAACTTGTATTTAAATACTACTGTCTTAAACACATTGAAAGATCCCAAGATGAAACCTGGGTGGAAGGAAACATTGATGGGGAGGTAAGAAATTAATGGGCCTAGGAATGATCAATTGGTGTCTGGATTTCCCAGCACAAAATAAAAATCTGAACTGATATTTTATTCTTATTTCAGAACAATATTTTGCAATTACTTTTTTTCCTATTAACTTTTCCCATAGTAAATAGTGTCATGACATTGCAAGTTTGGGCGGCATGGTGGCACAGTGGTTAACACTGTTGTTTCACAGCACCAGGGATCCGGGTTCGATTCCTGGCATGAGTCACAAAGAAAATTACAGCACAGGAACAGGCCCTTCAGCCCTCCAAGTCTGCACCGATCATGCAGCCCGACTGAACTAAAACCCCCTACCGTTCCGGGAACCACATCCCTCTATTCCCATCCTATTCATGTATTTGTCAAGACGCCCCTTAAAAGTCACTACTGTATCTGCTTCCACTACCTCCCCCAGCTGTGAGTTCCAGGCACCCGCCACCCTCTGTGTAAAACAAAAAACTTGCCTCGTACATCTCCTTTAAACCTTGCCCCTCGCACCTTAAACCTGTGCCACCTAGTAATTGACTCTTCCACCCTGGGAAAAAGCTTCTGACTGTCCATTCGTCCATGCCCCTCATAATCTGGTAGACTTCTGTCAGGTTGCCCCTCGACCTCCGTCGTTCCAGTGAGAACAAACCAAGTTTCTCCAAACTCTCCTCATAGCTAATGCCCTCCATACCAGGCAACATCCTGGTAAATCTTTTCTGTACCTTCTCCAAAGCCTCCACATCCATCTGGTAGTGTGGCAACCAGAATTAAACACTATATTCCAAGTGCGGCCTAACTAAGGTTCTATAAAGCTGCAACATGACTTGCCAATTTTTAAACTCAATGCCTTGGCCGATGAAGGCAAGCATGCCGTATGCCACCTTGACTAACTTCTCCATTTGTGTTGCCACTTTCAGTGACTTGTGTACCTGTACACCCTGATCCCTCTGCCTATCAAAACTCGTAAGGGTTCTGCCATTTACTGTATATTTCCTATCTGTATTAGACCTTCCAAAATGCATTATCTCACATTTGTCCAGATTAAACTCCATCTGCCATCCCTCTGTCCAAGTCTCCAACTGATCTATATCCTGCTGTATCCTCTGATGGCCCTCATCGCTATCCACAAATCCACCAATGTTTGTGTCATCCACAAACTTACTAATCAAGCCAGTTACATTTTCCTCCAAATCATTTTTAGCAAAGGTCCCAGCACTGATCCTTGAGGAACGCCACTTGTCACAGCCCTCCATTCAGAAATGCACCCTTCCACTGCTACGCTCTGTCTTCTATGACCGAGCCTGTTCTGTATCCACCTTGCCAGCTCACCTCTGATCCCATGCGACTTCACCTTCTGCACCAGTCTGCCTTGTCAAAGATCTTACTGAAGTCCATGTAGACAACATCCACTGCCCTACCCTCATCAATCATCTTTGTCACTTCCTCGAAAAACTCAATCAAGTTAGTGAGGGCGGCACGGTAGCACAGTGGTTAGCACTGCTGCTTCACAGCTCCAGGGACCTGGGTTCGATTCCCGGCTTGGGTCACTGTCTGTGTGGAGTTTGCACATTCTCCTCGTGTCTGCGTGGGTTTTCTCCAGGTGCTCTGGTGCTCCCACAGTCCAAAGATGTGCGGGTTCGGTTGATTGGCCATGCTAAAAATTGCCCCTTAGGGTCCTGAAATGCGTAGGTTAGAGGGATTAGCGGGTAAATATGTAGGGATATGGGGGTAGGGCCTGGGTGGGATTGTGGTCGGTGCAGACTCGATGGGCCAAAATGGCCTCTTTCTGCACTGTAGGGTTTCTATGATTTCTATGATTCTATGACTTCCGGTTATTTCCACGTGGGAGTAAATCCTGTCTCGAAGAATCCGCTCCAATAATTTCCCTACCATTGACATAAGGCTCACCAGCCTGTATTTATCTGGATTATCCTTGCTACCCTTCTTAAACAAAGGAACAACCTCCAATCCTCTGGGACCTCCCCTGTAAGAAGTTTAACAACACCAGTAAAGTCCAACAGGTTTATTTGGTAGCAAAAGCCACACAAGCTTTCGGAGCCCCAAGGCCCTTCTTCAGGTAACCTGGTGTTGTTAAACTTCTTACTGTGTTTACTCTAGTCCAACGCCGGCATCTCCACATCATGACCTCCCTTGTAGCCAGTGAGGATACAAAGATTTCTCAAGGCCCCAGCAATTTCCTCTCTTGCCCCTCTCAGTATTCTGGGGTATATCCCATCAGACCCTGGGGACTTGGCTACCTTAATGTTTCTCAAGAACCCCAATACCACCTCCTTCCCATAACCAAGTCCCTGTAATAGCAACAACATCATAGTTCCAAGCTGTAAGTTCATCTGCTTTACCTGTTACACTTCTTGCATTGAAATAAATGCACTTCAGTCCACCAGACCCTCTTTGATCAGCAACCACACCCTGCTTGCTCTTTCTCCGAGTCTGACTGGCCCTACTCTCTAGTTCCCCTTCAGTTAATTCACCTTTGCTTTGATTCCCACCCCCCTGCCAAACTAGTTTAAATCCTGCTGTGTGACACTAGCAAACCTCCCGGCCAGAATATTTATGCCCTTCCAGTTTAAATGCAACCTGTCCTTCTTGTACAGGTCCCACCTGCCCCGGAAGAGATCCCAATGGTCCAGATATCTAAAACCCTGAAACTGTGTGTGGAGTTTGCACGTTTTCTCTGTGTCTGTGTGGGTTTCCTCTGGGTGGTGTGGTTTCCTCCCACAGCCTGAAAGACATGCTGGTTAGGTGCATTGGCCATGCTAAATTCCCCCTCTGTGTACCCCAACAAGCGCCAGAGTGTGGCGACGAGGGGATGTTCACAGTAACTTCATTGCAGTGTTAATGTAAGCCTACTTGTGACTAATAAGTAAATAAAAAAAGTTGACTGTTGATATGATACACAGCATTCATAAATCTCAGACAAGGAACTCCACGTTTTGTTTAGCTTTCATTTGGCAGCTGCTTCCAAGGCTAGGTAGGCATTAATGCCAACAAAGGTGATTAGTGTAGTAAGCCAAAAATTGTATTCAGAGAAGTGCTAAAATAATTTGGGTGTCATCTGCTGTAAAGAAATATAACTGAGTGGGAAACTGTAATGTCGATATAATTCTATAGACACATTCATTTGGTCTCATTTCCATAAATTTTGATCTTCAGTTAGTGAACATAACTACAAAAATATTTTTGTTTCAAATCTAGATGCAATTATTTTCATTTAGTGCTAAAATCAAAGATGCTGTGTTCAATCTCAAGAATGGGGCGGCACAGTGGTTAGCATTGCTGCCTCTCAGCGCCAGGGACCGGGTTCGATTCTGGCTTTGGGTGACTGTGTGGAGTTTGCATGTTTTCTCTGTGTCTGCGTGAGTTTGCTCCCACAGTCAATTTAGGTGAAGTGGCCATGGTAAATGTGCAAAGTTGTGGGGGTGTTCCTGGGAAAGATGCTCTTGCAGAGTCAGTGCAGACTTGATGGGCCGAATAGCTCCTTCTGCACTGTAGGAATTCTGTGGTTCTCATACTAGTCCTCACTTTGAACAACACATTACTTCAGTCAGCAACTGACAGTAGATCTTTTTCTGTGTTTGTCCAATCTGAAATACTTTGTTCAGTCTTGTTGCACTTTGGAATCTTATTTGCTGTTATGTTTTCAGAGAATATCCTCGGTATTTATTTCACTGCTCAACTATTTGGTCAAGATTAAAGTTTTATGAAGAATTTTTTGACACGGAGTTGTGCTCCGGATTGGAAACCAGTAGAATATTGGAATAGCCAAATTTGGTGGTGACAAACTCAGTGAGGCATAGGTGAGGTTTTCGTTGGTAGTTGGGCTAAGGCAGCGGTAGGGACAGGTGATATTAGGAGGGTGAAAGTAGGAATTTTTATGATGGACACTCAGCTCTGAGTTAACCAGGATGCAGAGGTTTTTAACCACTCTGGCTCAACCTGAGATTGGCCATGCAGAAGAATGGAACTGGTAGCAATTGTAAGGAGCTTCTGGCGGGAGTTTTGGTCTTCCCTATATAGAGTTGGTGGACATTGCTTATTATCCAAGACTGGATGTCAGACGAGCAGTCTGATAGCACAGGCAGCGAAGCGTTGAGAGAGAGTTAAAAATTATCATCAGCCTATATGTTGAACCTGATCTCATATCTTTGGATGTTGTGACCAAGGGGCAGTATGGAGATGGAGGTTGGAATATGTCCTTGGGGATCTCAAAAAGAAAGTGGGTGGACAAGAAGAAAAACCATTGTGGGAGAAGTTCTGGCTACAATTGGATAGATAAGATTGGAATGATGTAGAATGTGCTAGTGGTGTTGGAGGAGGATGATGCAGAAGGCTGCAAAGATGCTGAGAAAGACCAGAATACGAGTGCAGCACAGTCACAGAGAATTGATTAGTGACTCTGATTAGGGCTGTGTAAGTGGGTGTACAGTGGCAGGGGTGGAAACCTGATGAGAGATTTGAACATTGCTGTTCAGGGAGCTGAAATATTGGTTAACTCTAAATTCTTGTGCTTTATTTACAGTTGTTTCCTTAAATCACAAATTATGATATTTCTTAATTCATCTGTGGACTTGGTGAGCACATTGTCCTTTTATTTCTGGGATCTTTGTGCATATCTAGCTTACACGGTGGGAATTAGCTTCTATGGCTGGTTGTAAGAACCTAAATGAAAAGAGTTCGTTTGGGCTCATTCAAATTCTAATTGGATGCTGCTCTTCGAGGTTAGAGAGGGTAAAAAAGGAGCTGAATCATTAAATAACTTTGTGACTCCAGTCCTGGGCTAAAGAACCAGTGGGGAGAATAGGACAAATTGTTTATGCGGTGAATTGTTGTGATGATCTGGAATGCGCTGTCTTAGAGGCTTCTGAACCAGTTTCAGAGTAACATTCAAAAGGTATTTGATATCTACTTGAAAGTGAAATTTTGCAGAGCTTTGGGAAATAGACAAGGGTCTGGGATTAGTTAAATAGCTCCGTCAAAGAACTGGCACAGCACAATAGGTTGAATGGTCTCCTGTGTTGTATTATTTTATAAATGTACAGGAAGTCCTCACCATTGGTTTGTATTAACATTGCTCTCCAATTGCTTGCTGTACCTGCATGCTACCTTTGTGCATTCCTTGTACAATCGCACACTAGTCTCCCTGAAAATTAATTCTCATGTTTCACAATATTTGAAAAAATATTATGCTTTTTATTCTTATGACTAAAGTTAAAAACTTCATATTTCCCTACATTACACTCCATCTGCCATCTTGTTGCCCACTCACTTAAACTGTCTCTATATCTTTGCAGACTCTGTATCCTTCCCACAGCTTACATTCCCACCTAGTTTTATATAATCAGCAAACCTTGACACATTACTCTTTGTCTCATTTAAGTTGTCCAGATAGTTTGTAAATTGTTGAGGCCCCAGCACAGACTCTTGCAGCACTCAACTATCCACTCCAATCCAGTTTATGCCCACTCCCTGCTTCCTGTTCATTAACCAGTCCTCTATCCATGCTAATATATTATCCCCAATTCATGAGTTCTTATCTTGCTTCTTAACCTTTTGTGTGGCACAATTGAATGCCTATGGAAATCCAGGTATGTTACAATGGAGATTGAAAAACTTTTTCATGCAGTTAGTCGTTAAGATCTGAAATCACTGCCTGTGAGTGTGGTAGAGGCAGGTTCAATCGAGGTATTCACAAGAGAATTCGATTATCTGAAAAGTAAAACATGCATTAGTATTGGACAAAGGTGGTGACTGGCGCTAGATGAATTGCTAATTCGGAGAGCTAGCACAGACATGATGGGTCGATTGGACTTCTATGCTGTAATTATTCAGTGATTTAGTGAAAAACCCTGCATTCACATTGTACTGCTGTTGATTTGTGTTAACATCGCTATTTTCCTGGACATTCCCACGTAATATCCATGCTGATCCTCTAAGAGCTGGGTCAGTGGTCTTGGATAAGGTGGGGCGTGGGCAGTTTTGTGGAGAGGCTGGGTTTTGGTAAGGTGGGGTGTGGGTAGTTTTATGGGGAGGCTGGGCTTTGGTAAGGTGGGGCGTGGGCAGTTTTATGGAGAGGCTGGGTTTTGGTAAGGTGGGGTGTGGGTAGTTTTATGGGGAGGCTGGGCTTTGGTAAGGTGGGGTGTGGGTAGTTTTATGGGGAGGCTGGGCTTTGGTAAGGTGGGGTGTGGGCAGTTTTGTGGAGAGGCTAGGTTTTGGTAAGGTGGGGCGTGGGCAGTTTTGTGGGGAGGCTGTGTGCCTCAGACAGTCTGTTTTACATAACTTTGAATTTTCCAGGAGCCAAATGTCCAAAGGTTCCCGTGTAATGATTGCCTTGCATTAGGAACCAACTAAAACTCGTGAGTTAAATTGCAAACTTCGAATGGTTCTTACTGTTACATCAATAGCTATCCAGAAAAAAGTGGAAGGTTTAAAACCACTTTTGACTTCTGAAGTCTCACTTTACCATGTTAAAGTCCAACAGGTTTATTTGGTATCATGAGCTTTCAGAGCAGCGCTCCGAAAGCCCGTGATACCAAATAAACTTGTTGGACTTTAACCCGGTGTAGTGAGACTTCTTACTGTGCCCACCCCAATCCAACGCTGGCATCTCCACATTATGACTTTTGACTTCTGATTATACAGACTCGCTCCCAGCTCTGTCCCCCCCACCCCGACTTTCCTCACACCGCTGAAACCCCAAGGGACTCCCCATGCACTCTCGAGCATGCGTGCGCTCTCTCCCTCTCCCTGCGCACCCTCCCACCCTGACCCAAGGTCCCACCTTTTTAAATGGCTCCCTGATCAAAATAAATGCACCACCGCCCCACTAACGAGGGGAGCCTCCACTCCCCCTTCCCTCACACCCCCATTCCCATGGGGACCCTCCCCTCCACAGACACATGGAACCCCACCATCCTCCATGGACATGGGAAACCCTACCCCCATTGACCTCCCCAACAGTAGCCCCTGGCACTGCCCCATGCTGGGGGCGGGGCCAGGGGACATTGTCAGAGCATTGTCCAGGCAAGTTCACTTTTCCAGGTCCCCATTTTGCAGGACTTGTTGCGAATCCCACTGACTCAAATGAGGTGGGAGTGGGGTGGGGGGGTGGTTGAGTACCATAAGGAAGTATTCAAATTATATCTATGTGCTATTATTAACTCTTTTTGTGTGGAGTTTGCATTTTCTTCCCATGCTAAATTGCCCCATAGCACCCCAAGATGTGTAGGTTAGGGGGATTAGTGGGGTAAATGTGTGGGGTTAAGGGGATAGGGCCTGGGTTAGATGCTTTGTCTGAGAGTCAGTGCAGACTCGATGGGCTGAATGGCTTCCTTCTGCATTGCAGGGATTCCATGATCGGCTTGCAGAACACGGAGGTACAAACAAACAAGAGCTATATTGAAAAGGTGTTTACTTCACAAGCTGTTAGGATATACCGCCCATTCACCTGTGCAAACGGTGTATGACGTTATCAGAATGTCACGTGATTGGTCCCTTAAAGTACTCTTGTTCCAGATAAGAACAATGCGAATGCACAACACTTTCCCTTCCCTTCCCTTCACAACAGAGGCTCCTGCAAGAAAATACAAAATAATGTTAACAATCAAAATTTTCAATATGAACAATTAATAAACAACAGTCAATAGTTTGGATGTTCCAGACGACGTTGATTTCTGGGCGGTTGTTGGTGAACCTCAGGTGTCTGCCTTCTCGTGTTGACTGCAACCTTTGATGTTTTTGGTTTAGTTTGGATGTTGGTCCGTGGTTGTCTGCACCGGAGTCGACATGGTGTTTGGAAGTTGACATGATAAAGTGTTCTCAATTGAGCTACTGTCTTCCCCAATGTTTCGGGTATGGTCAGGTTCTGAGGTATGTCTATACCTTCACTTGGCACAGCTTGTTGTGGACTCTTGATTGTTTCTGTCTCTGGCAGACTGGTTCTGGTCTGCATGTCTTCTCCATACTACATCGTCATGTGTTTGTATTGTGTGGCGTCTTTGCTAAAACGATAGCAGGTATCCCCTTCTCACTGATGTAGTTCCTTGCCAATACTTCATGACCTTTATGAAGAACAGGGCATTTAGTCCTGTTATCACGTTGTATAACCTGACCATGCTGTTTCTTCTTGACAGTTTCTCTTGTGTTGGTTGGCTTAAGCAAATCGAACGCAGTGCGTAATTAGCGTTTTATCATGAGCAATGTCGGAGAACTTTTGGTTGTCGAATGTACAGTATTTTTGTATGTCATCAGGAATTGGCTCAGTCGTTTAGACAATGACCTTGCTTTCGAGTTACCTTCAACAAATATTTCATCGTCTGAACAAACTGTCCATTTGTGGCAGGATGATAAGGAGCGGATCGAATGTGTTGAATCCTGTTCTCCTTTGAAGAGCTTGTGAATTCTTGAGAAATGAACTGCGGTCCATTGTCACTCTCATTGTTCTTCCAAAAATCTCACCTCGGCTTTCCGTTGTTCTCTCTGAGGATATTGTCTTCATAATGGCGATTTCAGGCCATTTCAAATGCATATCGGCTACAATGAGAAACATACACGTTTCAAATAATATGATATCTATATGAACACTTTGCCAAGGCTCTTTTGGCCATTCCCATGGGTGCAATTGCATTACTGGTGGCAGGTTCTGAACTTGTGCACAAGACAAACACATCCCTGCTTTCTCCTCGATTTGGGTATCAAGCTCTGGCCACCAAAAGCAGCTTCTGGCTATCGTCTTCATCCTACTATACCACAATGACCTCCATATAGTTGGGATACTATATCTTTCCTTAGTAATGGTGAAATGATGGCCCTCATTCCCCAGAGGAAGCAACCAGCTTGCATGGATAGTTTGAGTCTTCAGGTGACATATGGCTTCAACTCCTGGTTTGCTCCCGCAGCCTTGCCACAAAGTACCATGTCCAAATGTCTGACAGTAATGGATCATTTCTGGTATGCATCTTAATTTGTCCTGTGGTTACAGGAGTGTTATCTACTTGCTTGAAGTAGGAAATGTTTCCACTCGAATTGTTGATTGACGACTCATTGTGTAATCTGGAAAGTCCATCAGTTTTCCCATAGAGATTTGACTGACAATATTTTATTATATGTGTGTGCTGACAACAGCATTACCCATCTCTGCATCCGGCTCGCTGCTAGAAATGGAATCCCAGTATCAGGCCCAAATATCACTGTCAGTGGTTGATCCATTAATAAAGTAAGTTTTCTTCCACATAGGTATTGGTAGAAATGTTTAATGCTGGAATTGATTCCTGGGAACTTCTTTATCTATCTGTGCAAAGTTCACTTCTGCTTTGTTCGAGGTTCTTGATGCAAAAGCTTATTGGCTTCTCCTCACCATTGGGCATTATGTGAGAAACCACAGTCCCCACCCCCTATGGCGATGTGTCACACTTCGGTTATGCCTCTTTTGGTTTTTAAGAAGGCTTTTCTCGCACTGATCTAGCCATTTCCATTTCCTGGTTTGACACAAGTTGTGTACATGTTTAAGGATAGTTGTTGGATTGGGGACAAACTTTCCATAATAGTTTAATTAGACCAAAAGATAACAGAGTTGATTGATGTTTTGAGGTGCAGGTGCCTCAGTAATAGCTTTGACCTTTGAAGGTGATTTGTGCAGTCGGTTTGTATCCGTAACATTACCCAGATAATCAATAGAAAATTGGAAAAATTCAGACTTATCTATCGTTCTATTAATCTGTAATCTGGAGTGTGACATCTAGGTTGTGGAGATGTTCTTCCTCATTCTTTCCAGTAACTAAGATATTGTCTAAATAATATTGAACTCCTAATCCACTTAGAATTTGATTCATGGCACGTTGGAATAATACAGGTGTGGACGTAATGCTAAATTGAAGTCTTTAATACTGTGTGTCATGATTGTCAAATGTTGTTGTGAATCTAGATCCACATTCATCTGGAGATAAGTTTGATGAGGGACAATCTTACTCAAATATTGGCCTTCAGCCAACCCAGCAAAGAGGGGTTGCTGTTCTGCACACAGTACCGGATTGATAGTGAATTTACTATTGGCGTGGCCCAATTGGGTTTGAGGACTCCCGACTTGACCAGCCGGTCTAATTCTACCTCAACCTCAGGCCTGAGTGTGTAAGGCACTCAACTAGCCTTTAAGCATCTGGCTTAATTTTCATCCTTAATCTTTAACTTGACTGAGATCTCCTTCATGCTTCCCAGCTCCGCATTAAAGACAATGGCAAGTTTATTTAAAATTTTCAGTGGACCTGCTTAAGAATCTGACATGAGATTCACCGTGGCCCAGTTTAATTTGATGCTTTCCAGCCAGGTTCTCCCTGTTAATGCTGCATACCTTTAACAATGTGCAGGGACAAGTCTGCGGTCTGTCCATTCAACTGCACGTTTACATCAATAATATCATCTTTGAGGGTTTCAAGACAATATGTCATAGTTTTTCGTGGTAAATGATTTCTGGTACCAACAAAACTGCTGCTCCATTTTCACCGGTTGTCTGTCCAGTAAAGGAGTGACCTAGTATGGGTTTGTTACATCAGCAAAGCCAGTATGTTCAATGACAGTTCAACTTCTGACTGTGACTCTAGTTTTTTTCATGCCCTTTTCGTGTTGCGTCAATACTTTACTCTCTTCGCTTTTCCATATGATACATTCGGTTCTTGCTTTTTTATAGTTCTTGCTTGGAACTTGTTGTTTCTTTCTCCAACAAGCACATTCACTGTATCCCTTTCTGCCTCAATTTCTGCACCAGCAATCTGTTGCTGCATGCCCAGTTCTTGCACGTTGGTTGCAGTTTCGAACCTGTGTCAGTGTTTGGGTATCAGCTGACATTTTAAGGATTCTGATGCTCAAACTTAATTGTTGAATTTCCTAGGCTGCCGATTCGATTGGAAACCACGATTTCTAAAGCCGTCTTTAGATTTAGGTTGCTTTCTGTTAACCACTTTTGGATAGCTTCGCTTTTTAACCCGCACATGGGGCGGCATCGTGGCACAGTGGTTAGCACTGTTGCCTCATAGCGCCAGGGACTCCGGTTCAGTCTGGTCTTGGGTGACTGTCTGTGTGAAGTTTGCACGTTCTCCCTGTGTCTGTGTGGGTTTCCTCCCATAGTCCAAAGAAGTGCAGGTTAGATTTTTATTGGAAAGCTGTTTACAGGCTGTTGGGATTGGCATGTGATTGGTCCCTTAAAGTGCCCTTGTTTCAACTTGGAACAACATGAAAACACAATAAAGTAAATGAATGGTGATGGGGTTCCTTGCCTTTCATGGCAGGCACCCCATCATGTCATTGGCAGGGAGTGAGACAATCTGAATGGGAAATCCCACTGGAGTAAAAGCTGCCTGGGGACTTGTTGGATTCTTTGCCCCAAATCAGCTCTCCCGCTTGCCATAAACGGGCGTTGGAGAATTCCAGCCATTATTTGACTTACTATACATAAAAGAAAGACTTGCATTTACATAGCACTGTTCATGCCTTCAGGACCCCTAAATTGCTTTATATCCAAGGAACTATTTTTGCAGCTTAGCCTGTGGCAGCCAGTTACACATATGAAACTTCCAGAAATGGCAATGTGATCAGATTCGGATAGTCTTTTTGTGTGATGTTGATTGAGGATGAAATATTTGTCAGGTCACCAGGTAGAAAATCCCATTCTGTTCTTTAAATAGTCTCATGAAATCTTTTACATTGTCCTGAGAGGTTAGACCGGGCCTCAGTTTGAAGTCTTACCTGGAAGACTACATCTCAGACAGCGCAGCACTCCCTCGATGCTGCATCGAGTAACAGCCTAGATTTTTGCGCTCAAGTTGTAGAGTGGGGTTTGGAGGGTAGCATTATTAGTTAGAGGTGATGTAGCATTTTAACAATTGAATATTCTGATCGTTAATAAAATGATTTATTGAACATTCCAATTCAGTAAATCTGTTACAAAAGTGCAACTTGTTGACTATAATTGCTTTTAATATTATAGAAGTAGACATGTGAGATGAAGCCCTCTCTGTTGACTCATTGACCTAATTGATCAACCGGCGAACCAACAAAGGTCCAAAATACATTTCAATGCATGTTTTGTGGGAACAGCCTGTCCATGTTCAAACTTTCTGTTCCCTTCAAGTGCTTTTTTAATTGTACCCAGCTTCACAATAAATTTTAAGGACCAAAGTGTTTCCCATTTCCTGGGAAGATATGTATTGTACTGATGGAGCAAATCAGCTTCTTGGGCTTATGTGGAAGCATCTGATGAATGTGCCTTTTACCATAATATCTACTTCCTCAACTTCATCTGCTGTTGTGTTCAAGTATCTAGAGACATTCCCATAGGTTATGTTCATGTTAAATTGTCAAGTTTGTCTCTTCATTTCTTCCCACCTCAGATTTTTGTCATCTGAAAACCTAGAGTAACTCCAATATACTTGTTTTGGTCTGATAAGAGGTGTCCTGTGCCAATCAACAAAAACTTGTATTTATATAATATCTTTCATGTAACGAAACGTCCCAAGGCATTTCATAGGAGCAACTGAGTCACGTGGAGATATTAGGACAGATGACTGAAAGCTTAGTGAAAGAGATAGGCTTTGAGGAAAGTTTTAAAGATGGAGGTGGAGAGGTGTAGGGAGGGCATTCCAGAGCTTGGTGCTGAGGCAACTGAAGGTACAGCTACCAATGATGGCGCAATTAAAAATGGGATATGCACAAGAGACTCGAATTGGAGGAAGTGCAGATATCTCGGAGGGCTATGGGACTTTTTTTTCACCTTTCAACATTTTGTTCATGAGAAACATGCTTTAAATGTGTTACTGCTAAAACAACTGAGCACAATACTTGTCTACCTAACAACTACATTTCAACTATGAAGACAGTTGATTATTCATTTTAAAACAAATAGTCATGGCAAATGGCACTTACAATACTATGCAAAATGGTATCAAAAGGGTTTGAGGAACTCGAGGTGTTAAGTTGCCATCTCTTTGTTAGTTTTCATCGACTTTGAGGTAATAAAGAATAAAAATAGTCTCATGAGTTCAGAGAGTCCACTTTGCAATTTTCAGCCTCCGTGAGTGGCAGTAGTGTATTGCCGATCACAAAGTAAGTCCAAGTTGATGGGGCAATATGGAATTTTGCATGCATGTTGTGGGCTGAAGGTATGGAGAGTGAGGGTGGAGGCTCCAGTTTGTGGCAGGCCAGTAATCTCCTACTTTGACCACCTGCCACTAGAATGTGTTTGAAAAATTTGCAAGTTGATAAGGTGCAGGTTTTGCACCTTCCTCGGCATCCAAGTCCTGGGGTGGTGCTCAAACCCGGAGCTTCAGGTTCAGAGGCAGGAGCTACCCATTGCGCCACAATACCTTTACCTTTCATGAGCCGAACTCCTGTTAAAGAGGAAACTGAT
This sequence comes from Mustelus asterias, assembly GCF_964213995.1. Lineage (NCBI taxonomy): Eukaryota > Metazoa > Chordata > Chondrichthyes > Carcharhiniformes > Triakidae > Mustelus > Mustelus asterias. The sequence goes on along the minus strand of NC_135821.1, from coordinate 77,578,501 downwards.
TTGTAAATTCCTCTGAAAATTGAGTTTAAGGAGCTGAATGTGGAGTATATTACTCCATTTGTATTAGTTAGATGGAGCCCAAGTTAGTTGATTCATTTTTAGCAATCTTTTTAATGTAAATCAATTCTAATTGATTGGAACATCTCCATTACAGTTACGGTACATCCTGTTAAGCTTGCTGCTCTTGTTCTCTACAGTTCTTTTGTTTATCATTTATTTTTAGGTCTGAATTAGTATCTTTATTCACTCTCTGACCCTCCTCTCTTCCTGACTTGGAGGACTATTTGTATACATATTTCATTATTCACAATTTGATCTGTTTATGCATATTCTAGTAAAATAGATCTGTTTACTAACCTGGACAGATCCAAAACTGATCTAGTTTCCCCACTATATTAAAAGCATTCCAAGTCAGGGTGTACAGTGATATAAAATATTGCCTCAAGACATTGTTTTTTTTTATCCCAGTGCTAATTACTACATACCTTACAAATCTAGAAATGAGCAGTCCAGATTGTGGCACTCTATTCTTAATAAGGTGAAGGCCTAACTGTCAAAATTAATCAAAATCTGAGGTGCCTGAATGGGGCAGGAGATTGATTTAATGATGAATGACCTTTAATGGATGTTGCTGCAAAGAGCCTTTACATATTGACAGCATGTTGATCGGGTGCTGAATAATTATTCCACAAAAGTGTTTTATCTTATGAGGAATAAAGCAAACAGATACTTAAATAAATTGTTGTTGACCATTTGCACCCATGCAAATATCTGTGTAGTTGTTTGCAGTTTTCCATGTACAGTTTTCGATTACAATTCTGTGGAACAAGTCTACATTGGAAGCCTCAGTTTAATTTAGATTAACCACAGAAGAAAATTACAGAAAATAGCATGAGGATAGCTTCAGCAGTAACGCCTTGTGGGGGTGGTGGGGGAACATGGTGCAAAGTTCAGTAAACACTCAGTACTCAGAGTGAAGCTTACACTACAGGCAATAAATATTAAAGGGGATTTAGATCTGTGTCGTAACAGCTGCATGGTTGGAGTAGCACAGTATCTCTCTACAGGTTTACTGACCCATTTCCATTTGCAATGCTGGTAGTATCTTAGCAACTAGAACAGTCCCTATAGAAAAAAAAACAGACTTGATGCTGTTCATGTGTGAGTATTGTACAGTGGTTGTATCAAGGTTATGCTTATTCAGTAGAGATATGTAAAAGCATTTTTAAAGAGTATACTTCATTGTTAATTAGAGTGCAAACATTTAAAGAAGTACAAACATTTCCCTAGCATACTGCCCCATTTTTTTTTGTCTGGGTGGTGGGAATAGTGCACTGCTGGAAATGTGCTGTTTGGATTTTGTCTTCTGACTTTATGCTTGTATGTGATGATTTTTCATGGTGCTGGGGCTGTCATCTGGCAACAATTTTGCCTTCATTATGAACCAGTTCAATTAAAGCATGTGGATCGGGGAGCACTGCAATTTATTTGTGCCCACAGACCTCTCATGAACCTGCGCTTGGATAATTAACCTTTATACTTGGATTGTGCATAGTGAGACTGTTGGTGTGATCTTTTAGGAGGACGGTCTAGGGAGAAAGAAATAGAACATCAGCGAGCAGTTTCTGAAATCATTCACTTGAAGTACACTGAAGAGAAACCCAGACAGGTTTTAGTCTTCAGGGCTGAAAACCCTAATCCACATGACTTGGCATCTAACAAAAGCTCAACTCCCTCGGCTGGAGTGAACATCATTTGGCTGAGTGTTTGTTTATATTTCAGCTTAATATTTGAATTCTGACTGGAGCAGCTGATTTCCCTTTGAGCACTCTGACCTGTGTTGCCATGGAGAAAGGATCCAAAGCAGAGCTGTGATGTCAGAGGAATTGAAGCTGCATTTACAGAACATTGATTGAAAGGCTGCATACAGTACTGTCTTAAAAATAATAACCAGAATGTCTAGACTTGAGAAATTGAGTTTACTGCACCATTATATACTGTGCAATGTCTGTAAAATCTTGTCTACATTTTTCACACTTTTTTGGGTATGCTTTTTGCTTTTGGCGGAGTGGGTTCATGAATTTACAGGTTTGTGTTAATCATACCTCATATGTTTTCACTCCCTTGGGTGAAACTCGGATTGGGATCACTTTTGATCTTGGCTGGATTTGATTAGCCTATAGTGAGGTGAGCATTAGTATTAATTTGCTAGTAGTTCTCTTAAAGTAAAATGATAAAGGAATAAAAAGTACAGTTTTCATCATTTGTAACTTTTACATTCATTTCACACAAACAAGCAAACCCTGTGCTTTTTCCACCAACCACAAAATGGCATATGTCTCATTTTTACTGGCAGCTGCAATGCCCCATAGAGGCAAGATTTAAAATGTAGTGCCTTTGCTTGCAGGAAGAGAATGCATCACGATCAGCATCAGTAGAACTTCCCTAGTATGTTTTAATTTTTCTTTCTTGTTAACTCATCTCAAAAACATGGTAATTCCGAATTAACCCTTTGAGGAATACAGTAGCATTTTTGTAGCTAAGTTCTAATTCAATTTTTTTCTTTAAGACTCAACATTAAAAATTCAAATTTTTTGTGGGGGCAGATGTAAAGGCGGAGCATGCAATGCAAGCTGGAAACAGTTTCAGAATTTAAAGGGTTAACATCACAGGCAGCCTTAACACCTCAATAGCAGCTTGAGTTAAGTTTTTTTTTCAAGTTGTTATTACTGCACCAATTGTTAAAGACAATTGTTCCCATTGTTTATGTGCACCTTACCTGTTTAAATATCTCCAAAGCACAGCGGGTACCTCATTTTAGTTTCTTTCCCACCTAGTGCCGGCTGATTGGCAGGTTTGTACTTGTTTTTTATTTTACAGTAGTAAAGTATTTTGCATGAATCGGTTTTATTTTGCTCCCTCCAATTTGCTTCCCTCCTCTGCTAAGGACATTGATTTAGATTTGCCATTTGATTTTGTGCAGCTTTTTCATGAATGTTATGGGCTATTTGCCAATATTGTGGGCATCAGTGCTAAGCTGGAGTTTGTTCTCAGCTAATGACCATGTGCATTTCGGCAGGGGTCGGAGATTGTGGATCAGGAATGGAAACCCTGGTTAAATTTTGCACAGGAATCAGTTTGGTGCTGTACTGATTAGTAATCAGCATCTGAATAGCAATGTAGTAATGTCCAATCAAAATTCTTTTATGAGAAAATAAATGGGTCACTCAGGTTAATTTCCTGATGTGGAATCAACTAGTAATTGGGTGGAGTAGATGTTTATACATCCCATCATTTCCATAAATAGCCTTTAATCAGGCCAGCAGCGACTTGCAGTTAATCTAGTGGTTCGCTAGATGGCCAGTGGTGAAGGGTAGTGATTGAAGTTAGTGAAAGGAAAGCAAAAAACTGCAACTGTTTACAGTTAGACAGAGCATTAGTCAAGCACAGATTGAGGAGATGCGAGTGAATACATGGGAAAGAATGAGAGTAATACTTTTTAATGGAGTTCATGGATATTGTTGTTACTATGTTTAACGTTTCTCCAACTTATTGACTTAATGGCTCCCTTGACCTTGTTTTTGATATCACATTGTGAATCTCAATAAATTATTTGTTACTGGTTTCTCTATTTCAGGTTATTGAAATTAAAATTTAACTTGCCCATTGATTCTATTGCTTCTCATTTCATTTTGTTGGAACATTGTGCTCTTACAGCCAGATCACCAATACCAAATAATTCATAGTCAGACGTTATACTCAGTGTGCAGAAGATGAAGCATTCCGAAATGAATCAAAATGTTAAAATAAGCTAGCATCTTCCTCTAAACCTCAGCTAGTTTAATAAACAGCTGAGGTGTAAATGTCTGCAGTCTGTGATGAAATTGGCCATCTTTTCCTATTCCTGATATTCAGTGACCCTTGCTGGAAAACGCATGCAGATATGAAGTTAGGATGGGATCGGAGGTGGTCCTCCTCACCCCCCTCCCCACTCCATTTTAATCCCTTCTAATGTTCATATGTGGGTACCAGCCACTTGAATGAAATGTTGAGCATTAGGAGATCAGGCGTATAAAATGGGGAGAAGCTATTGATGATATTTGTAGGTTGTAGGACCAGTTGTCATAATCCACAAATAAGAGCCAGACCTTTCGGGAGTGAAATTAGGAAGCATTTCTTCGGGAAAGAATAGTGGAAGTTTGAAGCAAATGGCAATTGATGTTAATTTTTCAATCTGAGGTGATGGATTTGTGTAGCCAAATTTATGAAGGGATGTGGGGAAAAGACTGGTGCAAGTGAAGTTAAGTTGCTGATCTGCCATGATCTCATTGCTTAAGGGGCTAAATGGCTTGTTCCTCAGGAGGTGGTGGACCTTCAGGAAAGGAGGAGAGGGAGGAAACTGGTTTGGTTGGTTGAAAAGCCATTGCCCCATGGAATTTAGTTTCTCTCCCCAATTTAGTAATTGCCCTTGGTGTGCAATGTTCTGTCGGCAGTGGCATCAAGTAGTAAAGAAGCTATGTATATTTTAAATATCGACTTCAACTGTGAAAGCTTTTCCATTCAAAATAAATGCATCTTCAAGGTGTGGCAAAGCCAATATTGACTAGGTTTAGTGACTGTAATTGGGAAACAATTGTCCCTTGCTCTGTGTAAATGACCATGAGTATGTAATTTTATCATTCAGATTTTATTAAACAATTTAAATATTCTTTTGGTCACTTGTCTCACGTTTTACAAAATTTTTGTTCATTTGTTGATGTTTCCTTTAAAGTTGAACGCATTTTCAATGGGAAAGGGAAGTGATAAGGTTTTTACTGCCCCTTTTATAACGTTTTTAGGATCTCGTGCAATGCTGAAAGTTATCCACTTTCAAAGGATTTCCATTTAAAGACTTTTTAATTTAATGGATTTCCAGCTTCTGAATGTACAGAGAGGAAATCTAACTTTCTCTAACATCTCCAAACCTGATTATTCTGTCTGTATGGTAAGGTTCTACGCAACCATTACCCTATCCTTGCAAAGCTCCACTGACTTTTTGTGTCCTCATGAATTGTCTCCATGACCTCCCTCCACCCTATGTTGGTGATCTCCATCAGTGTGTGGATCTGCATGTGCCCTCTTGGTGTGTCAGCCGTGGATGGCTCAGTTGATAGCATGCTGGCCTTTGAGTCAAAAAGGTGTGGGTTCAAGACCCATTCCCAGGTGGGGCACAAAACCAAGATATTCCAATGCAATTGGAGGGAGTGTTGCACTTTTGAAGATTACATCTTTTTTGATAAGTTAAGCTGGGGTCCCAACCTCTCCTTCAGGTGAAAGCAAAAGATCTCGCAGCTCTATTTTAAAGAACCATGGACTTATCCCTTGTGCCCTGGCTAATATTTATCTCTCAATCAGCATCACAAAAGAAAATCATCTGGTCATTATCACATTGCTGTTCGTGGGAGCTTGCTGTGTACAAATTGGTTGTCCATTTTCTACAAAAGTGACTATACATCAAAAGTGCTCAACTGATTGTGAAGCATTGTGATGTTCTGGAGGTTTTGAAAGGTGTTTTATAAATGCATTTCTTTTTGCTTTCTTGCCACTGAAGCACATTAGTGCAAATTGACTACACTCTCGACTTTGTCATTGGAGGCTGTTCTTTAACTATTCGGCCCCTTCCCCCAGAATTCTTTTCCAACATCGTGCATCTCTCCAAGTCTTCTAGCCATCCTGTTCTTTGACTGTTTCTTGTTCATTTGACCATCAAACTGAGTTTTTCCTTTGTTTTGCCTATTGTGCTTGTAAAACACTGATGCTTTTCTTTACACAATTAATATTCTAAAACTGATTATGAATTGGGGGGATGGGGGAAGGTGGTGAGGGGGAGCCAGCCAGCATTCTGACTCTTCGATCAATATCCCTGCTAGAAAATGTTGTGCTTCAAGCATGTCGGGTATGATTGGGCTCAAATGAAGGCCTCCGCAGCCAGTACTTTGGCTCAAATATCAAAAGTGGTATAGATAAAAATTTAAAATAAATTGCAGATGATGGAAGCGCACCAGATTAAGTTAGTTTGTGAAAGAGAAAGACTATTCAGTTAGAGAGCCATCGGAACTGTTAATCGAGAAGATTCGTAATCCTATACAGAATGTGCAAACTTTGTCTTGATAGATCAGTGGTGTTTATACAAGGCAAGCAGCAATCACATGATAATTCACTGGGATGTTACCGAGGAATGAGGGATTTTAGTTAAGAGAATTTTGGGATTATTCCAATAATGCAGGGAAGGTTGATCTAATCGAGGTCTTCAAAGTTTTGAGTTATGATAAGAATAGACTGCTACTGCTGGTCAGTGAAATGGTAATACTATTTCTTTGACATAGCATCATTGTCAATGATTCGCATCTACTGTTGTGAGGGTGTACAAAGTCCAAATTGAGTAAGGCATTGTCAGTGCAATGGGGCATCATAGGTCATCATTCCCTAATACCGGGGCAACTGTCGCATGCTCCTTCCAGCAACGACGCTTTTCTGTGGTAATTTGAAGACATAGTTCTTCGAGTTTCCATGCTCCACAGTGGAGACTTCGGCGCCGAGTGCTTCAGTCATGTGCAGACTGTTTCCAGTTATTGAAGTCAGTCTGGCGTGAAATGATGTCTCGCTTGCATGAATCCTTGTATCTTAGTTTCTTAGTTTTTGTATGATATCAAGGGGGCATAAATTTAAGGTAATCTCAGAATTAAAAAGGCTACATTTTTTTCCAGATGCTAATCATACTTCAAACCATTGCAAAAAACTACATTCTTTTACAAGGTAATTGTACATTTGCATGACAAAGGGGAATATTAAAGGGTAGAGGGCATAAGAGTTGGCGTTAGACAAGGTGGTTTGTATGCAAAAAATAAAGCACCAGTACATTTTTTGATGGGTCGAATGTCTGATCTATTTTGTATCATTCTACCACTGAATTTGATCTTCCTGTCCCGATTTTGTTTCAAAATGGCTGTGGATTTTGGCAGCATTATATGTGGAATTTGGTGTGTTGTATGTTTGAGAGTTCTTAATGTGTGTTTAACTTGGAAATATTAAAAACTGTAAGTCTGTTTAATCCATTGCATATTTATTTTATGTTGGTATGTGGAAGTATGGTGTCATTATATGACTGATGTAATATGATGGAATCCCTCTCAATAAGATTCTAGTATTACAACAGCACTTTGTTAGATCAAAAGTTGCGCTATAACAAGATTGCTTGAACTGTGTTCTAGCTCAACTTTACTTAGCAAACATAATGGTTAAATGTGTGGAGCCCTGTTGTTTATTTTACCTAGAGGATTCAATGTTTGACTTAGTTTATTTTTCAGCAAGCTACTATTGAGTTATGTGGGCGTATAGCATGAAGTCCAATTCACTGCTGGTTTATTTTTCAGTAAACTATGAAGTTCAGCTGTGTATCTTCTTTAGACTACTCACAATATCATTTTGCAGTGGCTATCAAACTTTACTGCATGAATAGCCCCTTTTAAAGCCATTAATGCCTTCAGGGACCACTTTTCCTAACTTCCAAAAGACAGTATCAATATCTAAAAAGAAGCCAGTGTTATTGTAGAGGATAGCTTATAAAATGAATAACCAGTAGATACAGAAAACTGATGACGTGACAGACTTCCTGAGGTAAAGGGTTTTTCACTTAAAATAGATTATAAATTAAATTGCTACATAACTATGATTATAGGATTGTGTTTGTGTGTGTGTGTGTGTGAGATCTATAATGGATTTGCAAAGAATATATCTGCCTGACAAACTTGATTAAATATTTTGAACAGGTAGATGTAGACGATAGAGGAATATCAATGGATGTTATTTATATGGTTTTGCAGAAAACATTTGAAGAAGTTTCTCATAACAGACTGTTACTGAAGTTGAAGCTCATGGAACTGAAGGCTAATTATTGACCATGGCTAGAAAATTGACTGAATGACAGGAGATAGAGAGACAGGATGATGGTACTCTAATTGGTAGAATGTTACTGGTGGTGTCCCACAGGATCTGTGGGGCGTGAACTATTCATATTTATTAATGACTTTGATCACTTAGAAAACTACATATTCAAATCTTTAGATACATCAAAGATAGTTGGCACTGTAAGCAGTGTAGATGGAAGCATAATATTGCAAAGTGATATTGCTAGATTCAGTAACTGAGCAAAACCAGCAAATGGATTTCAATGTAGACAAATGAGAGATCATGTACTTTTAATTGGTGTAACATTGAAACTTTGGAGGCCAACACAAAATATGGGGTTCAAGGTACATACCATGATTTTCCAATACCAGAAAATAATCAGAAAGACCAATGGTTTTCTTATCTAGCAGAATGAAATAGAAAAAGGTAGAAGTCATGTTTCAGCTATATGAAACCCTGGTTAGACTTGGAGTCATTGTAAGCAGGAAGTACAGCATAGATTTACCTGAATGATTCCTGAATTCCAATGTTCAAATATGAGAGATTCACAAACTTCCTAGAATTTAGAAGTTAAGGGTAATTTGATTGAGATTTTCAAACTATTAAAGGGTACTGTCGGGGTAAATAGCGAGAAACTATGAAGGTAGAAACAAAGATTTTAATTCTAAGGGAATGGGTGAAAAAGATTTTGAATAAGTCAAACACAGGACAAGTCAGTAAAGATCAAAGCAAAATGAATCATTATTTAACGAGGTACTTGTATAGAATTTCCTTTTTTATAATAAATGAGGCTACTTGAAGGTAAGTGTTTTTTGTGCTTTTGAAACTCAGCCAAGCATTTGTAATAGGTTCAACTATAATAAACCTTGGGAAACCTAAGCAATGCAGGCGATTGAAACTAAAACAACATGTTATGCCAAAATGTAGATGGTGTTGAATTTCTTTTTCTGTCAATCAGTAGAATGGAGCAAATGCTTTGTCTTTTTGCTTTCAAAAGAATGGTATTTCTTTAAAACTGAAGATCTCCTAGTTTTTAAATCCCGGTCCAAGTCACGACAGTTTTCCCAGCACATTTTTCTACAATTTTGAATGCAATGGGCAAAGTTCTCAAATCCTTCTTAACACTTAAACTGTGGTAGTCAATGTAATGCTCGACTTGCTTTTTCAGGACAGAGCCTTATTATGAATCACTGCAGTTAAAACACATCTACGTTACAATAAAACAACTAAGTGATATTTGAAGTTATAACATTTAATATTTATCTTTCATGATGTTGCCCCCTCCTCAGCAGGCTTCCCTCGTGGTCACAAACTCTCTAATGAGACAGGGCTTTTTTTAGGGCTTACAAAACCCAAGGCTTTCCTGACCTGTGAAAACGCCACACAAAACACTTTGGGGTTGAGAAGTGAGAGGAAATTCATTTTTGCAGTGAAAAAAGTAAAGGTTTTAGCTTCCTTGATTCCTTGATTCTATTCCAACTGTTCCAATCAGGAGGTGAAAATACAGCCCCTTGTGTAACTTAATTACATTTAATGCATTTCCCACAGAGGTCTAAAGTTGGAACAAGGAAATTGGCTTTCGTTCTGTTCAACTCGTGGGATATTGGAATGCAAAATAAGTTGCACAATATTTTATTACAATCATGTCAAAAGTAATATTCTGGACCAAGAAAAACATTATGCGCATCTCTCCCAAATATTGACGGATTTACTTATTTTCATTATTCTAAACGCACCCATTGAATTTGTTCCATTTCTGTGTACAAAATAGCATTCTCAAAATCCCTGTTAATTCCATTATTCAACTGGTCATTAGACAATACAGAAGCACGAGTTAGGTTTGTGCATCATGTATCCCTTTCCCACTAGCACCTGTTGTCCCTCAGCACAGTTCCTTCAGTGCAGTTGAGATCAGGAACTCTTGCAGTAAAGATCCTTGATGATCCATTGTCATGGCAAAGCATAGCGATATCTTGCGTTTACCACAGATTGCAGCCTATACATCAACCCCACTTTTTCCGCTCCAAACGTCATGTTTTGCATATACTGAGTGTATTATGTGATTACTCCCTCACTATTTTTTCAGCCACAATATGTCCTACTCACATTAGTAATCAGCCTCCTTTTTTACACTTGATGCCAAAACATTGAATGTATTCAAGAGGCGGTTGGATATAGCACGTGGGGCGAACGGGATCAAAGGTTATGGGGCGAACGGGATCAAAGGTTATGGGGAGAAAGCAGTATCAGGCTATTGAGTTGGACGATCAGCCATGATCATGATGAATGGTGGAGCAGGCTCTAAGGGCTGAATGGCCTCCTCCTGCTCCTATCTTTTATGTTTCTGTTTACCCCGCAAGTGGATGTTTTACTTGCTTTATAACAGAGTGCCAAGGATCAAGCAGGCATTACAAGCTGTATTGCAAGATGCACGTGAGTTTAGACACACCCACACAGAGCAGACCCTATGTGCCGAATGAGGAAGATGCTGACCACCCATGCTTGTGGTTCATCTTTTTACATGTTCCTTTGCCAAAAACCTCCAACCTCGTTCATGGCTGGGATTCTCTGGTGCCGCTGAAAGTGAATGGCGTTTTGGCTGGAATGCCAAATTCTCCATTCTCACTTGCAGTGGGTGGCCACGGATGAGATCGGAGAATCCTGCCCTACAACTCCTGTTTTTGGAAAATATTTTGAAGGTTTCAAAGGTTGCCCTAAACGCCCATATCTACTGTAGTTTTACTGACCTGTCAGTAACTTCATCACTAAACAGAATAGGATTCAGATTGGCATTGGAATAGTCAATTTGTAACTGTTCAGTAAATGCATTGAAACATCACAATTCATTATAAAGCAAAATTCACTTTATTCAAACTCGCTGTCAGCGAGCTTGACTGTATTTAGGTGCAACATCAAGTTTGCAATTTTTGTAATTAAAATCAGACATTCAGGATGAAAGGAAATGGTCACCATAGGCTCTTTACAAAGCAGACAGAGAATCCCACCGTCTTCCTATCACAGTAAAATGCAGATTGATAAATACTAGAATTTAAGAATTAACAAAGGGAATATACTGATCATCTGACTGCTGTCTTTCAATAGTTCTGCACGTAAAGTATTGATGCCAGAATTTGGAAGATTTTATCCTTGCCTTAATTTCTGCACCACTTAGAAACCAGCTCACAAGCAGTACTGTTAGACATCTTGAATGCAGTGCATGGGCTGCAGTGCATGAACAGAGACAAATGCAGAAAGGCAGGAAAATATAAAAGGGCAATCAAACATGCATATAAATGGGAATATATATGTTATCCAAAGGAAGATTAAATTGAAAGCAGAAGAAATTGTTTGCAGCATTGCAAGCAGGGTGCTAATCGTTAATGGATCTGTGACAAATTTGAAATAATTACTGTGTGAACAAGAATCCAAATTGAACAAGTTGTGTTAAATGGAACAGGTATACAGTGAATTGATCATGAAAGGATTATGATAGAACAACAGTTGACATCATCAGCCTCAGTGTATGGTTTCAATGACAAAATAATCAGGGTGTTGCATAATTGGAAGAAAAGGGAATTCCAACAAAATTACTTCAAATACGCATAATAAGCATCAGCAGTAAGTGATGACGAAAAGCCATTGAAGCGCTGTAAATGAGTTCAGGAGACAGTCATATGCTTTGGAGAAAGAACTGCAAAGGTAACAAAGTGAATTATAGATCAGATAAAATGGACTGGTCACATGACTTCCTGCTCTTAAAAATTCTCTGCCCCTGTAGTGAAACCACCCTTGCAGAAATCGGCAACAAGATGCTTCCTTGCTATTTCTCATGTTTATTACGCCCAGGTGCTTAGTTTCTCAGTTACAATCAATTTTTAGCAGAGTATCAAGTGCTAATTCGAAAGAAAAGAAAGACTTGCACTTACATTTTGCCGTTTCACATCCACAGAACACACAAAGCATTTCACAACTATCGAAGAACTTTTCAAGTGTGGCTACTATTGTAATGTTGGAAAAGATGATTCCTTCACTCCTATTTTTCAAAGATTTTAGAATCCTGAGCAATGTCCAGTATCATAGAGTAACAGAAGTTGCATTGTAAATACAGAATCATTGAAATTGAAGTATCAAAGCCATTTGCTGCTGATAGCTCCATGTTCGAGTCACCTACCAGAATTCCACTTCTGTGTTCTTTCCGTGTATTTCATGCTCTCTCAAATGTTGCGATTGACTCAGCTTCAATAGCTAAAAAGGAAGAACTTGCATTTTAAATTACGTGATCACATCCTCCAAACATTTTAAAGCACTTCACAAACAGTACTGTTGTTAAGTTGACAAACTATGGACAACCAATTCGCAAACACTGAAGACCCTCAAGCAGCAAAGGATATGACTGACCGGTTGATACGGTTTTGTTGGTGTTGACTGACAGAGAAATGTTGATCAGGAACCCAGAAGGGAGCTCTTCAACCTTTTTCAAGTAATGCCATCGGGTTTTTTTAATAACATTCATCTAAACAGTGCCATGGGTTGATGTCCCATTTGAATGATGACACATCCGACTGTACATCATTCCCTTAGCAGAGTGTCATTCTAGATTATCTGCTTCATTCATGACTCTGAGGTGAGAGTGTATCTGAACTCCATTTGCCCACACTGCTCCATATTCCCAAATGCATTTAACTAGCAAAACTGAATAGATTTGTCTTGAAAATTTCAATTGACCAAACATTCTTTGCCACTGGGGGAGAGTGAGAGTTCCAGACTTACTGTGGAAAAATTGCTTTTTCATTTCACTTTTATGGAATCAGGTCTCATTTTAAGATTTATCCTCTTTGTACTTGAAACACCCATAGGAGAGAATAATTTACTTGTATCCACCATATCAAAACCCTTTATCATTTTAAATGCTTCTGTTAAAACCCCATTCAACCTCTGAACTCAAGGGATTACAACCCAAGCTCTGGTGAACCTGTGCTGAAACCCCTCCCAAGACCACCATTTTTCTGGAGATATAAACTGAAAATGCTGAAAACACTCAGCAGATCAGGCAGGATCTGTGGAGATAGAAACCGTTAGTGTTTTGGGTCAATTACCATTTATCAGAACATCTAACAAAAGGTCATTGACCTGAAACGCTAACTCTGTTTCTCTGTCCACAGAGGCTGCCTGGGGAGGCGATGGCCTAGTGGTATTATCGCTTGACTATCAATCCAGAAACCGAGCTCATGTTCTGGGGACCTGGGTTTGAATCCAGCCACAGCAGATGGTAGAAGTTAAATTCAGAATCTACTGATGACCATGAAACCATTGTCGATCATCAGAAAAACCCATCTGGTTCACCAATGTCCTTTAGGGAAGGAAATCTACCTTCTTTACCTGGTCTGGCCTACATGTGACTCCAGAGCAATGTGATTGACTCTCAACTGCCCCCGAAATAGCCTAGCAAGCCACTCGATGGTCAAGAAAGCAGCTCACCACCACTTTCTCAAGAGCAACTAGGGATTGGCAATAAACACTGGCCAGCCACCGATGTCCAAGTCCCACGAATAAAAAAAAAATTCAGCATTTTCTTCAGATTTCCAGCATCTGCAAATTTTGGTTTTATACATCTTTCCTGAGGTTGGTGCCCAAAACAGTCATCCGTACTGTTTGTGGGATCAAAGTAACAACTGAAATGTTACCCTTTTCACTTTTATATTCCAAATCCCCTGTGATGAATGCGAACATTCCATTATCATTTTTGATTATGAGCGCCAAGTCATTTTGTTCCTCTGCAGTTCCTAGTTTCTCACCATTAACTTGTCTTTCCTATATCTTAAAGTAGATTACCTCATGGTTCCCCACATATCAGCCATAATCGTGCAGACACATTTGGCCTGCCCATGGTCCTTTGTGACTTCCTGCTCAATTCTACGCAACTTACTTTACTTCCTAAGTGTAATCTGCAGACTGAATATTTAACGCTCTGTTCATCCAAGTCATTAATATTGAAGAACTGAGGTTCTGGTGTAGACCCCTACTGAGTGCAATCTGTCATATTCTGCCAATCGAAAGCCTTTATCACTACCTCCTCTGTCCAACCAAGTACCAGCCTGTGTTTCATTGCACTGAATCTAGAAAACTTGGGAAAATTCTGACTAAAATATTTCCCATCTCCTGCCCATTTCTCTTGGTAATCGGAGATGGAAACCATCAGACCTGGAGAATTGCCAATTTTAAGTTACGTTACTTTCTTCATTACCATTTTTAACTAGTTTTAAGTTAATTGAGCATCTCTCCTTGGCTTATTTTCAGGCTCCTTTGTACCACCAGGAGTTTGTAATTTTCTTCCGCTGTGAAAATGGATGCAAAGTACTCTTTAACAATATTTATAGACTTGCCTGTATCTATCTATAAGAGACTACTTCCTCCCACGCTCTCCTAATATATTTATAAACATTTTGCAGTTAGTTTTGATATCCATTGCGAGTTTTTTGCATTACCCATTTTTCACTTTGTTACTTTCATTGTTACCCGTTATAACTCACATTGTTAGATTTCTGCTGATCCTTGCATTTGTCTAAGTATTTTTTAAAATTAATTCGCAAGATAAATAGGCAAGGCCAGTATTTATTGCTCCTAATTGCTCTTGAAAATATAGTGGTGATTTACCTACTTGATTGAATACAGTTGAGTGGCTTGCAAGGCCATTAAGAACATAAGAACATAAGAACATAAGAAATAGGAGCAGGAGTAGGCCATCTAGCCCCCCGAGCCTGCCCCGCCATTCAATAAGATCATGGCTGATCTGACGTGGATCAGTACCACTTACCCGCCTGATCCCCATAACCCTTAATTCCCTTACCGATCAGGAATCCATCCATCCGCGCTTTAAACATATTCAGCGAGGTAGCCTCCACCACCTCAGTGGGCAGAGAATTCCAGAGATTCACCACCCTCTGGGAGAAGAAGTTCCTCCTCAACTCTGTCTTAAACCGACCCCCCTTTATTTTGAGGCTGTGTCCTCTAGTTTTAACTTCCTTACTAAGTGGAAAGAATCTCTCCGCCTCCACCCTATCCAGCCCCCGCATTATCTTATAAGTCTCCATAAGATCCCCCCTCATCCTTCTAAACTCCAACGAGTACAAACCCAATCTCCTCAGCCTCTCCTCATAATCCAAACCCCTCATCTCCGGTATCAACCTGGTGAACCTTCTCTGCACTCCCTCCAATGCCAATATATCCTTCCTCATATAAGGGGACCAATACTGCACACAGTATTCCAGCTGCGGCCTCACCAATGCCCTGTACAGGTGCATCAAGACATCCCTGCTTTTATATTCTATCCCCTTCGCAATATAGGCCAACATCCCATTTGCCTTCTTGATCACCTGTTGTACCTGCAGACTGGGCTTTTGCGTCTCATGCACAAGGACCCCCAGGTCCCTTTGCACGGTAGCATGTTTTAATTTGTTTCCATTGACTTAGTAATCCCATTTGTTATTATTTCCTCCAAAGTGTATAACCTCGCATTTCTCAACGTTATACTCCATTTGCCATATCCTCGCCCACTCACTCAGCCTGTCCAAATCTCTCTGCAGATCTTCTCCGTCCTCCACACGATTCACTTTTCCACTTATCTTTGTGTCGTCTGCAAACTTCGTTACCCTACACTCCGTCCCCTCCTCCAGATCATCTATATAAATGGTAAACAGTTGCGGCCCGAGTACCGATCCCTGCGGCACGCCACTAGTTACCTTCCTCCAACCGGAAAAACACCCATTTATTCCGACTCTTTGCTTCCTGTCGGATAGCCAGTCCCCAATCCACTTTAACACACTACCCCCAACTCCGTGTGCCCTAATCTTCTTCAGTAGCCTTTTATGGGGCACCTTATCAAACGCCTTTTGGAAATCCAAAAACACCGCATCCACCGGTTCTCCTCCATCAACCGCCCTAGTCACATCTTCATAAAAATCCAACATGTTCGTCAAGCACGACTTTCCCCTCATGAATCCATGCTGCGTCTGATTGATCGAACCATTTCTATCCAGATGCCCTGCTATCTCCTCTTTAATAATGGATTCCAGCATTTTCCCTACTACAGACGTTAAGCTGACCGGCCTATAGTTACCCGCCTTTTGTCTCCTTCCTTTTTTAAACAGCGGCGTAACATTAGCCGTTTTCCAATCAACCGGCACTACCCCAGAATGCAACGAGTTTTGATAAATAATCACTAACGCATCCACTATTACCTCTGACATTTCTTTCAATACCCTGGGATGCATTCCATCCGGACCCGGGGACTTGTCCACCTTCAGTCCCATTAGTCTACCCAGCACTGCCTCTCTGGTAACATTAATTGTATTAAGTATTTCTTCTGCTGCCAACCCTCTATCGTTAATATTTGGCAAACTATTTGTGTCCTCCACCGTGAAGACCGACACAAAAAACTTATTTAAAGACTCAGCCATATCCTCATTTCCCACTATTAACTCCCCCCTCTCGTCCTCCAAGGGTCCAACATTCACTCTAGCCACTCTATTCCTTTTTATATATTTATAAAAACTTTTACTATCATTTTTTATATTAATTGCTAGCCTAGCTTCATAGTCTATCCTTCCTTTCTTTATCGCTTTCTTAGTCTCTCTTTGTTGTTTCTTAAATTTTTCCCAATCACTTGTTTCTCCACTATTTTTGGCCACTCTGTACGCAGCTGTTTTTATTTTAATACTCTCCTTTATTTCCTTCGTTATCCACGGCTGGTTCTCCCTTTTCTTACAATCCTTGTTTTTTGCTGGAATATATTTTTGCTGAGAACTGAAAAGGATCTCCTTAAAAATCCTCCACTGTTCCTCAGCTATCCTACCTGCCAGCCTGCTCTCCCAGTCTACCTTAGCCAATTCATCCCTCATCCTATCATATTTCCCTCTGTTCAAACAGAGGACACTGGTTTGGGACCAAACTTTCTCCTCTTCCATCTGAATCAGAAATTCGACCATATTGTGGTCACTAGACCCAAGAGGGTCCTTCACAATAAGATCCTTAATTCTACCTACCTCGTTACACAATACCAGATCCAAAATAGCTCGTTCCCTCGTCGGTTCCGTAACATGCTGTTCAAGGAAACTATCCCGACAGCATTCTAAGAACTCTTCCTCCATTCCACCCTTACCGACTTGAGTCTGCCAGTCAATGTGCATGTTGAAGTCCCCCATGATTATTGCCATTCCGTTTTTACACGCATCCCTTATCTGCTTGTTTATAGCCCTCCCTACCTCAACATTATTATTTGGGGGCCTATATACCACACCTACTAGTGTCTTTCTCCCTCTACTATTCCTCATCTCTACCCATAATGATTCCACGTTTTGTTCCTCAGAGCCTATGTCATCCCTCAGTACTACCCTGATATTATCTCTTATTAATAGTGCGACCCCACCACCTTTTCCTTCCTGTCTATTCTTCCTAAACGCCTGATACCCCTGGATATTCATCTCCCAGTCCTGGTCACCTTTCAGCCACGTTTCTGTAATGGCCACTAGATCGTACCCACTCGTGCTGATTTGCACCATCAACTCATTTACCTTGTTCCGAATGCTTCGTGCATTCAGGCAAAGTGTCCTTATTCCAGCTTTTATCTGGACCCGCTTTGATGAGTCGCGAACACCCTCTCCCTCTACTCCCTTATCTAAATTACCGCCTTCATTCACTTGCACCCTCTCCTCTACCATTAATTTTGTAATTCCCCTTACCCCTGCATCCTCCACCCCATCAATTAGTTCCTTGATCCTAGTCAACTCTTCTAGCTCCCCTCCCCCCAACCTATCTAGTTTAAATTCTCCCCAGTAACCTTAGCCAACCTACCGGCCAGGATATTGGTCCCTGTGTGATTCACGTTCCACCCGTTTTTTGTATACAGATCACCCCTGCCCCTAAAGAGGTCCCAATGGTCCAGGAACCTGAATCCCTGCCCCCTGCACCAGTCCCTCAGCCACACATTCATCTTCCACCTCACTCCATTCCTGCCCTCACCTTCCCGTGGCACAGGCAGTAATCCTGAGATTACTACCTTTGCTTTCCTCTTTCTCAGCTGTCTCCCTAATTCCCTGTACTCCCTTTTCATGACCCCTTCTCCCTTCCTACCCACATCAGCGGTACCAATATGTACCGCTACCTCAGGTTCCTCTCCCTCCCACCTCAGGATTTCCGGGACGCGACTAGCGACATCCTGGATCCCGGCCCCAGGGAGGCAGACCACCATGCGAGAATCCCGCCTACCTCCGCAGAAACGCCTGTCTGTCCCCTTCACCATCGAGTCCCCGATTAATACCGCCTTCCTCCTCTTTTCCTTAGCCCTCTGAGTTACAGGGCTGGACTCCACTGCGGAGACACGGCCACTGCTGCTTCCCCCAGGCGGGCTGTCCCCCCCAGCAGTACTCAAGCAGGAGTACTTGTTGTGCAGGGGCAAATCCACTGGGGTGCTCTCAACCACCCTAGCCTTACCCTTCCTGGCCATCACCCACTTGGCCTCCTCCCGTTGCCCTGGTGTGACCACCTGATGATAGCTCTTGTCTATCACCTCCTCATTCTCCCTCATCAGCCTAAGATCCTCGAGCTGCAGTTCCAGCTCCCTAACACGGTCTCAGGAACCGCAGCTCGACACACCCCTCACAGATGTGGATGTCCGGGAGGCCAGATGCCTCCAGGACCTCCCACATCCTACACTGGGAACAACACACTGGTTTCACACTCATACTGGACACTTTATGTCAAGTAAGACAGTGAAAAGTTAATAAGAGTGTAAGGAAACAAAAACTCACCCCTGCTCGTCCAAGCCCTGTGAGCCAAAGCCCTGACAGCTCACTCAACTTCCCACTCACTCTGCTGCCCGCTACGATGCTGCCCGCTGTATACTTTGGTGCGCTTTTAAACCCCCCAAAAACTTCCCCAGGCCTCTCCTGGCCCGACTTCCGGTTTTGAAAAAAACCTCCGATTTTAAACCCAAAATTAACTGAAAAAATAAATAATTAATTAAAGTCAGAAAACCCACTCTCTTACCCTCAGCCTGCTCCTGGGAACAAATCCCTGATATTAACAACTGATATTAAACCCAAACAACTGAGATTAAACCCAAACAACTGAGATTAAACCCAAACAACTGAGATTAAATCCACAACAACTGGGATTAAACCCGAACAACTGGGATTAAACCCAAACAACTGGGATTAAACCCAAACAACTGGGATTAAACCCAAACAACTGGGATTAAACCCAAACAACTGGGATTAAATCCAAACAACTGAGATTAAATCCAAACAACTGAGATTAAATCCAAACAACTGAGATTAAATCCAAACAACTGAGATTAAATCCAAACAACTGAGATTAAACCCAAACCACTGAGATTAAACCCAAATAACGGAGAGTAAACCCAAACAACTGAGATTAAATCCAAACAACCATTCAAGAGGATAATTAAGAGTCAACCATATTGCTGTGACTCTGAAGGCACATATAGGCCAGACCAGGAAAGGATGACAGATTTCCTTCACTAAAGGACATCAGTGAACCAAATGAGTTTTGACAACAATTTGGTAGTTTCACAGTCACCATTACTGATACCACGTGTTATTCCAGATTTATTTAATGGATTTTAAATTCCCCAGCAGCTATAAGATTTGAACTCATGTCTCTGGATTACTAGTCCAGTAACATTACCAATTTGCTATAGGGCATGAGGTGGCCGAGGTTAGCTTGGATAGGGAGTGTGTGGGGGATGAGGATCAAGGGCTGGACGGATGTCTCATGTTTCTCTTTTCATTTGGACAATGGCTCCAAGGTAGACTTTTCACCCAGCTCGTCTTCAGAATCCAGCCTCCTCTTCACTGCTTCCAGGGTCACCTACCCCTACCAGACCGAAAGATCTGACGTTCAGGCAGCCATTTTTAAAGTCAAATTAGTTGAGCCAGGAATTCTCATGCACCCAACAAGCAGACAAAAATCCAGGCCATGGTCACCCCGTGTGTGCAAGTTCATCGAGAACATGCCAGCCAATGTCATTGAGAAGGCAACCAATGTGACGATATTGTGCCTTTAAGACATTAATTTTAATCATGTTCCTTTGCAGGATGTTTCGAGCAGGCCCTGGAAATTGGATTAGCACTGAGTTGTCTGTAATCTGTGCCATCCAAATGTTACTGAAGCAATATGATGGGCATCATGCTTATTTTTAATCTGGACTAATGCAGTGCCCTGCAGTTTTATGATCCTTTGGGAATTGCTGGGTGGAGCATGATTGAAAGGACAGGCGGTGCAGAAAAGTCCAAGTTTTTAGTTTGGGTTTAGAAGCTGCGGGGAGCAGGCAATGTGTCTGTCTGTCTCTCTCTCTCTCTAGAAACTTTTTTAGAAAGCTCCAGGACTGGGAAGCCTCAGAGATTTGTTCCAACATTCAAAGGATTAATTCACAGCAGGTGTTAAAATGCCGAAAATCCAGCATCACATGAGCATACTTGCTTTTTGTGCCAAGTTCATGGGATGTTTTGACTTGGAACATCATAAGATATCCCCGCTGAGCGGGCCACCGCGCATGCGCCGATCTGTCATAGCGGAAATCGGCGCATGCGCAGTGTTCCCGCACTGCCAGCCTCCCGATGGCGACCCCCACAATGCTGGCCCTCTCACCGCCCGCCCCCCCCCCCCCTCCCCCCGATGGAGACTGCGGGTCTGCTGGGTATGTCCGGGCCAGCCTTGCCACCCCCCTGGCCCCTGCACTCCACCCCCACCCCGATGGCCAACCCTGATTGCTGGCCTCCCTCCCTCCCCCACCGATCCCGACTGCAAAGTGGCAGTGTGGGCCCTCCATCAGGCCCTGCCTCTTTGGCATTTCCCCATGCCCGATGGCTAGCATTGCCAAAGTGCCAATTCCAAGGGAGTACCTCTCGGCGCCCAACCCCTTTGGGGGGCTCGACCCAGCAGGGTCGGGGCACCAGCTCCCCACAAGTGGGGAGCTACTGTAAACCCCACTGGAGTGAAACACTCCTGGTGGGGGGGAGGGGGTGGGGTGGCGGGGGAGATGCGAGCGGGCCCGCAGATTTCAGTCCCAGGCCCACTAATGACATTTAAACTGTATTAAAATTAGGGTGTGCATAATTTATTCAGCTCTGCACCTATTTCCGGTGGGGAGCTGATGGCGTCGGATATCCGGAGCTGGGAGATGCGCTCAGCCCTGGGCACCCAGCGGGGAGCCCACAAAATGGCCTCCATTAGAGTCTCCCGGCCTGCTGCGCAAAAAAACACTGCAGTGGGATGGGAGAATGGCCTCCAAGGTGTTTCATTCCAGTTATGATTCAAGTGACCCACTAGGAAGTTTTTATCAAACAAAGTTCATTTAATAACATAGTTAAAATATAATTTAAAAAATCAGCATAACTTTTACCAATTACAAAATTCAAACATGATACAGTAAAAATCTTATGATGTTCCAAGTCAAAACATCCCATGAACTTGGCACAAAAAGCAAGTATGCTCATGTGATGCTGGATTTTCGGCATTTTAACACCTGCTGTGAATTAATCCTTTGAATGTTGGAACAAATCTCTGAGGCTTCCCAGTCCTGGAGCTTTCTAAAAAAGTTTCTAGAGAGAGAGAGAGACAGACAGACACATTGCCTGCTCCCCGCAGCTTCTAAACCCAAACTAAAAACTTGGACTTTTCTGCACCGCCTGTCCTTTCAATCATGCTCCACCCAGCAATTCCCAAAGGATCATAAAACTCCAGGGCACTGCATTAGTCCAGATTAAAAATAAGCATGATGCCCATCATATTGCTTCAGTAACATTTGGATGGCACAGATTACAGACAACTCAGTGCTAATCCAATTTCCAGGGCCTGCTCGAAACATCCTGCAAAGGAACATGATTAAAATTAATGTCTTAAAGGCACAATATCGTCACATTGGTTGCCTTCTCAATGACATTGGCTGGCATGTTCTCGATGAACTTGCACACACGGGGTGACCATGGCCTGGATTTTTGTCTGCTTGTTGGGTGCATGAGAATTCCTGGCTCAACTAATTTGACTTTAAAAATGGCTGCCTGAACGTCAGATCTTTCGGTCTGGTAGGGGTAGGTGACCCTGGAAGCAGTGAAGAGGAGGCTGGATTCTGAAGACGAGCTGGGTGAAAAGTCTACCTTGGAGCCATTGTCCAAATGAAAAGAGAAACATGAGACATCCGTCCAGCCCTTGATCCTCATCCCCCACACACTCCCTATCCAAGCTAACCTCGGCCACCTCATGCCCTATACCCAGCACCATAACCTACCAAACTCTTCATATCAGCCTGTGTCCCTGTATTCACCCATTGGCCTCTCTGTTCGAACCTATGTCCCAAAATCCACTACACTGTCCTTTTATACCTCCTCTGTCAATTTAGTGCTAACTCAAGTCAACTTATGTCCTCCCACCCACATCCTTTGCCCCCACACTTACCATGCCAACTCACCAAGTATCCACCATGGTCCGAGTTCAGGACCGATGCAGAGATAAGATAGAACACATTTGTATAAAAGGAAGTTCTTGGTATCTATTGCAGATATCAGTACATTGAAAAAGCACCCTCGTTCATAAAAATACATTTACTACATTTACATTCCTTTAACTACATAAATGAAATCATGTTGCTGTGAGGCTTTAAGTGCATATTGCCTCATAACAACAAGCATTGGAATTCATAGTCCCCCTTCAAAGAATCTAATGAATTAAAGCTGTCAATCAAACTGAAATGGCGGGCATCCTACTGTGATAATGGATGGTTGTGAAATCAGTCATGCAGTAGTAATCCAGTAATGGAAGTCTGGAGGCTTATATGAACAGACAAAGTGAAATAGCAAGAAGTTACTTATTTTAACAAACCAGACATAACTACCTTGATAGATTGATAGCTCCCTTTGACAGTTCTTTTGATAGGTTACTTTGATACTTTTGATAGTTGCCTTTGCCAAGTACTTTTGACAATTCCTCTTGACATTTATGACCAGTCCTCCTGAGAGGTCCTTGTGACATATTTGGGCAGTTGATTTTGACAGATCCGTTGACAACTCCAATAAGCTTGACAGTTAATGAGCTCATTTATGCCTACTTTTAACAATTCTAAAGGACATCTGGCTTCCTCAAAGGGCACCTGACGTCCTCCAAAGGTGTCCTGGGACCATATCCAAAGGGTTCCCTTATCTCTCCAAAGGGGCATCCTGGCTATTCAAAGAAATGCACAAACTTCACACATGCTCTTACCAGGCCTACTCTGTGCACTTTGGGTTGCCACTCCTGGGCTATCAAGATCTGACTTGAGTACAGGCAGTTTGATGATTTAAATGGCCGCCTGCCTTCATGAAATGCTCATGTGCAAAATGTGATCTGCTGCATTCCTGCCTCTAAATATAGAAAGTGCTATATTTGGGGGCTCCTCTGCCATTTGTGCCGTGATGGAGAGGTGCTCTCTGTCGATGTGTTGGCTAGCCAGGTCAATATGTAGCTTATCATCAACTCTCTACATCATGCCACAACAGTGGTCTAGTCTACTCTCTACAGCAGAGAGCTGCTTTTCCCTATGGGAAAATGTGTAATCTCTCTCAAATTGTGGGCATGCAGAAAAATGTCATGGAGATGGTGTCTGGGCCATTTAGATTCACTCCAGTTGAATGGTTCCCTATGCTGATTCACATTTGCCTTGATCCCACTGTGTTCCATGAGATGGACAAATTCATGAGTAGCATCGACTTTCTCATTCACAAAGATGTGAATCATGTACCAAGAATTTAAAGTCACATTGGCCATTCTGGGAAACAGCAGTTAGTATTCATTCAGCTGATAGCAACTCACTATCCCAATGCAGCATAAAGAACACCTCATCATTGACCCAACAGCAGAGATTTATGTCTTCAATCTCCTTCAAACAACGTGGATTGTGCACAATTGAACATGGATGATGGAACCACTTGCTTCATAAGTGGATGAGGGATGTTCCAAAGTGCAGCTATGACTATGAGTACCAGATTGTGGATCACATCACTTCAACTTGTCCCCAAATATCTGTTGTGGGAGACACCTCATCTCCACTTGACATCTCAGGAGGCCATTGAATGGAACTAAACTAGATATTGTTTTATAAGCTTTTCCAATAATATGAAAGTAGTTGTACAGTTCAGTTTTATTTACAGTGTTCAATTTATTTCTCATTCTCTTGCAGTTTTCCTTGAATGTAAAACTTTTGTTTGACACTCTCCTGTCTCACACTCAACCACAATATCAAATTCAATCATATGCTCACTATTAGTAAGATGTTCCTTTACTGTCAGATTACTAACTAATTCTAGTTCATCACTCGTCACTCACTCTAATCTGGCCTCCTCCCTTGTCAGTTTTAAATCATATTGCTCCAGAAAACTGTCTGGTTTATGTTCCATAAATCCTTTCCCAGTTTATGTGAAAATCATTTCTTTTTATGTTTCTACTATTAAATTATATCCACTTGTTACCAGCCCGCCAAACAGGTTTGTCTCTCTCCAGTCATCTTTATTCCACCAAATGCAGCACTCACTTCACAAACGTCTCGTGGTAAGTTTATCTTCTGAATCATCCCAGCACATTTACTTTGCATTGTTTTGTGACTCCAGTACTCTCTTAGGAGAACTATGTTCAAACCCACACACATCACTCCAGATGTGCCCTAAATGATGCAGATTCAGCAGCAGCCTATTCAGTTTTCCCATGTGTATTTTGTGTGTGCGTGTGCAATTGGGATGTGCAAATATATGTGTGATTGATTTGCGTGTGTCTAATATGTAAACTACCTCCAGGATCCCATTTGCCCTTCTGGATCCACTCACTTTCTATAGAAACTGCAACGTTGTCAAAGATTATAAACTTGGTTTATTATCGATGCTAAACATATTTTAGGTCAGTTTGTGTCCAGAATCCTTGTCCTGGATTTGACACAATCATCATTATTTTGGTCCTTACACGTGGTTATATATGAATGAATGTCTTATGATAGTCATAAACACATTCATCAAAGCCTAATGATCATGTATAAGGTATCTTTTCAGAAACAAATAATTACAAAGAAACAATTTGTTTTTAATATGTGATACTGTAATATTCCAACACTTTTTAAGATTTCCACCACATCCTTTTGACGCATGCTTCTACAATGTGCCATTTTAGGACTGAATGCAAGGATTTTCTGAAACAGATACTGAAAACGTTATGATTGGCAACTATTTTAAGAAGCATTTTTTTGTAACCATCCATCCGAAGTTGTAATAGCATCTCTAGAGAAGTGGCTATTTTTTCAGCACATTTTGAACTTGAAAAAAAAAACAACTTGCAGTGGCATATGGTACCGAGTAGGGAGGCACCCAGGAAGACAATGCCACATTTACTGCACTGTTCGATTTCTGAAACATACCCTCCCCAAGACGAATGAACAATGTTGTAAAGGTTGATTTTTTTTTTTGCCTTCAAAAAATCCCAAAATAAATGATCAACTCTTATGAGTAATCTACACATCAAGCAACCACAAAGTGACTATATTAATGCAGTGGTTTGAGGTTTTCATGGAGTGATCACAATAACATTAGGGTTTAGACAATATTTTGCTTCCAGTTTGTAAAGGGGGTAGATTAGTGTGGAAAAATTATTTGCTTAATTTGCTGGTTATTCATGCTAAGTATATATCAGTGAAATGTTTAAGTATGTGATAAGTACATATGTACAGTCGAGGAATTTGAAAATGATCAAGCTTTTCAATTGAGGAATCCAGCATTAGCCCTCATCTGATATCTGCTGACAGTCCACTGAATGGAATCCATTTGCATGTTACTTAAACATCTCAAGCTTGTCACAAAGGATTCTATGATTCTATTCTTTTTTTTGGTGATCTGTTTCTGGCTTGTGCAGAAACCTGTTGGCATGAAATTGTGAACACAGGATTGGGGTCCAAAATGCATTGTGTATTCAGCAATTACACAAGATCATCTGAATAGCAGCAGGGTGATTCCACTGCCTGCTGTGCGCTGTACTGCTCTCTGCCTGCAAGCTTGTGGAAGCGTCAGAAAGTCTCTTGTCGCATCTTTGCAGTGATTGATCAACAGCCACAGTCAAGATTTGGAAATCGCAATGAGCGAACTTCCTAAATGCCAGTGTAGTCGAAGATTTTTCCTTTCAACAATGATGAAATTGGTAAATAAAAATACGCAAGGTGCTGGCATAAATGCTTAACTTCAATCTGCAGCACCATTCCATGACAAACATGGAATACAAGCTGGGAAAACAAATCATGTGATTTGATGATCCAGATGTGTAAATGCCAGTGTTTTCTAAAAAAAAATGCAGTTGAGTAAATTAACCGCCATATAATATTGAATATGATCTGCAACCATTATTTTGTATTTAAGCTGCTGATGTAGCGGGCGTATTTACTGTACCGTAAAACAGAGAGCAATTACACTCTGTCAGATTTCTGCAAGATGTGCCCAGTGTTTTATCTGAACTCAAGGGGGCCAGTTTTTCTCAGGTTATCTGATCCGATACTCTCTGAACTGGGCACCAATCATTGTAAAAAATCCATTGATTTCTCTTCTGTAGCAATATGGATCCTGCGGTTTCTGTAGAAGTTAGTAACTCCTTGCAAGTCCAGCATCCTTCTCAACTTTCATTTAGTTAATGGCCACTTATTTGAAAACCTACTCCTTTTATTCTACAATGCTGACTAATTTCAAACAATTTGCAAGCTTCCATTTTATTTGTTCCACTAATTATTATGCCGAATGTAAAATCTTTCCCTTTGGTTGAAGAAAATAATCTTTATTGTGCAGTCTGAACTCCATCTAAGCAGATTACCAGTTAGTGATAAATACAGATCTTACCACAATCAGTAACTGAGCATTAGAGTAACCTATTTTGTAGACAGATATAGTTTTGCATTGCCAGTTGACCCTAGTAACATTAATGAAGTAACAAACCAGTTTTGTTATATCTCTTAAAGAACAAAGAAAAGTGCAGCACAAAAACAGGCCCTTCGGTCTCTAAGACTTTGCTGATCATGCTGTCCTAACTAAATTAAAAAAAACCTTCTGCACTTACTTGGTCCTTAACCCTCTATTCCCTCCCTATTCATGTACCCTCCAGATGCTTCTTAAAAGTTGCTATTGTGCTGCTTCCAACACCTCTTCTAGCAACGCATTCCTGGCATCCACAACTCTGCGTGAAAAACCTCCCCCGCACATTTCCCTTAAACTGTCCCCTTCTCACCTCCCATCAGCTTCCGTCTTTCCAGTGAAAACATCCCTAGTTTATTCAACCTCTCATCATAGCCAACACCCTTGAGACCAGGCAACATCCTGGTGGACCTTCTTTACACTCTCTCCAAAGCTTCCATGTCCTTCTGGTAGTGTGGTGACCAGAACTGCACGCAATACTCAAAATGTGGCCTAACCAAGGTTTTCTATAGCTGCAACATGATTTTCCAACTCTTGTACTCATTGTCCTGGCTGATGAAGGCAAGCATGCCATATGCCTTCTTGATCACCTTGGCCATCTATGTTGCCACTTTTAGAGAACTGTGGACCTGCGTGCCCACATCCCTCTGTATGTTAATGTTCCTAAGGGTTCTGCCATTTACAATATAATTTCATACCTAAATATGATCCTTCAAAATGCATCACCTTGCATTTGTCCGGGTTAAACTCCACCTGCCATTTCTGTGCCCAAGTCTCCAATCTCCCTGTTGTATACTCTAACAATCCTTGGCACTATCAGCACCTCACCGATCTTCTTGTCATCCGCAAAGGAATGAGGAAGGAAAGTTAACCTTGTCACCAGTAGAAGTCCTTGCTCTTTGAATAGTGATCATTAATGACCACGTAAAGAACCACTTCAGGAATTCAATGCAATGTTGCATTTGGAGGACATTGCCTCTCCCAGTGAAACATTTCCTGCATACTGCACAGGAGTTCATAACCTAAGATCTGGGCCAGAATTCTCCACTCTTCATACTGGCGGGATCTTTTCTTCCTGCCAATGGCGCACTCCCGCCACGGATTTCTTAGAATCAATGGAAA
Organism: Mustelus asterias; assembly: GCF_964213995.1. Taxonomy (NCBI): domain Eukaryota; kingdom Metazoa; phylum Chordata; class Chondrichthyes; order Carcharhiniformes; family Triakidae; genus Mustelus; species Mustelus asterias. The sequence continues at coordinate 77,550,452 of NC_135821.1, read as the reverse complement.
ATTCCATTTACAGCAGCGAGGCCAGAAGATCCTGCCATCGGCTAACTGCTCGTCGCCTCCCACCATGAGAAACATGCTGCGGGGAGGCCAGAAAATCCCCTTCCCGGTTTCACCTTGAGCTCATTACCTTCTGACCCATAAACAAGCGTGCTGCTCATTGCGACCAGCTGAAATTCCTTTGCTGCCACAACCAACATTTGAATGGAGTGTTCTAATTTTTTTTATTCGTTTGTGGGACATGGGCATCGCTGGCTGGCCAGCATTCATTTGCCATCCCTAGTTGGCCTTGAGAAGGTGGTGGTGAGCTTCCTTCTTGAATTGCTGCAGTCCATGTGCTGTGGGTTGACCCACAATGCCATTAGGAAGTGAATTCCAGGATTTTGAACCAGTGACTGTGAAGGAATTGCGATATATTTCCAAGTCAGGATGGGTGAGTGGCTTGGAGGAAAACTTGCAGGTGTTCCCATGTCTCTGCTGCCCTTGTCCTTCTAGATGGAAGTGGTCATGGGTTTGGAAGGTGCTGCCTAAGGATCTTTGGTGAATTGCTGCAGTGAATCTTGTAGATAGTGCACCCTGCTGCTCCTGAGTGTCAGTGGTGGAGGGAGTGGATGTTTGTAGATGTGGTGCCAATCAAGTGGGTTGCTTTGTCCTGGCTTCTTGACATCCAGCCAAGTGGGGATTATTCCATCACACTCCTCACTTGTGCCTTGTAGATGTGGATAGGCTTTGGGGAGTCAGGAGGTGAGTTACTTGCCGCAGTATTCCTAGCCTCTGACCTGCTCTTGTAGTCACTGTGTTTATGTGGTGAGTCCAGTTGAGCTTCTGGTCAATGGTAACCCCAAGGACGTTGAGGGTGGAGGATTCCGTGATGGTGGCACCTTTGAATGCCAAAGGGCGGTGATTAGAGTGTCTCTTATTGGTGATAGTCATTGCCTGGCATTTGTGTGGCGCAAATGTTACTTGCCACTTGTCAGCCCAAGTCTGGATATTGTCCGATCTTGTTGCATTTGAATGTGGACTGCTTCAATGTCTGAGAAGTCGCAAATGGTGCCGAACATTGTGCAAACATCAGCAAACTTCCCCATTTCCGACCTTGTGATGGAGGGAAGGTCATTGATGAAGCAGCTGAAGATGGTTGGGCTTAGGACACTACCCTGAGGGACTCCTGCTGAGTTGACTGACCCTCCACAACCACAACCATCTTTCTATGTACCAGTTATGACTCCAACCAGCAGAGAGCTTGCCCCTTGATACCCATTGATTCCAGTTTTGCTTGGGCTCCTTGATGCCACACTCGGTCAAATGCGGCCTTGATGTCAAGGGCGCTCACCTCAACCGTCATCTAACTAGCAGCTTCCGTAGTTATATGCAACATTCCTGGACCCCATTTTGCCAACAAAATGCATTAATATTCCAAATAAATATCTGGTATACTCTGATCCACAAGTGAAGGTAATCTCATAATTAACTACATATAGACCTCTGTAAGCAGGATAAATATATTGAATTATTTCATATCAAATATGCCTGAACCTAATGTTCTTCAATATAACATTTAATATTAAGGGCCTTTTTTGAAGGACTTTCCTGTTTTTATCCCTCGCTTTAAAAATATGGGAAACTAGAACTAGGAAGCAGTTTCAGAATAAGGGGCATGGATCAGGAGAAGTTCCTTTCCAGAGGATTGTTAATCTGTTAATTCACGACACCAATGGGCAGTGGAGGCTGGGTCATTAAACACGTTCAAGATGGTATACATGATGTGCAGATGCCGGCGTTGGACTGGGGTCCCAGTCCAACGCCGGTATCTCCACATCATGACTACCATCGACACCGCAAACTGCCAGCTCCAAGTGGAGAGGATCTCCAAGAAGATCGCGCATATCGACACAAACATCAAGTTTCCACTCCCAGTACAAGATGGTATAGACAGGTTTTGATCTACAATAGAGTCAAGTGTTATGGGGCAGGTAGGAAAGTGGAATTAATAGTGCAATCAGATCAGCAATGATCTAACTGAATAGCAGTGCAAGCTCAAGGGCTGAATGGCCTTCTGCTCCTGTTTCTTCAATTTTTATGAATATTGTGACTTGGTGATTGCTGTTAGGTGTGAGAGGTGTCTTTGATTCTAATTTTTGTTGTACAAGTTTGTGTTGCTTTTGAAGGCCTATATGTTATCGCAATATTGGATTCACAGTTTTGTCTTTACTGTGCCCCCTGATTTCTAAGAATTGTTTCCTCTGGAATTTTTATTGTAACAGTGATGTAGCAGTTACACATTAAAATATGGTCTACAAACTGAAACAAAAGGAGTTGCTAAACTCTTTCACTGTGCTGCAGCTCTGTGGTTTGAAGTCCTATAAATTGCTTTATGCAGTTTTCTCTGACTTCTCTTGAAATGGCTAAAGATCCCTATGTAACACATGTTTTCAATGATAATGGGTCGCAACATTAGGGAGTTTTCGAGTAGGCTGTGTTCCTGGAACAGCATGCTCCCAAACCTCTTGGCTGCTGGGGCAAGTTCATGCTGCTGCAGACTTTTTATCCACAGCGCCATCAGCTTTTAACAATGTGCGTCTTTTCAGAAGACTTCTCTTCAGCTTAAGTTGCTGATCTAGTCGGATCACATCCTTGTGGTGTTACAACACACTTTGGATCTACAAATATAGTGAAGCGTTGTGAGGTGCTTTATTGGACAACAGTGCTATGGTGTGAAGTCACTTCTTTGGAAGGAGTCGGTAATGTGGAGACATATCGAGAACAAGATCCCAGCACCGACTGCTGAGTTAGATTTTTTGAGTGAGTTCCTTCCAGTCAGTAACAAACTAAATACATGCGAGCTGATTATTGTGTTAACATTATCACAAAAAGTTACATTTAGTTTGCAGTACAATGCAATTAATAAAGAGAAATAAAATTCCTTGTGCCTGATTACAAATTATCATTTAAAATTAGTGTTCTCCAGTATAAAAAAACTGTGTGTTCAACAAGTCTCCATTTATAAAAGTAATCCTTAACGTTTGTGATCAGTGAAATTCTTGTTCAAAGTATGTTTTTCAACAGAGTTTTGGGTCACAGGACTTTATACAAATTATACTGAGAAAGCAAATCTATTGTGCATTTCATGATAAATGAAGTGACATGATTCTCTACTCGTCATGGTCACAAAATACTAAATGGAGACAGAGACATGGAAAGAAATGTTTTCTTTTAAATCTCGTTCATGTTTTAACCTGTTGTATGCCACAGTAACTTGGACGGAGTCTGAAATGTTTTATCCAGTGCATTTTGTACCTCATTATTTACATGTTTTAGACCAATTTTGTTAATCTATTTTATAAGAACAAATACTTTGTTTTTTGATACATTAGTAAATATATAATGTAATTTACCTTTCAATTTGTAAACACTTGCTTTCCTGCGATTTACAGCAGTTATTTGCAACTGTTACTGCTTGGGGACCCCTTGCAAACATTGGCAGGCTTGGTTGGGCCACTCTGCCTGCACTTTTTACAGAGTAAACATTTATCCATAGGGAAAACTGTACTATCATTACAAAAACATTTTTATTGATATGCCGTAGCATAACTAACATCATAGTAAGACAATAACTGCAGGAAAATATAGAAATCCAAAGATGGATAGACAAAGATCTGATGGATTCCTTCATAGACTCTCTAGAGTCAAGTACCCAGTTTTAATATCAATGGTTTACAGGGGTCTCATGCTTGCTTTTGTATCAATCAGCATTTTTCACTCTTCTAAAAGTGAGGCATTTTTAAAATAAGCCAAAATAAATGTATTTTAAAGTCAGTTTAGAAATAATCGTGCATACTCATTTGACAATTCAAATTGATTGAGAGTATAGCTGCTTACGTATAAACTCTTGCGTGGCCATCCATTTATCTGGTTTAACATTATAGATTAGGGGCTTGATTTTCACGGAGTTATAGTGACTTCAGGTATTCCTTCCCCCCCCCCCCCCCCCCCGATGGGTCCTATTTTTGCTAGGGTTGGGGGGAAATGGGGATAGTGCATGACCCCCACATGCATGTGGGGAAACCCAAACTCAATAGAGCAGTTTGAACTTTGTGCTTTCTTCAAACATAACCCATTTTTGCTGGAGCTTTATCCCAGAGTGTGGGAGTTATGAATCTTTAGAGAGGTCATAAATACGCTTGAAGGATGAATAAAGTCTGTAGAACTGTTGAGTTATTTAAATGGTAGCCCTTTGAAAATTAAATTAAAACTGCCTGTCTGTGTCTGTGAGACTTCACAAAAATCTGTTCTACTGGTTTTAACAGTTGTTTGTTGATATAATATTAAATGCTAATTATAGTATTATTGATTGTTGGTTGCTTTCTATAACCTGCCATTATCACAATGGGGGTGGTGTTGTAAGTTCACAGTTTGATTGCCAACTCATAAGTTATTAAAGGATTAGCTGTCTTTGGTGTGGGGCTATAAATGCAAATGTTTGTTTTTAGAAGAGATTAAACACTTGCGGGGATTGAAATGTACTGAATGGGCTTTCATATGGGCTTTTAATATAATGAAGTCTATAATCGACATCTAGAACTTTATTTCAATTTGCATGACTCCTGCAGTCTGCCTATGGGGGATAATGGATGAGTTGGCATGGAAGGTGTGAAGGCAAAGGGTGATTGGTATGAGGATATGGGTTGGCACTAAATTGGCATAGGGGCCATGGGGATAAGTGGGGACATGGTTGGTATATATGGGCGAGGGGGCTTTGTGGGGGGTGTGAAGGCCCAATGTTTAATAAAACAACTGGGACAAAGTTCTTGTGATTTGAGGTCAGCCTTTTAAACAGCTGGCCTCGGTGCTTGGCAGCCCCTAATAGCTGCCTTTGATCTGCATCTGGGGGCAATGAGCGCAACCCAAAATCTCCCCTGGCCTCTGGAACAAAAATCGTGCCATTCAGCGGATGCTGTCTTGAGGCAGGTGCACCTAACCGGAAAATTTACTAACTTGAACTAATCACTTTGCGAGTGAAAATAAGGCCCTAGGAGTTGAACACCTCTTAGAAATTAGAATTGTGCCCTTGAGAAAAACTTTTGTGATTCTGAATTTTAGCTAAATAATGGGAAAAAAAGTGTTGGATTGATTGTAGTTGTGTGAAATGATTTTAGTGCTCCTTACTGAACACATCCTCCCAATTCATATTTTAGGACGATACCTTATATATGTATTTGTACAAAGTTTGATGTCTTGTATCCTTTGTTTTACCAGGTATTATATGTAGGTAAACTATTACTTAGCTCATTGTAAGGGGACAATCAACGTTAAGACTTCTGGCATTTTCAACCCTTACAATTTTATTACATAATAGAATATAATAAGCCCACTTGCCACCATTGTGTTAACATTCAGCCCATTTTTGCTACGACTAACAGTGAAGATAATTTTAAGATCTGTTTAATTGATTATACTTGGGTCTTTTTTTAAAAGCACTAAATGTTCAGGATTGGATTTAATGACAATGAACTCTTTGGAATATTGGGCCTTTGCCATATTAGGGAGCCTTGCAATACCATGATTTTAACCCTTGATATATGCATGCTTTCTTATACTGTTCCCAACTAAGTATTCTTTCTATTGCTCTGAGTTAACTCCAACGCTATTAAAATCAGGCTCTCTAGCCTTCACCCCTCGCACCCACTCCAAGTCTCCTTGTTTAGAAAGAATCCCAAAAAATCGTGCATGGTTCTTGTGCGTGTTATTCTCTGGAGGTGAGAGCAGATCTTCCTCACCTTTTGAAAGTTGCAGTTAAAGAACCTTGTCCTCATCTTTTAACAGGCGAGGAGGCTGCATCATTGTTCCTGCAACACATTGAGAACTCACCCATTGACATCATTTGTCATCACTTTTGAGTGCAAACAAAGAATTTCCAGTTGCATTTTGTGTGAATGTGATGGTGGATTAAAATAATATTTTGTCTAGTAAAGAATCTGGCCTTGTTATTTTTTGAGATTTATAAAATCAAAAGTACAATTAAAATACAGTTCCGCTTGTGAAGTAGCCTTTATATGTGTTTTGTACTACAATTCTCACTTATATATGCTTTTAAGCACAAATATTTTACTATGATAATGAGTGTTTCAGTGTGACACTAGAATAGGGACAAAACACTCATGCTTTGATCAGCTTGGGTTTCCTCATCTGTGCATGAAACAGGCTTTAAAGTTTATTATTACCATTTGTAATAATGGTACAAATTTGTAAATGCATGGTTTGAATCATAACCATATTCTGATACAGATAGTCTGTCACGAGGACTGAGTACCTGAGTGGATTGACGCACTGTTAATTCTACAGTGCAACTTGGATTTTGTCTCCTCCGAGTATAACCAATTCTCGAAATGAGTTTGAATGGTCACACGCCATTTTCTAGAGTCCATCCATTCACAGCACAAAACCTTTCAAACTTCAGCCTCAAATTTATAGTCTTATTCAAAGCAATGGCCAGTGTGGGAAGTGCAGCAATTATACTGGCACAGTAGGCATTTGCACTTCTGGATTGAGATCACCACACATTGTTGGAGTAGAGAACATTGTGTTTTCCGTAGCATTTGACCACTGCTATGCTTGACATATATGGGTAGAAGAAAGGGCATAATTGATGCAATACCAATTCTGATGGCCTTCATTTGACCACCAAGCAGTAAGAGAAGCTTGCACTTCCATTCTTGTTAATTCATTATGTTTGTTCAGTTAAATAAAGGCTCACAATTTTGCCAAATTCTCAATTGCTCATTGTAATTGAACCAGTATCAGGCTGTGGAGGTGGTGTTTGCTAGGTTTTCTTTAAGTTACTCTTGAAAGTGCATTTTTGATTTAAATCTTTCTTTAAAGATTCTTCCTTTGCAGTCTTTTTCATTAGTGAGTTGTCACGACAATGATTTGCTGGAGCAGTCAGCTAGCTAAACCTGTTACAGGAATTTGAGACTTTATCATCCATTAGTGCCTTAACTCCGAGCCAATTACACCTCTTAAGAGTTGTATCAGGTATAATGCATCTTACTAGCATATCTGTCTCTCAGTTGAAGCCTTGTTGTCCTGGAATTTTTCAAAACTTCTTTTTTTTTTAAACTAAATGTATTTTGTAAGTTCTGTGAAGTAACAGGAAAAGGGTCATCCTGTTCATCTTCAACTCAGCATGCCAGAGAGAACAGCTCGTGCAGAAGGAAGCTTGCGTATACAGATTAATGCATCATAACTCATTGTCACACATGAATGCATCCGTGTGTGTCATTACTATTAGGTCAGTGAAAGAAGGGAAGGGGGAGAGGATGGGGAGGAGGAGGCAATTGTGCCTCTTTGCTGAAATTACCCTTTTTTTTTTATGGTGGGGGGAATATTGTGGAGACTCCAGAAACTGATCATGCAGCTGTGAATCTCCACTGTGCCCAGAGCAAAAAAGGGAAGCGTGTGCAGTTTTTGGTATGCATTACAACATTTTTGCCGCAAACGACTGTAGGCAGACAGCACATATGGCAGAGCAAGCATGAGCTGCAAGCTGAATTATTTATTCATGTTTGACTATTTTATTGTAGGCAATGTGGAATAGAAAAAAAAAGGGGGACTAGTTCAGTCTGCTGGAGCTGAAGTCTTAATAGGATACAGATGTCACTTAAATATTGTGCTGCATGTAGTTTGTCCACAGTCTAATAGAAAGATTAGAATTAAAATAATGTCATGATGTAATGCCATGTATAAAATTCTAACTGGATTAGACAAGGTAGATGCAGGGAGGATGTTCCCGATGGTGGGGGAGTTCAGAACCAGTTGTCGCAGTCTGAAGATCTGGGGTAAACCATTTAGGACGGAGATGAGGAGAAATTTCTTCACCCAGAGAGTGGTGAGCCTGTGAAATTCACGACCACAGAAAGCAGTTGAAGCCAAAAAATTGTTTGTTTTCATGAAAGAGTTAGATACAGTACATGGGGCTAAAGGGATCAAAGGATATGGGGGAAAGCAGGAACAGGTTACTGAGTTGGATGATCGTAATGAATGTTGGAGAAGCACCCAATGGCCTACCCGTGCTTCTATTTTCTATGTTTCTATGATGTGTAAAAAGACTAAACTGCTCAGGTAATCATAATTTTATTTTAGATTAGTTTAAAGATAATTAGATTTGTTACCCCACCCAGGTGAAGTATGAATAAATGAGTTAAATTAGAAGAATGTTTCAGAAATGCCAGTCTCATTTACCAAATCCTCCATTGGAATTGGTGAAAAGTATGGTTAATGCTGTGCTTAAGCAATTGCAGATTGCCATGTTTATAGTCAAATCTTTACAGGAACACGTATTTGTGACTGATGGTGAGAATGTTGTGCTAATGGTGTATCCTTTTAAAATTGCTACCAATCCTAAATTGAGTATTTGAAAACACAATAGAATATGCTTGAAGAGTAACAACATGTATTGCTGTGGTACTCAGACAGTCAGAACAGGTAAGACTCAGGTATTATATCTGGTCTCTGCTCTATCTAGGGCACTGGGGGAAGGATCCCACAACTTTTAAGGAAACCTTGGATGAGATCACCCAGGCTTCCTGGTGATTATTTTTGTAGAGTGAAATAGGCAGGACGAGGCTCAGCTGTGATACATCCTGCTGCCAAATATTCTCCTGACATGCTCCAGCAAGGCTGACATGCAAAGAATAGACACTTGAATGACCTAATGCATTTGCACAAGTTTTTGTACCACAGCATTAGTCATCACCTTCAGAGAATGTTGAGGAACAAGTCTCTTCAAAGTTTTATTAATGAACTCCTCAGTAATTCATTTTTACATTCGTACAAACATTTTGAATGCAAACTCTAAATATGTTGATTGAAGTAATGTCACAAAGAGAACTAGGTGTTTTCCAGACACACCATAAATGCCTTTTTAGTGCACCAATCCCTTGGCTCCCACATTTTCCCAGTGATATTGTCTTATTGTAAGTGAGCTCTTGGATCGACTATCGACTGAATTAGCAGCTCATGGGCTTGAACAAATATCCGGGGGCTGAGAAAACAGCAGCGAGGCCATCTCTGTGATGGCACAGTGCCTTAGAGTTTTTGCCTAAACCACTGTACTTTTAAAATAAACTTTGCACTTTGCTGTTGAACATGTGATGCTGAGTTTTTGTTTTTGAGTCTGTGATTTTGATATCTGGTTTTATATGAAAAAGTTCTGTAGTTTGATTGATTATATTCTCCAATAAAATACTACCACATCCATGTACAAGTTGAGCTCTATTGTTGGTTGGGACCAGTTCCCATTCCATGAGGCACCTCTTCCCAAATTGTTGCTCCTGTGTTGGGTGCACAGAGATAGGAGAATTTCCGGCTCCGTGAACCCTACCTCTTCTTAAAAAAAAAGATCTTGGCTTGAACTCCTGATATTCCATCTAGGGGGGCTGGGCTAAAAGTTAAAATTGGAGTCCAGGTGACCCAGTGAGAGGTTAGAGGTGGGCCCATGAGGGTTGGACGACTTAGACACAGATAAAAAGCCTTGGACTCTGGGGGAGGGTAAGGATAACGTTATGTGCACATGTGCCGCTCTGCCACTGCCAGGCTGCAGCGGGAGGGTTCTCAAAGAACCTGGGGGCTGATCACCCATGGTGATATCCCTGAGCCTCGGAGGAGGCATCTTTCTTGTTCGGTGAACCATAGAAGTGCAGAAAACCATTCAGCCCATCATGTCTGCACCAGTTCCGAGAAAGCATTGTACCCAGGCACGCCCCTGCCCTATCCCCGTAACCCTGTGCATTTACCATGGTTAATACTCCTAACCTACACATCTTTGGATACTAAGGGGCGGGTGGAACCCAGAGCTGGCGGGAAGCTGGTGAATACTCTTTAAATGTCAATTCAATATAAGTAATGGGCTTGTGTCTGGCTGCTTTGGCCTCCCATGTTTCTCCCACCGTCCCCCAGCGGAATGTCCAGTGGACACCAAACAGGGAAGGCCCTGACAAGTGTGGACCTGGAGCCTTGGACGCTGAGGGGGTGGGCAAGGTTAATGTTATGTGCACATGTGCCCCTCTGTCACTGCCAGGCTGCAGAGGGAGGGTCCCCAAACGGCCTGGGGGAATGGTTTGACCTCGGGACACTTTGCTGGGGTGGGGGTCTCATGGCTGGACTGCTCCTTCAATCCCTGGGGAATATGGCGATCATTACAACATGGTGATCTCGGGCAGCTTTCAGTTAAAAAATCTTCACTCTTATCTGTGTATTGTGAAACCTTTGAAATGGCTTGAATTTCCAGGCCCCTGGGCAGCCGGAAACCTATCAAATCACAGCAAAACTCCTATTTACAGAAGGGACTGTCCTTGCTCTCTCCCAGAAGGCCCAGGTGTGAGCAGACTCCTTTGGAGTCCTCTGACTGGCAGGAAATGTAAATTTTGCATGGGGGATTCCTTTTTGTAGCCTAAATGAACTGCAGGTGCAGCCTGGCCACTTTGAACTGCTGTGATTGACAGCTTCAGAACAGATCAAACAGTTCATTGTGGAAACAATCAGTTTGCATTCACGAGGCCTCAAGAACTTCCTCTTTTCACCACAGCTGGTCACTGAGCCCCATTCCTTGAATACTGCATTTAGTCTCTGAGCTTTCCTGGAGAGCTCAAAGGCTTTGAAATGCTTTGTTTACATTCAATTTCACGCTCTAATAGCCTCCTGATTGACAGGTCCAGGCTATTTCACAGAAGGCAGTCGCATTGTTTGTTTTTGTTTCCCACGGGTTCCTACTTTGTTTTGAAGACATTGGCTCACTTTCCTTTTGAGAGTGGGCCTTCTTCAACCTCTCATGCTGGAATAACATGACTGCACTGGAGGTTGCTTTCAGTCATAGAGGGGGCTGATACCACTCCCCTGTGACACATGCCAGCGTGTCACCTGCCAAGCTATCATGTCCAGGATGGCAGGTGTCCCTGTCAGGTTGGCACTGCCAGGGAACAGGGCCTGGGGAGAGCTTGAGTGGGGTCAGGACCTTTGCTAAGCCCAAATCAGTGTGTGTCTCATTTTGGGTTGTTGGTGGTCAGGCCTCTGAATGGGGGAGTTTTTAGATCAGGCCTGTGTCTGGGAGCCTGTCAGTTAAATCTGAGATCGGGGCACCCTTTATAGATGGCGCCAAAATCTTTGTGAAGCAAGGCTGGTCAGCGTGTTTCACAGTGGGATTATTTCCCCTAAAAGGTGGTTGAATACCATTTGTCAGATGCTGCCAGCGCCAGTAGAAAACACCCCGGTTTTCCGCTGGCAGTCGCACTTAGTTTTTTAAATGGAGAATCATGACCATTATCTCCACCAAAGCTTACCAGTAACCTTGATAGGATGAAAATGGTTAGTGCATGTAAGCACACAAGTGAAAGTGAACATTGTAATCTGAATGCCTCATCACCATTTTCATGCTACATTTTTATTCTGATAAAGTGCTGATGCTCCCACTGCCACAGGGAACTCTACACATCTGCTCCTGATTGGACAAATACTGTTCCCCAGAAGGTGACTCCTAAGGATTCCCATTCCTGCCCACTGAGCACTATTGTGACTGAGTCCAACTCCATGATGACTGTTCTCTCCCTTGTGGGCGGGGGGCTGTCTCTTTATTGGATGTATGTCACCAGAGACTGGCTGATGGCAATAGTAATATTGGGGGACCCTTTTCGAATCTGTTCTTGCACAAGTACTGTCTGACGATGTCACTCTCCTGACTACAAGGCCATGCTACCAGTAGCTCTGGCCTCCTCTTGGCAGCCTCATTCTCATTCATTTAGGACTCTTCTGAGTGGGCAAGAGCTTCCTCCACATATTTTCTTCATAATGGAATGTGGGTGTCGCTGGCTGGACCAGCATTTATTACTCATCCCTAATTGCCCTTGACAAGATGGTGGTGAGCTGCCTTGAACCGCTGTAATCCCTGTGATGTAGGTACACCCACAGTTTTGACCCAGCAACAGTAAAGGCACAGCGAAATATTTCTAAGTCAGGACGGTGAATGGCTTGGAGGGGAACTTGCAGGTGATGGTGTTCCCATGTATCTGCTGCCCTACCCTAGATGGTAGTGGCCGTGGGTTTGGAAGGTGCTGCCTAACGAGCATTGGTGAGTTCCTGCAGTGCATCTTGGAGATGGTACACACTGCTGCTACTATGTGTCGGTGATGGAGCGAGTGAATATTTGTGGATGGGGTGCCAATCAAGCGGACGACCTCAGAGGTTGGAGCTCTGCCCATGGCGTTGTCATTCGTTTGTTTGCTCCTTCATGTTGTGCAATATGCAGCACATCACTACTATCCTTGATACCCTTACTGGGTCATAGTGCAGAGCTCCACCTGAGCAATCGAGACACCTGCAATGCATCTTAAAATGCCAATGGCCTACTCGATGATACTTCTGGTGACAACATGGTCACTATTGCAGTTACACTCTGTCTCTCTTTGTGGGTTCCTAAAGGGAGTCAATATCCAAGTTCTTCAGGGTTAGCCCATTTCCTCTAGAAGCTAACCATGGATCAGTGTTGGTTACTGAAATAGCTGAGAGAATTGGGAACTTCATAGTATGAGCAAGTTTTGGCAGCTGCCAGGGAACCTTGCAAAGACATGAAGGAAAACTTTGTGGTGGTCACAAACCATCTGTACAGTGTGCAGAAGGACTTCCGGTTGACAAAGGCAGTTTGAATTGAGGCCATTATGGCAACATGGGCACAATCAATAACATCCTGCACCTGAGGGAAGCCTGCTAATTGGGCAAAAACTGTGGCTCTTTGTGTCTGAGACGCCAAATCTATGGGGAAATTAACGTGATCCCCCACAAGAACAAACAGAGCATTAGTTACAGCTTTAATGCAGCTGTGTGCTGTTGGACTGGGATATCTCAGACAGGTCTCCTGATGATCCCTAGAAAGACCCTGAGGAACAGAAGCTGAGAGTGATGGTTACCTTCACAGCCACTTGGCAGGGTATGGGGGTTGATGGATTGTGGCTCGAATTGCTGCTGGACCATGTACCATATGTCTGTCATCACCTCACAGCTTAGCGTTGGTCACCTTCGACTCTGGCTCTCAGTCATATTGAGGAACGATGTTCAAGGTCTGTACACCCTTCCCAGAGAGTAATATCTGGTTGTCTTGCCTTGCCACCTCTTTTCTGGTGTGTGGGCAGCAGCCTCTCCCTCCTGACCTTTTGCCCTCCCTCTGGTTGGTCAGTGACTGGCTTCCATGGCCTCTGTGTGCAAGGGAGTCATGTCCATCTTCCATTTTCCTTCACACAAAACATTATGCACCCTTCTCCAGTGCAATGTTCTTCCTGGCACCTCAGTGCATGAATCAGTAGGGGCAACAATAATTGTTCTGCAAGACCAGGAGCCTCACCTTCCCACTCCCTTGGGTTAAGGGAGTTAGAATATTTTTTGTGCCATTGTGAATTTTAAGGCAAACTCCACAAGTGCAGCCGACTTCTCCACGTCCACTAGCTATCCAAATAAATTTGCCAAGTTCAGACCCTGCTCTTACCAGGTCCACTTTGCACACTTTGGGTTTCACACTCCTAGGTTATCAAAATCCAATTAGTGTGGGGGCAGCTGTTGATTTAAATAGCCAATTCCTTCTGCAAAATATGTGAAATGCACCCCACTGCAATGAAAATGAGAAGTGCCACGTTTGTGGGCAGGACTTAGGAATTCCCCTTTCCTGGTGAAAATCCAAGCCATTCTTTTTCCATGTACTATCTCTTGCTTTCTCACTGTTGTTTTTCTTTGACTTTCTAACCTTTTGTTTATCTCATTCTTTCAGTCCCTTGTTTCTTAGAATGTTTTCCCCCCTCTCAACTCTGTTGCTTCTTCCTGTTTTTTCCTATTACATTAGATCTATGATACTCAAGGGCATCTGCTACTAGAAATTAAATGATGCAATGCTTAGAAAAGGAACACAGAATTTGTCTCCTGCTCGGAGAATGGGTAATCTCAGGAGGTGAAACAAGAAATTCACAGTGCAGCTCAGGAATAAAGCTCGATACTAATTGGTGGAGGTTGTCCCAAATGTGGCAGAGCTAGCAAGTCCATGGTGATAAACTGGATTCAAACCTCTGAAAATAATGCAATGCGAACCATTATTTATAATGGTTCGCATTGCATTCTATAATGGATGGATTTGGCAGTGATGAAATAGCATTGTTCGATAAATCTTGCATACAAGTGGCTTTTTTACATTTTCAACCTTGCAGAATCGTGGATTCTTTACAGTGCAGAAGGCGACCATTCAGCCCATCGAGTCTGCAGTGGCCTTCTGAAGACATTTTACTTAGTTCCACTCCCCTGCTTTATCTCTGCAACCTTGCACAATCTTTCTTTCAGTTAGCAATCCAATTTTCTTTTGAATACCTCAATCGAACCTGCCTCCTCCAGCCTCTCAGGAAGTTTGTTCCAGATTCCAACCACCCTCACATCACTTCTCCTTTTGCCCATTATTTTGAATCTGTGCCCTCTAGTTTTGATGTACTCTTGAGAGGGAACAGTTTCTCACTATTTATCCTGCCCATACCCCTCAGGATCTTGAATATCTCCATCAAATCTCCTCTGAACCTTCTCTTCTCCAAGGAAAAAACAGATCCAACCTCTCCAATGTTTCCTCAAAGCTACTGTTGTTAATCCTTGGAATCATTCTTGTGAATCTCCTCTGTACGCTCTTGAATGCCTTCACATCCTTCCTCAAGTATGATGCCTAGAGCTGGACACTACTCCGGATGAGGCCTAAACTTGTGTGAAATCACATTTGTGGCCTCGAAAGTTGGTTGAGAGCTCAGCTTTCCTCCCAGCGGCACTTTGTTCTGGGGTCTGAGAATAAACCCAGCTTGTGAGATGCTGCTCCTCACCTTCCATGGCATGTGCATTACCCTCGGTGCCAGTAGAGTATCAGGCTATGTGAAACATTGCACAGTATGTCCGTGAATGCAAGCTCCTTAAAAGAAAAATCTCTGGCCACTGCCATAATGTATCTCTTTGCCACAGTGCCACCATTTTCTAATGTAAATTGTACCAATGTGTGGAATGCTCACTGACATTTGCATTGTCAGGTAGCCATTAAAGTGTGATAGTGAAACATAGCTTTTTAGTTGTGTGACCAGAGGGAGTGCTTGGTTAAAATGGGTTTCTGTAAACATAGGGAGGGGAAGTTGAGGGGAGACGCCTGCAAATCAGAAACAAAAGCCAGGAATGCTGGAAACACTTCAGAATTTGTGGCAAGAGAAGATTTTTTCGGTGTAATTTTTCATCTTGCTTGATATCATCTTAGCCTTGATATTAAACTGGCTAAGCAAGTTCAAAGTGTAACAGCCCATCTTTATCTTCAGCATTCTGCAGCTCCCTAAACTTAACATTGACTTCAATAACCACATATCATTATAGCCTCTGTTTTCTTTACGGCAGGAGATTCTGACTATGTGAACTGGATGTGTTAATGGGAGGGACAAGATTGGTTGTCATGTGAGGTGAGGACTGCCTAGTGAACATCATCCTGATGGAGGAATCTATGTCCCTTGATGTTGGATTTCATTAGTTCTCTTCAGGCCCCTGTGTCAAACATTTTTTTTGTCAGTTTTGCTTATTTAGCTGCCGTGACTTGCCCTTCGGCAATTAGAGTTGGGTGGGGTGGTGGATGGAATTTTAATGGATTGATTGGGTGGGGTCGAGTGAAGGTTGGAAGGATATTGGGAAACTGGCTGCAATCTATCAATGTACAGCCTGTCCTGGGGCAGGGCATAGAGCAGTCAAGGCAGTCCCAGTTAATGAGGCTGGAAGCCTAACCTGCTTAGCCAGTTTAACCTAGGGAAGCCGGGTTTGCTCCATTTCAGGAAACTCAGCAGGTGCAGTTAGATATGGACTACCACTGGAGTGGGGAGGGGGTGGGGGGGGGGGGGGGGAGAGAAGATGCCTTTGCAGCACTGCTTGTGAACCAGGAGGAGCAGAAATGCTTCCCTTTAGCTCCCCAACTTAACATAAGATCTCCCTGCCCCCATGCTAGGGAGCAAACACTCCCAGAGATTGTGGATCATGCCAATCTCTCTGATTAGACCCTTTCCACTCCCAGAATTCTACAATTCTCCTCTTTGACTCTTCAAATCTTGAAATTCTTTTATTAGCTTTATTCATACTTGTCTTATCATGTCTTTCTTTTGTGATTAACACTTGTTCTTCCTGTTTTTCTACTGTGTGCGCGCATTTCTTTTCCATCTTTTAGTTCTGATTCCATATAGAACATTTTTATTCGTCCTGATAAAGAGTTGCATCAAAATGTTAATGTGTGTACATTCTGTATAGGTTGTAATTCCTTTACCGTGTGTTTCCAACACTTTCAGCTTTTGGTTCTTTAAACTGTGCATTTGTTTAAAAAGTTGAATCCTTCTCTGTTTGATATGTAACGGAGGAACTCTGAACTTTGTGTTGTAAAATTCTTTAATTTATATCAGTATTTGTACATTCAATGTAAAACAACACTGGTTAGGGTCAGACTGCAACTAAGACAATAAATTTGGATGATTTAAAAAAAAATCTGAAGTAGTATGTAGAATATTCTTAAATCTGAAAGTGAACTAAAGGCGAGTAGCCAAATCCCGCCCTTCAGTTATTGTTCCTAAATACTAGACCTTCACTGTCCTAGTTTATGACATTATCTGAATGTCTCGATTGGGTTACAGCCTTTAAATTGCTTCTAGGTATCTGTTATTCTTTCTGTAATCATGAAAACATTGGCATTATGACAGGTGATGCCTTCAGGATGCGTACAGCTGCACTATACATTACCTGCTTAATCCATTCTGGCATAAAGCTATATTTGAATCTTAAAATGGCTTTGAAGATCACATGCATTTAAAAGTACTATATGTGTTGATTAGCATGTTAATTTTAAGTGATTATTGCATTGTGATGTACTGCAATGTTGGACGTACGTGGGATATTTTTTTTGCTTTACAAAGATTTTAGATTATGATGTATGATTCAAAAATCATATTGCCAAAGGCTCCTCTCTATTTGCTGAGGTTTCAGTTGCCATTGCAACAAAGAACACATCACTGTTCCTTTGCCATGACCGTGGCAGACTGCTTCATATTAACACCTACAATAGCTCCTTCATCTGATAAATAATTAAACAAATTCAAAATTTGAGTGAGTTTGAATTTGGCTTGAGCAGATTTTAACATTAAATGAATATTTCTCTTTAGTTGACCTATCAAAGATATATAGTTACTACAGCAATTTGCACTTGAATCCCAAGCGTGATTTAGTAACGTCGCCTTTTTGCAGGTGTGCAGAATTCTTGGCCTAAAGACAACTTACAGAGCACCTAAATTGTTTTGTTGTTCAGTCCACCCATTGCAAAGCAATGCGATAACAATTTCTTCAATCCTGATCATGATTCTCTCAATCCAATCCATCCACTGTGCGTGCTTCAGTTTTTTTTTTAGTCATTAAGATTTCCAAAAGGATGTTTTGTTAAAATATTTATGGATCAAGGTACACTGTGTGTGTGTGTGTGTGTGTGTGTGTGTGTGTGTGTGTGTCTGAAACATCATGAGGCTCTCCATACAAAGGGAAGATGCAGATACTTGGTGCAAAAGGGCAGCATGGTGGCACAGTGTTTAGCACTGCTGCCTGACAGCGCCAGGGACCTGGGTCAATTCCGGCATCGGGTCACAGTCTGTGTGGGGTTTGCATATTCTCCCCGTTTCTGCGTGTGTTCCCTCCGGATGCTCCGATTTCCTCCCACAGTCCAAAGATGTGCGGGTTAGGTTAATTGGCCATGCTAAATTGACTTTAGTGTCAGGGAGATTAGGAGGGTAAATAAGTGGCGTTACGGGAATAGGGCGTGGGTGGGATTGTGGTCGGTGCAGACTTGATGGGCCGAATGGCCTCCTTCTGCATTTTGGGATTCTATGATTCAGAAGCGCCAGAGAAATGGTGACTCAAATTTCTTCTTGACCAATCCAACATTGCTCCTGAGTTTACTCTCTCCAGACTTTTCCAGTGAGACTCATGCCTCTGTATCTCCATATGGTGCCAATTAGGTAATTGGTTCATTGTGTCTGGGTGTAACCTGTCTGTGTGCCTTTCTGGCCCTGCAGTTTTTTTCCTTGGTGATTAAGCAGTACTAATGTCAAAATAATTAATTAACACATGCTAAACATAAATCTCTTGTATTAAGAAAGCAGAGAAAGTTTCTGCATAGCCAGGTGGGGAGAGGGAGCTCCATTTCACTTTATGGCTGACTCAGTTCTGTTTAATGTTCTGTATCAGTGACAGACACAAACAAGATTCATTGCTCCATGAAACAAACAGTAAAGGGGAGGGGAAGGTTTTTTTGTAGTGGTACCACTAAATTAATAAGGTGTTCACAATCTTTGTATCTTTTATTATTTGTCAGTTTTGTACACGAATTACAAAATTGTGCATCTCATGAGTCCTCAACAAACAGCCTTTTTTGTTCAGATAGTGGCTTCCAAAACATGAAATGAAGAACCCTCGAACACTGGCTCACGATTCAGCCATCAAGAATTTAATCAGCAGGGGAGGTAAAACTATAACTCGTTTTTTGGGGGGATGTGGGGGGCGGTGGAGAGTTAAGATAGGGAGGGATTGAGAGAAGCATAGAAAGCTGGATTTTTCAGCTTCAAACTCAAGCGGAACTAACAAAGCCTCGAGGCTTCACGATTAAATTTTTAAGTTTTCCATCAAACTACAAAACACGTTGTCCTGGCATGAGCTGCAAAAAAGTACTACTGGCAAAAACAAAATAAAACCCAAGTTTCCTTTTCCTGTTCGGGGGAAAAAAGGCAAAATACTGTGTTCAAGGAAGAAAAAACCTTACACTGAATTCTCAAATGTGTCAAGAATGACATACTCGCAATCTGTGTACAGATATTAAACTATTAATGGACTCGTTTGTTCATGAACATGTGGCGTGTTTGCCTCCTTCCTCTAAGAGAGCTGAGGGTTTGTGTGTACTGTATGCTCTCTGTGTCACATTCAATAACATCAACTCAGCCATGCTTTCAGCCAGGCAGTGGGGATTTGAGCTGTCCAATGGTACGTAGCACAGCATTACTGGCACTTCATGTCTTTCCCGTCCCTTGGAGGCTGGAGGACGAGAGGCCACCAATCATTACTGCTTCAAGCTCTCACATGTGACTCTGAGGAGACAGCAGTGAATTCTAATTCGGGAGCGCAAATTGATGCACTCTGCCTCCAAATTATTGTAACAAGAAGCAGAAGAGTTGCGTGAATCATACAGTCACCTAGGTTGGGAGCAGCTCTGCGGTATCATTGCAGTATCTGTGGGGAACATCTCTGGCCTCTATATCACAGGGTTGTCATGATGGAAGTTTGTGGTAGTACATTGATCGCTCACCCCGTACCTGGTACCATAAATCTTGAAAAGTTGCCCTTTAAGTTTAACTTTTACCGTTAAAAAACCCTTGTGATCATTTCGACCCTTTTTCTGTTGAGCTATTACTGAATTGATCATGCAAAAGTAATACAACAAAGTGGAAAATAATGATATATATTAATAGAAATCTGGAAGTACATAAAAGACATTTCCTTCAGCTAAAGATCATACAGAGCTCTGAATGTTTTAGTTCCTCAGTGATTGAATTGTGGTCTTTAATTCCTTCTCAGATATTTGCTATTTTAAATAGGACATATATTTCTGTGATTTCTTGTTTGGGCTGGATGCTGTCACAGAGGTTTGCTATTTGGTTTCTTGATCAATGCACTTGTTTTATGTTTGGCAAAACTATTGAGCCAATAACAATGTAAGTGAGAGGTTGCTGAATGTGCAAGCATCATGTGACCAGTAGTATATTAATGACGAGATGTCACTTGCAAACTGAAAGCCATACGTTTGTGTTGCATTGCCTGTTAAATATTGGGAATTAAACACAGCTGTGAGAAAGGAAAGGGGAAAAAAATTGCATTTATGCAATGCCTTTGACAACCTCCAGCCAATAAAGCACTTTTTAGAAGTGCAGTCACTGTTGAAATGCAGGAAATGCAGAAGCTAATCTGCGCACAGCAAGCTCCCACCAACAGCAATTGATAATGATGATAATGTTAGTAGAAGGATAAATATTGGCCAGGAATTCATGGAGAACTCCCCTGCCCTTATGGGGTGACATGAGATCTTTTACATCCACATGAGAGGACACATGGTTTTGATTTGATTTATTACTGTCACATATTAACATACAGTGAAAAGTATTGTTTCTTGCGCGCTATACAGACAAAGCATACTGTTCATAGAGAAGGAAACAAGAGAGTGCAGAATGTAGTGTTTCAGTCTTAGCTAGGGTGTAGAGAAAGATCAACTTAATGCAAGGTAGATCCATTCAAAAGTCTGACAGCAGCAGGGAAGAAGCTGTTCTTGAGTCGGTTGGTACGTGACCTCAGACTTTTGAATCTTTTTCCCGAAGGAAGAAGGTGGAAGAGAGAACGTCCAGGGTGCGTGAGATCCTTAATTATGCTGGCTGCTTTGCCGAGGCAGCGGGAAGTGTAGACAAAGTCAATGGATGGGAGGCTGGTTTGCGTGATAGATTGGGCTACATTAACAACCTTTTGTAGTTCCTTGTGGTCTTGGGCAGAGCAGGAGCCATACCAAGCTGTGATTCAACCAGAAAAAATGCTTTCTATGGTGCAGCTGTAAAGTTTGGTGAGAGTCGCAGGTCACATGCCAAATTTCCTTCGCCTTCTGAGAAAGTAGAGGCATTGGTGGGCTTTCTTAAACATAGTGTCAGCATGGGTGCCCAGTTTAAAATCCTATCCAAAATGTGGCACCTCTGACAATATCGCACTCACTCAGTACTAAACTGGGAGTGTCAACCATATTTGTGCTCAAGATTCAAGTCAAGGGGGCATGAATCCACAGCCTTTTGACTCAGATGAGAGTTCTACCAACTGAGCCAGTTCCGACGAATAACTTTTCAACTGTATGCGGCTTACTATACATTAACAGTATAATTGCATGACAGAAATTTCATGGAGCAGTTTTGGAACTTTGAGTGCAGTGATGATGAAGTTTGCTGTAATTGTCATTATGGGGTTTTGGAAGTACTTCAAATATGTGACATGAACCATAACTTTGAAACTATTCATAAACATTCTGAAAATTACAACAGGCTTCCAGTTGCTCTCTTTGCTACTTTGGGTAGGCCAGTGGAGTACTGTGTCCGTGTCTATACATTGCAAGATGAGAAGACTCCTTTAAGAATCTGGAGCTGGAGTACTTTAAGCGAGTCATTGAGAAACAAATGATTAACTGTGACACTCTTAACAACATCCATTTTTGTTGTATTCATTTTAAGTCTTGATGCTCTTCCAATAATTGGCTCGGAGGGCAAATTGCATAACCCTCTCCCACCCAATGATTTTTTTTGTCGAGAACTGCAGTCTTATGGCTCTCTGAATATACAGTGTAGCACAGCATCACTGCAAACATCAAGTAAATCAAAGTGTCTAATTTTTAAATAACTCCATCAGTCAGCTCTTTGTTATTAATAAATATTTTATGACAAATTGTAGTTGATTTATTATTTAGAAGGTATTTGAACCTAAAAAGCACGATCAACATCTCCCCGCTCCCCATCCCAGCTTTCCAGAGTAAAATGGAGGAATGTTTAGATGCCGGTGGAATGTGGTATAGACTGAAGGACGGGCACTGTATTTGTGTGGTCTATTTTGACTGTGTATGCATTTTAGTGCCTGTGTCTGAGGACAATAACAGGAAAATTGTGGTGTTTAAAATGCTGGCAGTGTTCAGAGTCTTAAATTAAAAGCATGCTGTACCTCTGGGAGACTGAGGGGGGAGGAGAGAAAGATGAGGCAAACTTAATTGTGTAGTCTTTTCTGGTGTCTGGCTATAGATCACACACAAGAATTACAAACATGTGTTCAAATACGTATATATATATATGTGTGTTTCTCACACTCTCACACTCCCTCTCTTTCTTTCTCTATCTCTCTTTCTTCTCCTCCCCCCTTCCAGACCCCCTGTCTCTCTCTCTCTCTCCACCAACGCTCCCCCAACCCCGGTTTAAGTGAAGGAACCTATAAATGTTATATTCCAGCTGAAAAGTGGGACTGCAGTGCGATTTCATTTGTTTACACTGCACACAGAATTTACATTTGTAAAGGACTGGTCTTTTACGCAAATGATTCAATGTTTTCAGTTTTTTTATTCTACAGAAAAGACTTTAACAATGACCTACACTAACAGAAAACTGGCCATTCCCATCTGTATCATTTATACTTTTTTTTTTACAGAATTCTCCTTCGGTAATACAGCACTTAGAGCCAGATGGCTTCCAGCTTAATGAGCATCTTTTTGTGCCAGTTTTGAGAACAAATGGTACTGGGCTGAAGGTAATGAAACCTTTATTTTTTACAATATCTTTGTTAATGGGCCTAGTTCATTATTATTGCATTCTCATGATGTATCTGTGAAGAGGATTTTGTCATTTAAAAATTGGTAATATGGTGTGAAGCAAAAAGTGAGAAGGGAAAAAACCAGGCCACTATAGTCTATAGATAAATAATAGATTTTCGTCTACATTTGGTG
Organism: Mustelus asterias; assembly: GCF_964213995.1. Taxonomy (NCBI): domain Eukaryota; kingdom Metazoa; phylum Chordata; class Chondrichthyes; order Carcharhiniformes; family Triakidae; genus Mustelus; species Mustelus asterias. Next base: position 77,527,840 of record NC_135821.1, on the reverse strand, counting down.
AGTGAGGCAATGCAGGAAATTGATCTCAGATGTCACACTGATGTGTTTCAAATTAATGCTTTTCTTCCCAAGTTTTTTTTTTCAAACCAAGCTGTGCATGTGTGTGTGTGTGTGTGTGTGTGTGTGTATTTTTTCTCAATTTCCATTTGTTTTTCCCTCGAGGGTGTCTCTCTGTAGCCCTCTTCATCCAGGAAGGTGGGCACTGTGTGGAAATTTTCACAAACACATTTGCCAATTAATCTTCATGCTCAGTAAAAATTGCTCCCTGCAAAAAAAAATCTACCAGTCTTCTCTGCTCAGTGGCATGTCATTCGTAAAGAAATAATAGTCAAGAAAGTGTCATTCAGCTGCTGTGGAGGATGGAAAGCATTTGTGATCTACCGTGTGCCAGCACTACACTGATGAGAGAGAAAACGTTCCATGGCACAAAATGTTGCAGAGCAGGGATTTTTAACTTGCATAACAAATGGATCGGGAGAAGGTAATAACAACTGAAGCAAGCTCGACAGTAGGGTCTGCATTTTGTGAAAATGTCTGCAATGTGTAGTGACAAGACTTACATAACAAGAACCACCTACAGTACACCAGAGGACAAAGAAAAATTACATAAAACCTCTAATAAATGGATAAAACAGGAAAAAGCTAAAGTAGCTGCGACCAAAGAGTGCAAAATTCTATCTCCGGGCTATAAAATGCAGCTGTTTTTTTCTAGATTTTTTTTCCCTGGAGCTTTTAAATGTAATCAACTGAGAAAAGGTTAGTAATACTTGGGTTTGCTTTATTTAGTAGATTTTTATGTCTGATGTATCCTGTATGTGTGTGTGTATAAATTCATGCACCTGGAATATTAAAGACTAAATGCTGTTTTTTTGTAAAAATAAATATTTGTTCGATTTTGTGTCGGGCACTGTGCTGGAAGTTGGAATCCCTTCACAAGACACTTGAAAATGTTGACTAATCTGTTTATGAAAGTATGGCCATTAACCCTTTGAATGGTGGATTTATTTTACAGCTTTCAAAATGCACAGCTCGTTCCTATGTCATACTGCAGCTCAAATGTTTCTGAGGGATAGTATATAATTATTGCAAGATGAAAGCCCAGGAAATATGTTTGCCTGTAATATTCAGTGAAAATAACCTAATGCTTTTTGTGTGTGCATTAGGGTCATGTCAGGAATTTACAGGAAATTATATTTGTAGAATAAGCGTTTGATTTTGGAGCGGGTGAACAACATACTGTTTTCCATGTTAAAAGTAATTTTTTAAAAAATCACAAATCATTTTAATTCAGTCAACATTAAGATAAACTTCGGTGCTTTTTTATATTAATGGAATAAAGCTTTGGCAATTCTAGAGACTAGCACTGAGACTCCGATACCAGAAAGGGAGATACCTCTCCAAAATCAGTTATTATTCAGAGATGCCAAAAACAATGCTTAATGTCCTAGCATTGTTCAAATAAAACAACCTAAGGTTAACCCTCTTCTCTCTGCTCTCCCCTCAACTTAACCACCTTCTGATCCCCTGTTGTATAACCCTGGCACCTCATTGTTTTTGGGGGCGGAAGGTGGAGGGGATGGAAGTTATGGGTATGGTAGCTTTGTGCTTATATGACTTGAATATTAATCCAAAGGCCTAGACTGATGATCCAAAGGCATGACTTCAGATCTCACCGTGGAACTGGGGACTTTAAATTCAGTTAATTAAATAAATCTGAAATAAAAAGCTGGTATTAGTAATAATGACCATAGAACTGCCAGATTGTAATAAAATCCCTATAGGGAAGAAAATCTGACCACCGTACCTTGTCTGTCCTAAATGTGACTCCAAACCCACTGCAATGTGAATCCAAACCCACACTTAACTGCCCTCTGGTATGGCCTAACAAACTAATTAATTACAAGGGGATAGGCAATAAATGCCAACTTTGCCAGCAACACATGAATGAATTTTTAAAAATTTTGGGAGATTTTGTAATGGTGGTGGTATTTTAAGAACATTATGGCCATAGTCCCTCAAAGCTACACATAACTGGCAGAATTCATCCAATTAATAGAAAAGAATATTTTGGTTACTTCTTTCATCTTCAGGTTTCATTTGACCTTGAATTTCTTCATTGAACTTTTGTATATGTTTGTAACTGAAATTAGCTAACTGTTAAAATAAATAAGATTGCAATGCTTTGTCCCAGAGTTGAGTGCTGGAAAGGTTCAAATAACCATGGCAACTGTCATTTCAATACCTATTGATGCACTGTTTATCCTATGAAGTTTGAAGAAATACTTAAACGTATTGGCTGAAACAGCTCGACTGAGAATTTAATATCTTCAAACATTGCTGTTATCTATTTGCATCTTGCCTGCACTCTTTTGAGGGTGTATTAATGCCTGTTAAATGACATATCTGTCAGCACTACTATTTCATGTTTCCACTGTAGGCAAGCCTACGTATCTGTATTATAATTATTGAGTTATTCCGTATAATTCTGCAGATCATATTCCCAAGCCCCAATGTGGCACCTTTCAAGTCTTGGCCTCACTTAAAGCTCTCTTTGACTTCTTCCACCGCAGTTCAACCCACTGTTGACTACATATTTTTGGTTAACATCTTAAAAACTGTCAGAAAAGAAAAGTAACTCATTCTGTTTTGCCTGCCATTCATAGAGGACAAATAATTTATAATACTTAGAGAACTAACCTGAATCTATAAGATGTTTATAAGATTAAATAATGAAAGTCCATAGTTCTACAACAGTTTATATTCTGGATGATTTTAATCTAACAATATATTCTAAGATGCCTCAGAGCAAAATTACAAACCAAACCACCTGAGAAATATTAGGACAGATGATCAAAACCTTGGTCACATACATAGATTTTATGGAGCGAAAAATAAGACACAAAGGGATTTGAATTTTTTTAAAATTTTAAAATGAAGCCTTTGCTTGACTGGGAGTCAATTTAGGTCAAGGAGAGAGGGTGAATGGGAGATTTTCTGATGAGCTCAAGTTTAAAGAGGATGGAATGCTATTAATGTCCGATAGAATACTAAATAACCATAAAGTAAAACACTACCATTTTATAATCTCAACTCCACAAAATTACATTCAGTGACAGAATTTACCCGTATTTACTGATAGTTTTGAAAATTGTAAAGATAAGTCTAAAAACATCATGCAACCATAGAATCTCTACAGTGCAGGAGGCCATTCAGCCCATTGAGTCTCCACTGACACCAATTCCACCCAGGCCCTATCCCCATAATCCCACATATTTACCCTGCTAGTTCCCCTGACACTAAGGGGCAATTTAGCACGGCCAATCCACCTAACCCGCACATCTTTGGACTGTGGGAGGAAACCGGAGCACCGAGGAAACCCATGCAGACACTGGGAGAACGTGCAAACTCCACACAGACGGTGAATAGAATTGAACCCTGGTCCCTGGCGCTGTGAGGCAGCAGTGCTAACCATTGTGCCACCATAAGTTGATGATCGCCTCCAACATTAGTGCCCACCTTTGATTTCATAATAACCGTATTACTCAATGTTGAATATCAACCAATAAGAATAAACATTAATGGGATCACAAAGTTGTAGGTTCTCGTCGCACTCCAGGACCTGATCACAAAAATCAAGGCAGGCACTCCAGTGCTGTACTGAGGGAGTGCTGCACTATTGAATCTTTTGGATGAGATGGAACAAATGACCCTCATATGGACGTCAACAATCCCAACGTACTGTTTTGAAGAAGATGAGATATTTAAGTTAAGGTTCCTTTTAAGTTTCAGATGCATATGATGTTACCTGTCATCCAAATTTCTGCTCCTTCTACCCTTTTAGTTTTCAATCAAATTTGCAGCTCCCCTTTTAGTAACTCCTTAACTCGAGAATGCTGCAATTGACACAATGGCTTGGAGCTCAAAGGTGTGTCTATATATTGTAATGATACATTGTTTGCTCACAGTAACTGAGGGTGTAATCTCATCAAAGATGCTAACACTCCTTAAATGTTCAGCACCATTTCTTTGTATTGGAATATCTACTTCTGTCAGTCCTGCACCTCAGTGGAGCTGTGACCACAACTCTACCAGGCTGCTCAGAATATGCATGTGTTGTCATTGGAGGTGAAAGTTGTCAGATATTGTAAGGAAAATACACTTACAAGGATCCTTTAAAATGCGCAGTTGAGAATCCAGGGCAATTTTTGTACACAATGGTAGCAAAATTTGGGTGTTGTTAACAAATACAGAGGCTTTGTCTCATTGCTTGGATACATTATAATCTTAATTCAGGTAGCCAATATACAGTGATTGTTATTACCAGTGTCTGTATATGAAGATTACTGCATTGAAGTGGCAGCCAGATTAGGGCCACTGTTCAGAGAAGGACAATATTAGATGGAATATGTAAAGCCATTGTGGTTAGAAAATTTTGGCTTTAGCCTGATGAGCTCAAAAATATATATTCAATATATAACTGATCAAGAATAAAAATTGATAGACATTTTTCAAATGTGGCAGAAGATGGACAATTGAAGTTAATGTTTTATTTGCTTGTGCTTTAAATTAAAAATAAAAATTATTTCTAGGTGATCTCCAGCTGGAATTTGTAGGGTAGGGGTTGCAGTTTCTTATTTTCCATTTTGCTTGAAACCATAAAATAATGAAGCGATTTGTGGGCAGGTCATATTGCCTACCTTTCACCCAAAACAGTCTGAAACAGGAGTTTGCGGTTGTGAGATGGCTTGTGTTAAGATGATGGTCTTGGATGTTATGGCTATGATTTTCTGTTGTTTTTCTTTGTTGAGTTTAATTTCAGTTACATCAATATGGATTTATTTTCTTTCCACTTGCCGCCTTGGTTACCCGTATGTGCGTATATTCACTGTGGTCATGATTAGTCACTTGGATTTTCTAAGAGTACATACCATCTCACTTTTGAAATTGTAGGTTCCTAGCCTGCTCATCAGTCACTGAAACAGTAAAATTGCAATCTTCTAACCTAAAGTAATTGCCTCTAATTCAGATCCAATCTACCCACGAGACCAATGCAATTGGATAAAATTTATTTAGCTTTTGATAGTATAGCCTCCTGAGATTTGAAACTTTTGCATACTAAAATTATCTACTCTATTTTTTTCCATTTCCTAGGTGTTTACTGAACAGTAGCAGCAATGTTGCATTTAAAGGTAAGCGTCTCTTTACTTTTTATGCAAGTCTTGAAGCCAAGTTAATTTTGGTGATTTAGATGTCCAGTGCCACATTGGGGTTTTCTTAACATTAGTACGTAAATTGAGGTTCTCCAGATATGTCTCCAAATATTATTTCTCCAGATATGTCAATTGCTCTTAAATTGTGATTTGGAATTGCGATCTTTACAGAAGTAAAAATGGCAAATTATGGAACAGGAATCAATTTAAAATGTAGTTTTATCTCATTAAAAACCTCCTGATGTTTGGGAGTACCAATAAAATAACTTCAAAGTCAACCATAAACAGAAGTATTCATAGGCCAGTTTCTAAGAATTTTAATCCAGGATCATTCTCAAATCAACCTTGCTGTTCAAACATTTTTTTAAAAAACTGAGACAATTACTAAAATTGTGCTTAGACAGATAAAGTGAACTTACTTAACTCTGCTTTCATTTATCCACTGCTAAGCTTCTGACATATTAATAGTGAAATCAGACAAGAAATGTTTCTGACAGGTACAGCAATCTAACATAGGTGGCTGTATTAGACAAGATATTGGGTGGATAACAAAATACAGACCGAGTGTAGTTGAAATACATTCATTCAATCTCAATGTCACCATTATTAATAGTTTATTCAAGAAGTTTTAAAACAATTGCACTTTAGGAATGTTTATTTCAAAATACCGACATTTCCGGTTGTGAAGGAGTGTATTGGAGTTACTTCTCTTCCTGCTAAAAGCAAATGAATAAATAGCTGAAATGTTTGCTTCAAAACCATGAAATCTTTTGGTAATCAGTTCTTTATTTTGACAACTGAGTTGGGAGAGTTGGTGAATATAGGCTTTAGTCAATCAGGGAGTCCTTTAACTGCAGAATGGAAAGTAGTCTTGTGCCAAAATTAATGACTTATTCAAAAGTCTCGGGGAGCAAGATTAATAGGGTGTACATCCTACATGCTCAGTTACATGGCAGGACATTAGTAAAATAAAAAACCGCATTCGTGTCCCCTACATGAGCAGCAACCAGGCATTGTTGTCCTCTTAGGTCTCACTTTGTGCCTGACTTGAATGACTGCTTCAAGACAGGACACAATGAGCATAGCTATGTGATGATTACTCCCTCCTACCAAGCCTACTCAGCCCCCTTGCCTGACCCTGGCTGACTTGCAAAACCTCTTTCCTTTTGTAGCCCTCATGCTGCTACTTTGGCTGATCTAGCTTCTCTGCTTGGGTCCAATCTGCCCTCCCTGTTCTGTCCACAGAACTGCTCCCAAATCTGGACTGGAATTCTGTCCTTTTCCTTTTATTTTCCTCATGTAGAACAACTGTACAGTTGGGAACACAGAAAGAGAAAGTGAGCGTCCTTGATTAGTGTTGGACAATAATGAATGAGAGCTGTGCAGAGAAGGTTGTTCACCATGAAATGATTTTCATTTTATCAGAACAGGAATTTAAAAATGATTATTTTTAAAGGAAGAAAATCACATTTCAGAACCATCACACCATCATCAACAGCATTGATCCAAATCTGTATGTGCTGATCTTTCCCTACAACCAGCTCATTCCAATTCAAACATTCTAATTTTGATTCCAGTCATGCACAAAATAAGGAAGTTGATCCAAATTATTGGAGGAATATTTGTTAGTATTGGAAAGCCGTGAGTTCCTGGCTCCCTTCAAAGCCTATGGCCAGAGTCTTCCAGCCGTTCATGTCAGCGGAATCCCCCGGTCCACCGATGGTGCACCCTCGCTGCAGGTTAGTCGGCAATGAGGGGTACATCCAACGGGAAATACCGTTGACGACGGCGGGACCAGTAGATCCCGCCATCAGCCAAAACATGTGGTGAGTTGTACGGGAAACCCGCCCTATGCTTATGGCACATTCCTTTTTCTTCAGAGTATCATTCCAAATCACAGTACACCTCATACAAATATATGAGATACAAAGTTTTTTCACTCCCTTAGGCTTTGTGGATCACCATGAAGCGCATCATTATCAACAGCATTTAGATTCAATTTATTCATTAATGACATCTTAGTCATTTTGTAATAAACAGACTGCATGGTGTTGATGTGGGACTGATCCCTCCGCATCAGGGAAGTCCAGCATTTGGTTATTACCCTGTTTTCTGTCAGATAAGCTCTGCCAGAACAGCAGGAGAAGGGTGGTAATTGCCCTCATTCCATGATCTAAAGAGAGGGAAAAATCAGCTAGAGGTTCTCATTTCTTCCTATCCACTGCTTATCTGTGTGTGAATGGACACTGAGTTTCTCTTGATCTTTCTAACCAATCTTACTTGTTACTGGGTGAGAACAGGGTCAGTTGGGCATGGAGGTGGCATCCACTTTTGTCTGAATGTCTGCCATATTTGCTGTCCAAACACAGATGTTAAGTGGTCCATTGTGACCCATTCCCATGGAACTGTGCCCAAATGTGAATCCCAGCTTTTAGGAGTGCAAAGAAAAATGTCAAGACAAGGGAAGAAAAACATTTCAGCAAACCCTAAATGTTTCTCATTTTTAAATCATTTTATTTATTGTATCTACTGTAGATAGTTCCACCTAGATAATCAAAGACATTGAAACTAAAACGACAAATGTTCTACCATTGCAACATGCGCTTCAGATATAACTGCTGCATTCAACAAATTTAATATAAGCATAACATGTCACACATTATTTGTTCAGCTTGAGATTTGTCTTTAATATTGAATATTTAATTTACAACTTACTTCAAATAATACTGACAATAAACTGAGACAGACAATGTTTTCACAAGCACTTACATTTAACATAAATGAAAAGTATATATTTCCCCTTAAGCAGCTTCTCATGCAGCTGATGCAGCATTTTAAGCGAAATGCATTAAAATCAGTGAAAGTGTCCTGTGATTTCTAATTTGGAGATGTGATATTTAACTAGACATTTTAGCTAATGTTTCTTTAAGATGACGCTAGATAGGTTTTGTGGAAAGATGTGTATTCTTGTTCGATCAATAATAAAACCCATTCTTCCCTGACTTTCCATTGATAATTGCTGTGGGATTAGCTATAGCATTGGGCTATAGCTAAGTATGGGCAGTCTGCAGGTAGCAGCAGTAAGATTCAGTTTGAATATTGATATCTGATACTGCTATCTGCCAGCCAAATAATGTACATCATTTTGATGCCAGTGTTGAGGACATCTTACATTACCATTTTAAGGAAGAGGCACCTCATCCCAACTAATGTGCCCACACTATGTTTACTCCTCATTTCCCTTTCTTGAATCTCTTTGTTTTCCTTTACTTGTTCTCATGGCTTAAGGCATGCTGGCAAGTTTGTATTGCATGTCTCTAGTTGCTTGAAGAAGATGGAGGTGTGCTGCTTTCTTGAACTGCTGGTAATAATTGTTTTTACAATGTTATGCTGCTGAGACATTTCAGAGGCACCTACATAGTGTGGGACTTGGGTTGCATGAAGGCTAGGCGTGCCATACATTGTATTAAGAAGGCAAAAGGGTGATCTGCCAGTGCACCACTTTGTCACTCTGAAACTGGAAGGCTAATAGCAATTCTACCAAATGGTTATCATTTTGGAGGGGGAAGGGGTTAGTTCCCACTGACCATCTTGTCGTAGCTGAGGATGGGAGCCTGATTGGGAGGGGCATGGACACTAGCATACGTCATGCCTCATTGCCACCAGGAGTAAAAACAAGTGGTTTTTTTTAGGGCTTAAGGTAAATTAATTTGTCTGATACTAAAATATGATTTCCCTTATTACATGTCGCAGCTTTATAAAGCACAATTAAATATTATTTTGAATGACGCATATAAATATATAGAGGTCTAAGAACCAATGTTTATTTAATGTCTAATTCTTTTAAATTTTCAATAATCTATTACTATTTGCTATATGATATAAAGGTGATTACAAAGAATAACATGAGTTGTCCTTCACTTCAGGTCTCCTTCACATCTTGGCCTGTTATCTCTTCACTTGACTCTTTCATTTGATGCTTTAAAGCATAAAACCCTTGCTTCTGTACAGAATGTATGACTCTCTCCAGTCTGTATTGTACAACTTAAAATCTTCCTATAGAATCTTTGTTTTATTATTCAGTTAGTTATCTATGGTTATATGGCTATTTTGCTGATGGTCCATGGCAGTAGCAGCAAAGGAAGCTTAAAATTCTCTCATCAGTTCATCATCTCGCCAGTTGGCTGTAGGCCTTATGAATATGTTAACTTGCCTCCCACTCATAGAGAGTTTCAGCTGTTCATGACTTGACCCATAATTAGAACACTTAATTAAAGAAGATCTCATTTTATTTATTTTCTTTTGAGAGACTAAGCTATGAACAAAACAGCACGTTTGACTTGCACAGTTACAGTTGTCCCCTCTGTTGGTCAAAGATGGGGTGGCATTTGATGACCAAACATAAGACACTTTAGTCTTTTTGCCTGTAATGGGTTACAAAAGATTGATGGTGAGGAAGTTGTAAAAGGAGCATGAATATAAAGGATTAGACACTGGCTCAATGGAAGAAGCCAGAGAGTGGTTGTGGAGGATTGCTTCTCTGAGTGGAGGCCTGTGACTAGTGGTGTGCCACAGGGATCGGTGTTGGGTCCATTGTTGTTTGTCATCTATATCAATGATCTGGATGATAATGTGGTAAATTGGATCAGCAAGTTTGCTGATGATACAAAGATTGGAGGTGTAGTGGACAGTGAGGAAGGTTTTCAAAGCTTGCAGAGGGATTTGGACCAACTAGAAAAATGGGCTGAAAAATGGCAAATGGAATTTAACGCAGACAAGTGTGAGATATTGCACTTTGGAAGGACAAACCAAAGAAGAACGTACAGGGTAAATGGTCGGACTCTGAAGCGTGCAGTTGAACAGAGGGATCTGGGAATACAGGTACAGAATTCCCTAAAAGTGACGTCACAGGTGGATAGGGTCGTAAAGAGTGCCTTTGGTACGTTGGCCTTTATAAATCGGAGTATCGAGTATAAAAGTTGGAGTGTTATGGTAAGGTTATATAAGGCATTGGTGAGGCCAAATGTGGAGTATTGTGTACAGTTTTGGTCATCTAGTTACAGGAAGGATGTAAATAAGGTTGAAAGAGTGCAGAGAAGGTTCACAAGGATGTTGCCGGGACTTGAGAAGCTGAATTACAGAGAGAGATTGAATAGGTTGGGACTTTATTCCCTGGAGCGTAGAAGATTGAGGGGAGATTTGATAGAGGTGTATAAGATTTTGATGGGTATAGATAGAGTGAATGCAAGCAGGCTTTTTCCGCTGAGGCTCGGGGAGAAAAAGACCAGAGGGCATGGGTTAAGGGTGAAAGGAGAAAAGTTTAAAGGGAATATTAGGGGGGGCTTCTTCACGCAGAGAGTGGTGGGAGTGTGGAATGAGCTGCCGGATAAAGTGGTAAATGCGGGGTCACTTTTAACATTTAAGAGAAACTTGGACGGGTTCATGGATGAGAGGGGTGTGGAGGGATATGGTCCAAGTGCAGGTCAGTGGGACTAGGCAAAAAATGGTTCGGCACAGACAAGAAGGGCCAAAAGGCCTGTTTCTGAGCTGTAATTTTCTATGGTTCTATAAAGCTGTCCAGGATGCAGGATATTTAGGGCTTCAAACAATTATCAACATCATTCTAATTCAGGTAGAAGTAGCAAGCATGACAATGTCACATTTGAATACTGAACTTAATTGAAGGAAGGATCAGAAAAGGTATGGGAACAATACACAGTTGATGTTTGTATCCCCCAACACTGGCCCACATGTGACTCCAGACCCACAATAATGTGGTTGACTCTCAACTGCCCTCTGAAATGACCTAGTTCAAGGGCAAGTAGGGATTGGTCACAAATGCTGGCCTTGCCAGTAGCACGCACATCCCATTTAAAGAGTAAAAAAAACTTCTGGTGTCCATAGAAATTAATAGATTATGAGCTCATGTTTCACGGTGAATAACCTTCATGTTTTTGCTAAAAAGCAAAAAATCTGCAGATTCTGAAACAAATCTGAAAATGCTGGAAAGACTCAGTAAATCAGTCAGCATCTGTATCAAGGACAGATGTAATGTGGACCTTCATCAGCATAGACTTCATATTGCTTTTCTTTTTTTCTAAGAAGAACTCCAACCAATTATGGAAGTTGTGAATAAAGTAGTCAGCTGCTCTAACTAGCTATCAGAATTATAGCAGTTATCTTTAGAATTTAGGATTGGGCCCAAAACTATAGGGTCAAGATTACAGCATTCAGAATATCTGAATGAAGTATTAGCATTATTGATATTTGTTTGCATTTGTGGCTTAAATTCCATGACAACTAAATGGTAGAACTAAATTCATCTGTAAACTTTACGACCAAAAGCAGTTCAATGAATGTTCGTGGAAATTGGAGTTTTTCTTCACCCAGTGACCAGCTTCTGCATCGTTAATGAAATATCAATTTGCATCAAATAAAAGACTTGGAAGCTAAGTCATAGCAGCCATTATTGACCTGACCACAGTCCTTGGTAGGAGATAATGCAATATCATTGATACTGCTGTAGACAACTCTACTTTGTCCATCTCGTTCTGTCCATCCGGTTCTAAGTCCCAGGAAGGACCTGCTGAAAGTCACTCGGGGACACCTTCCTCTGTCAGCCCTCCCCACACAAAAAAGACAGTTGAGAAAATATAAAGCATTCAGATCCTTGCTGTTATTTATTCATTGAACAAGTAGGAAATTCAATGTCCTGCAGTTAGACTTATGCAGCCTTCTACTGTTGACTTGCACAATAGATTTTATAGAATAGAAAGAAATGGATGTTCAAGATCACTGTGTCTTGTCGGCACCCCCAGCATCAGTACTAAACCTGATCAATCACCTAACCTTTTAACTCTTTAATCACATAACAATGCTATGTTGAACTGTATTTATTGTACAAAGGTTAAGTTTGGAATAGGTTATTGAGGATTCAGAAAGGCTGACCATTTCAAAGAGTTGCTGGATGCCATGATCACTTTACTTATGGAAGCTGAAGTATGCTTGAGTGTTTAGCCAGAGCTCTTGTCTACAAAACCAGACCAGAAGAAAATTAGCCATTTGGATCACAACAAAGAATATAATTTGTTCATTCAGAGAGGTTCCTCAGAGCAGAAAGTCTATACTGAGACACTCTGTTGCTTAAATCTGTCTACAATAAACCTAACAAAGTCGAAGGGGATAGATGATTCATTCTAGTCCACAGCATGGTTTTCCAATAGAAGTGAATCACAGCCAGTTAAAATTTTGCTCTTCAGTACCTCTATCCAGCACCAAAACGCCTCATAATTACATTATTTTGTATGGTCTATTTCACTCAGCCATCCTTCTCTAATGTAGGTAGGTAGGTAACTCCTTGAAATTATTCAGGAAAATAGGTATCAATAATCTTTGATATTTATAGATCAAAAAATGAATATGCTTTGGAATGATTGCCATAATGAGTTAGCATCACATCCTTACAATTCTGATACCTGGGCTTGAATCCAACCCAAATTCAATCTGTAATGAGTTGGGGCAGTTGGTACTATGTTTCTAACTAGTAGGGTCTATGGGTGCTTCAGTGAAACCCAGATATGGTTTGAGCATTTCCTGAAAATTGGTATAATTTAGACTGATGATTTTTAAAAATAGAAATGACTTTATCCCCACTTTTAATCGTCCTGCTATATTCTCTAATGTTCAGAAGCCTGAAAAATCACACTGTGAACAGGAATTGCAGGGAAAATGGAATCGATTAATGCCATGCTTCTTAGTTCCCTGGAGCAGCTCATCTGCCTGCTTTCTGTCATAAGGGACATAGTAAGAAGTTTAACAACACCAGGTTAAAGTCCAACAGGTTTATTTGGTAGCAAAAGCCACACAAGCTTTCGGAGCTCTTAGCCCCTTCTTCAGGTGAGTGGGAATTCTGTTCACAAACAGAGCTTATAAAGACACAGACTCAAATTACATGAATAATGGTTGGAATGCGAATACTTACAACTAATCAAGTCTTTAAGAAACGAAACAATGTGAGTGGAGAGAGCATCAAGGCAGGCTAAAAAGATGTGTATTGTCTCCAGACAAGACAGCCAGTGAAACTCTGCAGGTCCACGCAACTGTGGGAGTTACAAATAGTGTGACATGAACCCAATATCCCGGTTGAGGCCGTCCTCGTGTGTGCGGAACTTGGCTATCAGTTTCTGCAAGAAAGGATGTCCCGAGGCATGGTACATTGGGGAAACTATGCAGACGCTGCGATGAATGAACACCGCTCGACAATCACCAAGCAAGACTGTTCTCTTCCTGTTGGGGAGCACTTCAGCGGTCACGGGCATTCGGCCTCTGATATTCGGGTAAGCGTTCTCCAAGGCGGCCTTCGCGACACACGACAGCGCAGAGTCACTGAGCAGAAACTGATAGCCAAGTTCCGCACACACGAGGACGGCCTCAACCGGGATATTGGGTTCGTGTCACACTACTTGTAACTCCCACAGTTGCGTGGACCTGCAGAGTTTCACTGGCTGTCTTGTCTGGAGACAATACACATCTTTTTAGCCTGTCTTGATGCTCTCTCCACTCACATTGTTTCGTTTCTTAAAGACTTGATTAGTTGTAAGTATTCGCATTCCAACCATTATTCATGTAATTTGAGTCTGTGTCTTTATAAGCTCTGTGAACAGAATTCCCACTCACCTGAAGAAGGGGCTAAGAGCTCCGAAAGCTTGTGTGGCTTTTGCTACCAAATAAACCTGTTGGACTTTAACCTGGTGTTGTTAAACTTCTTACTGTGTTTACCCCAGTCCAACGCCGGCGTCTCCACATCATAAGGGACATAAACAGATGATTAAAAATGAAGTGTGAAGCAATGGTTTTGGATTTCCAACAGTGATCTCCTCAGATGATTTAGGAGTCACAGGAGTTGATGTATTGTACCTGTACAAAGTATTCAATATCTGGCAGTGACCTATGAGTAATGGCAAGATGGTATTGCATATGCCACATTGAACAATTTTGTTTTGGCATATCTTCCATCTTTGGTTCTCTGATATGCCAGAGTTAGTATGCTCACTGTATTTGACATGTTTAGGAACCCAGATTGAAAGGAGCTTCTAGAAGAATTATGTTTCAGTCCACACTTCTTATCAAGGCATGGTTATTCTCTTTGAAACTTGAGTTACTGGCTTTAGGATATTTTTGATAACTGTGCCATGTTTCCCATATCACCCAATTAGATCGACACTATAAAATATCTCACCCATGTTCTTCCTTTTTGGAAAAGGGTTGATGCCAGCCAGGAAACTATGGCTAAATCAAGATAAGGTGCTGTTGGAAATCTGAAGTACAGAAGGTTGGTTGGGCTGGAATGCAGACGTGGGAAATGTTAGCGCACTGGTCCTACTGGAGTTAGGATCAGTGTAAGTAAAATAAAAGAATTTCTAACAGCCAGTGTGTCCCCAGAATGCAAGGATGCGTGGTAAACTTCAAATACACTCCTGTGATTATCATACCTACTCAGGATTGTTATTAGCGGAATCATTTCAACTGTCTCTTCTCTTTCTCAGTTCCTCTGCATTTCATTTCACCTTATTCAGTTACTGACATATCAAAGTTTCGCTGCCCTTCAAGAAACTTCTTCAGTTTCTGAAGGTCCACAGCTGTTTCCCAATGGCTAGTTAGAGAGACATGAGATTGAAGGTAGAGAAACTTGATGGGAAATAAATTAAGACAGGTCCCAAAACAAAGTAAGGGTGAAGGAATATAAAAAACATGAAGGGGAGAAAAGCAAATAAATAATGAAAATATTCTGGTACGTCACTTCTTCTTCAGTTGCTGCTTCTGAGAATTGTCCTTCTTTCAAGAGAATAGCAAGTCTATCCACATTTTCTTTGTGCTATACTATAAGTGATAGGTCCAACAAGTGATGGCTGTCAAAATCCTGAAGATAAAAGACATAAGATTTTTAAAAATCTGCCTATGTCCTCTTGGAAACAGGGATATCTTACTGGATGTCTTGACAATATGAATTGGATGAAGATAGCTAGGTTAAGGGATAGCTTAGAGATGCAGTGGAAGACATTTAGAAGTCATTTCAGAATAGACACATTCCAGTGAGAAAGAGAGACTCCAAGGGAAGGGTGCACCATCAGTGGCTAATTAAGGAAGTTAAAGATAGTACTAAATTGAAATAAAAAGCATATTCAATTCAAATAAAAAGCAAATAATTCCACAAAGGTGAGGTACAAGTCATAAGATTGGACAGAATATAAAGATTAGCAAAGAATGACTGGACGATTCATTAGGAAGAAGAAATTAGAGTACAAGAAAAGGATGGCAAGGAATATAAGAGTTTTTGGTTTTTACAGGTATTTAAAATGGAAAATATTAAACAGAGTGAGCACTGGGCCTCAAGAGCCATAGGGGTTTACAGCATGGAAACAGGCCCTTCGGCTCAACTTGTCCATGCCACCCAGTTTTTACAGTAAGAGTTTTAACAACACCAGGTTAAAGTCCAACAGGTTTATTTGGTAGCAAATGCCATTCAATGGCATTTGCTACCAAATAAACCTGTTGGTCTTTAACCTGGTGTTAAAACTCTTACTGTGTTTACCCCAGTCCAACGCCGGCATCTCCACATCATGACGACCCAGTTTTTAATCATTAAGCTATTCCCAATTGCCTGTGTTTGGCCCATATCCCTCTATAGCCATCTTACCCATGTAACTGTCTAAATGCTTTTTAAAAGACAAAATTGTACCCATCTCTACTACTACCTCTGGCAGCTCATTCCAGGCACTCTCCACCCTCTGTGAAAAAATTGCTCCTCTGGACTCTTTTGTATCTTTCCCCCCTCTCACTTTAAACCTATGCCCTCAAGTTTTACACTCCCCTACCTTGGGGAAAAGATGTTGATTATTTACCTGATCTACGTCCTCATTATTTTATAGATAGCCTTTTTCCTCTGATGGAGAAATCCAGCACGAGGGGGCATGGCTTTAAATTGAGGGGGGGTAGTTATAGAACCGATGTCAGGGGTAGGTTCTTTACCCAGAGGGTGGTGAGGGATTGGAATGCCCTGCCAGCATCAGTAGTAAATGCGCCTAGTTTGGGGGCGTTTAAGAGATCCGTAGATAGGTTCATGGACGAAAAGAAATTGGTTTAGGTTGGAGGGTCACAGTTTTTTTTTAACTGGTCGGTGCAACATCGTGGGCCGAAGGGCCTGTTCTGCGCTGTAATGTTCTATGTTCTATGTTCTATGTTCTAGACCTCAATAAGATTATCCCTAAGCCTCCTACATTCCAGGGAAAAAAGTCCCAGTCTATCCAGCTTCTCCTTGTAACTCAAACCATCAAGTCCTGGTAGCATCGTAGTAAATCTTTTCTGCACTCTTTCTAGTTTAATAATATACTTTCTATAATAGGGTGACCAGAACTGTACACAGTATTCCAAGTGTGGCTTCACTAACGTCTTGGACAACTTCAACAAGACATCCCAACTCCTGTATTCAATATTCTGACCAATGAAACCAATCATGCCAAATGCCTTTTCACCACCCTGTCCACCTGTGACTGCACTTTCAAGGAGCTATGAACCTGCACCCTTAGATCTCTTTGTTCTATAACTTTCTCCAACGCTCTAGCATTAACTGAGTAAGTCCTGCCCTGGTTTGACCTACCAAAATGTATCACCAAAAGCCCATTTAAGAGGTTTTAGTCAGATTAAATGACTGTGGTGTGGACTATTCCGAGAGTGTATTGGTAACTTCGCTACCATGAGAGCTGCCTGTGAAGCTTGTCACAAGTGTTGGGGAACCAGTGTGATTATAGGGGTGGCACCCGCTGGACACAAATTTAATTATCTAAATTAAACTCCATCTGCCATTCGTCAGCCCACTGGCCCAATTGATCAAGATCCCGTTGCAATCCTAGATAACCTTTTTCACTGTCCACCATGCCACCAATTTTGGTGTCAGCTGCAAACTTACTAACCATGCCTCCTAAATTCTCATCCAAATCATTAATATAAATGACAAATAACAGAATGGGAATGGGGAATTAATAATAGATAATAAGGATATGAGAGATGAATTGAACATATATTTAGTCTGTCTTCACTGTAGAGAATACAAATAACAGCACCAAAATAATTGTGAATCAGGAGCTGAAAGGGAAGGAGGAACTTAAAACAATTGCAATCATCAGAGAAAGGGCCCTGATGGATTTCATCCTAGCGTCTTAAAAGCAGTAGCTGCTGAGTTAGATGCATTGGTTTTAGTTTCCCAAAATTTCCAAGGCAGAATATTATTGGGGGGGGGGGAAGGAATGGCTAATTTTTCCCTCTTTATTAATGGCTGAAGGGCCTTTTCTGCACTCTCTGACTCTATGACCATATGTTTTTTATTTCAATCTAATACTATCTTTAACTTGCTTAGTTAGACACTGATGGATGAGCTAAATAGGAGCAGAGTGGGACTCTGCCCCTCACTGTGGAGAAAGTCCCGCCCTTGGGAACTGGTAGCCAATTCAATTGGCCGGCATCTCCATGAGACCCTAGCAGCACCAAAAATGCATTAGTGGGCACTGCCGGCATTGCAACCAGAAAGAAGAAATGGGTCTAGAGACAGGTAATCCAGGTAGGGAGGGTTTAACACAGTAGTGAGGGGTTGGGGTGGTGAGTTTAATGAAACAGGCAGGTAGGACGAAACCGGGGGCTGTATGTTAGGAAAGATCCAACCATTTTATGGTATGGGCAGCATATTGGCTTGATAACAATACGTTTGGGCGACATGGTGCCTCATAGCGCCAAGAACTAGGATTCCATTCCAGCCTTGGGTGACTGTATGGAGTTTGCATGTTCTCTCATGTCTGTGAGGGTTTCTTCCACAGTCCAAAGATGTGCTATTTAAGTGGATTGGCCATGCTAAATTGCCCTTTAGTGTCCCAAGATGTGAAGGTTAGATTGATTAGCCATGGTAAATATGTGGAGTTATGGGGATAGAGAAGGGTAGTGGGCCTGGAAAAAAATATTCTGTCAGAGAGTCGGTGTGGACTCAATGAACCAAATGGCCTCCTTCTGTGCTATAGGGTTTCTATGAATTGACCCAAGATTATCTATTTTAATATTGAGGGAGACAATGCAGGCAACTGCATTATCCCTTTAATGGGCTGCCTTTTTATTTTGTCCCTTATTTTGTTGATTTAGTTTTGCTGATTTACTCTTAAATAGGAAAAAGCAGGAAACTACAAACTTGTTAGTTTAACCAAAGTCGTGGGGAAAATTCTGGGATGTTTAAAGAGGTTATAGAAAGGCACTTAGAAATTCTCAGTGCAATCAGGCAGAGTTAACATGGATTTGTGAAAGGGAAATCAACTTTGACTTAATTTGGAGTTCTTTGAGAAAGTAACAAACAACGTTGATAAAGGGGAAACTGTGGATGCACTGTACTTGATTTCCAGAAGGCACTTGATAAGGTGCCATATCAAAGGTTATTGCATAAAATAAGAGCTCATGGTGTAGGGGGCAATATATTGGCATGGATCGTGAATTGGTTAGCTAATAGAGAACAGAAAATAGGCATAAATGGGCCATTTAGCAAGATATGACAAGTGGAGTACCGCTGGATTCAGTTTTGGGGCCTCAGCTATTTATAATTTATATCAATGATTTGGATGACAGGACCAAATATAAAGTTGTTAAATTTGCTTCATAGCAAGCTAGGCAGAAAATTAAGTTGTGAAGAGGACACGAGGAATCTGCAAAGGGACACAGATAGGTTAAGTGAATGAGCAAGAATTTGGCTGCTGGAGTATAATGTGGGAAAATGTGAAATTGTCCACTTTGGCAGGAAGAACACAAAACCACCATATTACTTAAGTGCATAGAGATTAAAGATCTCTGAGGTACAGAGGCATCTGTGTGTACTGATATATTAATTGCCAAAAGTTAGTATATAGGCACAGCAAGTGATTTTGGAAGGCAAATATAATGTTGTTGTTTATTGCAAGGGGAATGGAATGTAAAAGTGGGGGTGTACAGGCCATTGGTGAGGCTGCATCTGGAGTACTGAGTATAGTTTTGGTCTCCTTGCTTAAGAAAGGATATAAATGCATTAGAACCATAGAAGTGAACTGGAATACTACTCTAAAGGATAGAACAATAGAGAATCAGTGGCAAATGTTTAAGGGGATATTTCAGAGTACTCAGAATAACTATATTCCTACTATAAAGAAAAATTCTAAGTGGAGGACCCACCATCTGTGGTTAACTAAAGAAATTAAGCGAAACTTCAGGACAAAGCATATAACTGCATAAAGATGAGTGGCAGGTCAGGTGATGGGTTAGAATATAAAGAACAGCAGAGAATGAATAAAAGATTAACCAGGAGAAAGAAATTAGAGTATGAGAGGAAGCGAGCTAGAAATGTAAAAATGGATAGTAAGAATTTCTAGAGGTGTTTAAAAAGGAAAAGAGTAAGTAAATTGAGTGTGGGTCCTCTAGAGAATGAGACTGGAGAGTTAATAGATAAAAAGAAAATGGCAGATGAAATGAACAAATATTTTGCTTCTGTCTTCACTATAGAGGATACAATAATCATTCCAGTAATAGCTGTAAATCGGGAGGTGGAAGCGAGAGGGCAACTTGGTGAAATTACAATCTCTAGGGAAGCTGTACTAAGCAAACTGATGGAGCTGCGGGCTAACAAATCTCCGGGTCCTGATGGACTTCATCCTCGGGTCTTAAAAGAGGCGTCTAATGAGGTAGTAGTTACTTTGGTGTTAATTTTCCAAAAATTGCTAAATTCTGAAAAGGTTCCATCACACTGGAAAGTAGCGAATATAACCCCTCTGTTTAAGACAGGAGGGAGGCAGAAAGCAGGAAACCATTGGCCTGTTAGCTTGAGGAAGGTGTTGAATTGATCATTATGAAGGTTATAGCTGGGCACTTGGAGAAACCCAAGGTAATCGGGAAGAGTCAGCATGGTTTTGTGAAAGGGAAATATTTAACCAATTTATTGGAGTTATTTAAAGGAGTAAAGTGCTGTGGATAAAGGGGAACCTATATGCGTGCTGTACTTGGATTGCCAGAAGGTATTTGATAATGTGCCAATCAAAGGTTATTGTGGAAAATAAAAGTTCATGGTGTAGGGCCTAACATATTCGCCTGGAAGATTAGCGAGCTGTCAGAAAACACTAGATACATTACTGGATCTTTTTATGATTGGCAGAATGTGATGAGTGTTGTCCCGCAGGGGTCTTGCTGGCCTTCAACTTTTTACAATCTATGTCAATAACTCAAATGAGGGAAGGAAAGTATGAAAAGTGAAGAGGACACACGGAGGTTGCAGATAGTTAGAGATAGGTTGAGTGAGTGGGCAAATATTTGGCAAGTAGAGTGTAATGTGGGAAAATGTGACGTTCACTTTGGAAGGAAGAATAAAAAAGCAGAATATTATTTAAATGGACGGCTGCAGAATTCTGAGGTAAAGTGGCATCTAGGTGTTCTGTTGCCTGAGTTGCAAAAGGTTAATATGCAGGTACAGCAAGTAATTTAGAAAGCTAATGGAATGAAATCCTTAATTACAGGAGGAATTGAACATAAAGGTAAGGATGTTATGCTTCAATTATACAGGGCATTGCGAATACTGTGTGCAGTTTAATCTCCTTATTTAGGGATGTAAATGCATTGGAGGTGGTTCAGAAGAGGTTTGCTAGATTGATATCTGGAATGAATAGGTTGACTTATGAGGAAAGGTTAGAAAGGTTGGGCTTGTTGCCACTGGAGTTTAGAACAGTGAAGGGTGACTTGATTAAAATATATAAGATCCTGAATGGCATTGACAAGGTGGATGGGGAAAGGATGTTTCCTCTTGTGGATGAGTCCAGAAATAGAGGGCACTGTTTTAAAATTAGACAGAGATGAGGGGACTTTCTTTCTCCTGAGGGTTGTGTGACCATGGAGCTCTCTGCCTGTGAAGGTGGTGTCATTGGATATTTTTAAGGCGGAGTAAGAGCATGGCATGAGCTAAAATCCCCCTCCCCCCCTCCTTATTAGGACTTCTGTGGGATAACCAACTTTTTGTAAAGGAAACGTGAAGTGAAGGAAAAAGGAAGAATGCTCACCAAGGCATTGTAATATTTCTTTAATAATAGTCTCTTTCATGCATGTCCCAGACTTTTCTGGTTTTAGGACCTTTAGAGATTTAAATCGGCATAAAGCATTTGTGTAAAAATTATACATCAGGCCAAACTATATCCTTTGCCAATGGAGAATGTTCATGAGATTAATTTATACTAAAATTGAAAAGTAAAGGACACATGTCTTCCCTATTGGCAGAATCAAAAATAGACCCATGATATAAAACGGATACAATCATTTGGATAATGAACATTGCTATGCCTGAGGTAGATAACCTTGTGACATATCAGACTCATTTAAAATTGTTCTACTAAATTAAAGCTTTCAAATTGAAGCTCTAATCACATCAAATTAGCACAAGAGGTTTATTCTGATATTAACTAAAATATCATCATATGATCAAACACCCTAATAAATAAATTAATTCCAGGAGCCGAACCTTAAATTGAGTAGAACAACAGAATGCGTTATTTAAAATGTAGCTGTGTGCTCTTATTTTGGCTAATCTGACAAAATATTTTTCTTCTTTCGATTTCAAATGTTATATGCCACTATAATCTACAACATTTTATATTTTATGTGTAAACATGTTTACATATATAAATAGCAAGATCATATGTAGGCAGTTTAAAATAAACCAGCCTGGTTTTTATTTTTTTAAATTTGTTTTAACTATAGGTGCTTCCATAAAGTGTAGGAGTTCACAAACCAACACCTATTCCAATGCTGCTAACATTAACATTCAGAGAGTAAACCATTTCAACTGTACTAAAGGAGAATACACACATCACCAAATCACCAGCCATAATAAAAATGTCCGCTTCTAAGGAACCTTGTAATGGCTCTGAAGAAACCGAAGGTGTTCCTTTGGCCAATGGGTCTCTAGATGTAAAAGATGGTCAGTATTCAAATACATACACTTATAAAGAACCAGATACTGGGATTCAAATGGATTCAGTAGGTATTTGTCAGACTAGGAAAACAAAAATCTGTTATAACAAGGAAAGCCTTAAGTCAGACATAGGATCAGACAAGTCCAGCATTGTTAAAGCTGAAACCAGTGAAGTTGCAAAAGAAAAAGTGTCCACTGATACACTCCATAGAAGTTTTCCAAATGCTACAATGGGAACTGGGAAAAGAAATATTAACAACATTGTGGCACTGCTGAAAAACAAATGTGGCAATGGCAAAAATAATTTGTACCCTGTAGTAACTTTAAGAGATATCATGAAAGACTTAAATCTCTTGTCTAATGACATGCAAAATAATGGCATCAAGCTCAGTTGTGGTACACTTAAAATTGACTCCAGCACCTTTCAAAGTAATGGAAGCAAAGTAGCAAAAAATGAAAAGACAGGATTACAGTATAGTTTCTTTTCTTCAGTTGTGCTTGCTAGCAGTATTAGAAGCCCAGAAGAAAGCCTGCATATAAGATCTAAATCTCAGATGGCAAGCAGAAGGCAAGCAATGGATAGTACGCAAAGAAAGGAGAGTTCAGACCATTGTGAACGCAGGCGTGTTGAATTTGAAAAGTTTGATCCAGCCAACACAGATTCTAAAATCGAAGCTCTGATCTCATCTGCAGTATCACCTAACAACAATAGCTTCTTTGAAAATATGTCATCATTGTACAGCGTGCCTGAACATCGACACCACGTAAAGTGTGAAAGTTCGAAAGCTGGGATTCTGAAACACAACAACCAGAATGAAGAGGAGATAAATGCTGGATTACTTTTAGCTGAAACAACATGTAAAAAGTATGCGCTGAGGAAAAAAACAATGATCCAATATAATCGAGAAAATAGTTTGGAACAAATTGAGTTCGAAAAATACTGTAAGAGTATTTCCATTCCTTCAGCATCCACAGAAGGATGTCAAGACTATGGAGCAACCTCTCGGTTGCCTCTTAAAAGGACACTTTTCAATAAGAACCCAAAAACTAAATGCAAAGGAAGTCGTAAGATGTTAGTTAAACTAACAAAGATCAATATTCAGAAGTACCTGATGCATGCAGAAAGAAAAACAAAAATGTGCCAAAAACTTTTAACACACAACAATTTGAGTGCAGGAGTCAAAACGCATCATGTTACTATGCCAGAGCAAAACACAACTGCATTACCAACAGTGAAGAAAGGTAGGAGGAACAAGATGGCAGCCGCGTTACCTACAGGTGATATTCCTGTCGTCATTAAAAGAAAAAGAGGTCGACCAAGGAAAGTATTACCTGAAGGTAGCAATGAAGCTACCAATCATGTGAAAAGAAAGCCAAGACATCATAAACTTTCTCCACCACAACCTACGTATATTGCTGGATCCAATGACAATACAACAGACTATGCAGATGTTTTGTCCAAATTGGCCTTTTTAACTAAACAAAGTCTGATCTTGGGTAGATGCTCACCACCCAGGTGTTGGTCTCCTAGTGACCCGGGATCATTTCAGAGATCGGCTTCTATGCATCAGGACATGTCTCAGTTTTATCGTACATTAGCAGGTACTCGAAGGAGGGGTGGAAAAGCAGGTTGTTCACGAGGAAGGCAAGTGGGACAATTTGCAGAATCATCATCTACTTTCAGCGATTTCTTTGAAGGTATTGGAAAGAGAAAACGTATATTCTTAGGTGAAACAAAATTGTACGCGAGAAAATGCAAATGGGGTACAGAAATGAAAGAGAAGCCAGTTCAAAGGAGGAAACCATACAAGCGTGCACTTCCATTTCCAGAGCATGGAATTTTTCGGAACATGAATGCTGAAAATTCAGAATGGGCAAGACAAAATGAAAATTTTTGGACTATGAATCAAGGTTATCCCTCAAAGCAGCAAATCCGGAATGGTTTGTATCCATCTTACCCTGGTATGTCAACACAGTCATTTCCCAATACTATTTGGGAGTCAAGTTCTGGGTCAAGAAATGGATATTTGATGGGTTGTCTATCCTCCACCCAAAGCAATGTTGCTCAACAAAGTCCTGGTTGTATTGCTGGATATTTTCGTTCTCTACTTGATTCAGATGATTCTTCAGATTTGATGGATCTGTCATTTTCGCAAACTGGACAAGAATCATGTAACATAACTGGAAGCTTTGGGGCCAGCAATTCAACACAACCGTCAAGACACTTAGCGCATTATCAAGAAGGATTTGATAAAACCAGTTCTCCTAATTGTGTTGGTAGCCAGCAACATGCAAATCAAACACGACAGGCTTATCCACAGATGATTCCAGATAATTCAGATAGTGTTGATTATGGCTCCTCGTATCATACTTCTGACACAGAAACTTTCCAAAGAATTGCTCCTCAGCCACCACCTTCGAGACAGGCCGGACTTTCATGTCAACACACTCCAGATAACTATGCTCATTTTGGTAATTACAGACCAAAAGCTTCAAATTTCAGTAATTCAGATGTAATACAGCAACCCAGAGAATATTCTGGTCTTGACTTTCTGGGTAACAGAGATTGTACATTTGGCTACGATGCAAGCAATAATGTTACTTCCTCTCAAGCCACCTCAACTGATACATACAGCCAACATGCAATTGGTTCAAACCTACATTTTAATAAGGTTTCTTCATTTAATGCTTTTAGGCCAGACCACAGTCCTCTGATTTTACAAGCATCTTTAACTTCAGAGACTCAGTCTGATGCAGCCTGTTCTATGGACCACACATCTCAGAAATATTTTAATTCATTGCCATTATCAGCTGATGCCTCCAGGATGGCATTTTCTAGAGGACTTCAATTGAGCTGTAAATCCAGTTTTAATCTTTGCGATGGGAATATGGCATATTTTAATAATCATTACTCACCAGCGTTGGATTACAACCTGAATGAATCAAAAGACATCTTGGATATTTCAAACTATACACCTCAGAAAGTAAAGCTAAGGCCATTTCCAGAGACCTTTACAGAATCATCATCCCACTTGAATACATCATTTGAGAATTCTGAGGGAAGTGTGAATATTTGTAGTAATATGGCAAGTGAAGAGAAATCCAGTCTCTCAAGTTTAGAGAAATTAATGATGGACTGGGATGAAACCGTACCTGTTGAAAGAGCTGGACCAAAGGTTGGTTCCAAGCGTCAGTGGAACCATCATGTACCTTTCCCCAGTGATTCAAAAGCTGTTTATGGAAGACGCAAACGCATTGATATGTCCAGTCCCCCTCAGTTGGTTTTTCCAGCATCTCCCCCATTTCCTTCTAGAAAGGCTACAATACCCAGACAGACGAGGAATACAAGAGGCCTTTGTGCTCCAAATAGGAGAGAACAAGTTGTCCGCAAATCAAAGCTGTTACAGAAAACTCAAGGAACAAATCCTATATTCTCTGATAACACAGACTGTGGTTTAGATTATGGCTATGGTGCAGATAGCAGTATGCCCCCAACTCTTTCAAATGCCCCAAACTTCCAAGTTCAGAAAAATGATCAGAAAGAGTACTGTAGCTTATATTCCTCTGGCTGTTCAACACCAATGCCTGATGAAAATTTCTCACCAAGATTTCCCGGCAATGATGCTCAAGACAGTGTTCCTTTGTATTCAGACTTAAAGCAAACTACATTAGAAGTGGAACCCTTTCAAAGCCCTCAGCAACAGATATCTGCCCAAGCATTGCAACATTCAATCAATCCAGATCATGAAAGGCTATTGTCTGATAACCAAGACTTTTTTAGTTTACGCACCCCAGGATATGTAGACAATCTAGAGTTAAATGAAGGGAAAAAACATCCAGCTTTTTATGATGCATTGGAAACCAGCTCAGGAACAGATGTTGCTCCTACCACATCAGCAGTCAGCAGAGATATGCCGGTGTCACAGCTCCAATTTGAACCTGATAATCCAGTTGTTTTGGAAACAAACACCAGATATTTGCAGAATTCTACTACTTACGGCTCATTGGATGAGAACAAGAAAGAAGCTGACATCTCCTTGTTTGGGATACAGGGAAGAAATAATCTACCCAGTACTGGACCTCAAATAATCCCTCTAAACATAGTAGCACAAATTGACAAAGAATCACAGAAGCTTGCGATAGATTACAGCACGTCTGCTTATGCTAGTGCCACGTTAACTACAGCAAATGCATCGCCAGCATCAAGTGATTCTTCTATACACGTGGACAATAATTACACAGACAAACAAGGAAGTCGTAGACAGGCGGCAATGGGCTTACTGCTAGACCAAAATCAGGATGAGATGTATACAGGAAATGCTTCACAGTGACTTCTGATAACGTTGCAAGAAAATCAGTGCAATTAGGTAAGAACATGCTATTCCTTGATCGTTTCCTAGATTTAGCCAGTATTAAAAATTGTTTCTTATTATGAAGTGCATTGTTTTTCCATATGTTCCAGGAACATTAATGAATGCATTCTGTATAATAATGTTTATTATAAACAATGTGATAGATTATGTTTAATGTAAAACTGAAGGATTGTATTTCCATATTCCAATTTAGGATACCATTTTTTTCTCTTTACACAAAATCCTAAAATATGTGTATATGTTTAATAATCTAATTATTTCTCCTTACTCAATATGTCTAAGCGCAGCTTTCATTTAGGATTTTGGATGAAAACGTATTGATTCAACCAAGTGCCCAACACTCACCCCAAGCCAGCAAAAACCAATCATTTTTGTTATTTTGTCTTTCACAACAAATGTCAACCGCATTCCTATTGCTTCTAAAACTGAGGGGAAAGGCTGGACCTAATTAACCTATGCCTTTCTATTCATTATTTATCTGTGTTTAACTTGATGTTTAATCCAATACGTATGCTGTATTCTGGCTACAATATCAGTGAGAAGACCTTGCATGCTTTCAGTCATGACCATGATTTTGCAGAGTGTTGTACTGTCTTGCCTTGAAAATGAATAACAAGGAAGATTCCAAATTGGATCACAGTGCGGCACGGTAGCACAGTGGTTAGCACTGCTAATGAATAACAAGGAAGATTCCAAATTGGATCACAGGGCGGCACGGTAGCACAGTGGTTAGCACTGCTGCTTCACAGCTCCAGGGACCTGGGTTCGATTCCCGGCTTGGGGTCACTGTCTGTGTGGAGTTTGCACATTCTCCTCGTGTCTGCGTGGGTTTCCTCCCACAGTCCAAAGATGTGCGGGTTAGGTTGATTGGCTGTGCTAAAATTGCCCGTTAGTGTCTTGAGATGCGTAGGTTAGAGGGATTAGCGGGTAAATATGTAGGGATATGGGGGTAGGGCTTGGGTGGGATTGTGGTCGGTGTAGACCCGATGGGCCGAATGGCCTCTTTCGACACTGTAGGGTTTCTATGGTTCTATGCTTAATTTCCTGTATTTATTCCTGGAAGAAAGAAACTGTTTCTCTCTCCCCGCCAAAAAAGAAAAGTTGGTATAAAGGAGTTTAATTAAAATCCTCTTCCTCAGAGTTAAAGGAGGGAAATTGAGCTTTTGTGATCATGACGTTTAATTTCACCTCCAATTACTCCATTGATTTGAAAGATATTGGGCCTGAAGTTTTAAAATTGAACATAGACAAAGGAGCTGAATTTCAAAGATGACGTTTAAGTAGCTGTTCTTGACATCAAGTCAGCATTTGACCAAGTTTGACGACCAGGTGGCCGAGAGGAGGGAGAAGTCTCTGCTGATTGCAGTCATACATAACAAAAAGGAAGATTGTTTTGGTTGTTGAACACCAATCATCTCATCATCAAGGACATCGCTGCAGGAGTTTTCTCAGGGTAGTGTCCTCGGTCCAAACTTCAGTTGCTTAATCAATGATCCTCTCTCCTGATAAGATCAGAAAAGTGAATGTTTGTTGCTGATCACAGTATTCGATTCCATTTACAATTCATCAGGTAATGAAGCAGTCCATGCCCACATGCTACAAGACTTGAACAACATTCAGCCTTGACTGATATCTGGCAAGTGACTTTTTGCCCAAGTGCCAGACACAGCTATCTGCAGAAGAGGGATTCTAACTACATGCCCTTGGCATTCAATGTAATTACTATTGCCAAATCTGCCTCTCTTCAATATTTCAGAGAGGCTACCATTGATCAGAAATTTAAGTGGACAAGCCACATAAGTACTCTGGCTACTACATAAGGTTAGAAATTGTGTATTCTGTGAGTGACTATCTCCTGACTCCCTGAAGCCTTTCACCATCTACAAAGGCACAGGTTAGGAGCACAATGAAATATTTTTCACTTGCCTGGATGAGTGAAGCTTCAACAACATTGAAGAAGTTCAGCACAAGCAGCCTGTTTGACTAGCATGCCATCCAACATCTTAAACACTTACTCCCGCCACCACCGACATACAGTTGCAGCACTGTGCCCTTGTAACTGACATTCCTTATGCCCAGAACCATTCTCATAAATCATTTCTGTATCCTCCCCAATACTGTTGTATAATTCTTAATGTGTGGTGCCCAGAACTACTTCAGTTGAGATCAAACTCTTCCCCAACTACCATCTCCATTCCTCACCCTATCTCAGATTAAGTCAGTCTGTTTGCAATCTTGGTCTGACATTCAATCACAAGATAAACTTCCAAGCTTCCAAACTTATGATTAGGCCATCGCTATGAACACTTAATTACCCGATGTTGCCCAGTCTTTGCACAAAACTCTCATTCGTGATGTTACCCCTGAACTTGACTATTCCAATGGCCTATCTCCCACATTCCACCCACCACAAACTTGAGGTCACCCAAAACTATGCTGCCTTAACTCATGCCTTCACCTATTTGTGGGTTATCACCCCAGTGCTCATTGACTTACATTGGCTCATTGTAAAGCACCATCTTGATTTGAAAATTCTCATCCTTGTTTAATCCCTCCATGGCCTCACCCCTCCCTATCCCTGTAATCCCCTCTTGGCCCACAACCTAACAAGATATCTATCCTCCTTCATTTCTCGCCTCCTGTGTATTCCCAGTTTTAATTGCCCCATCATTGTTGGCCACGACTCCAATTACCTCGGTCCCAAACTTTAGATTACTCTTTTAAGCTTCACCATCTCTCTCGGCGGGATTTTCAGCCACTTCCCACTGGCGGGATTTTCAGCCACTTCCCACTGGCAGGATTTTCTGGTCCCATCAAAGTCAACTAGATTCCCTGGCAGCGGGGCAAGCGAGTCATGCAGGAGCCCGTAGGCTTTGGCGGGACAGGAGGATCCCGCCAGCGGCAGATGCCCCCTCCCTTCCCCAACACCCACCATGGGAAACCCGCCATGGAGGTGTGGAGGGAAAGGGAAGGGGTCAGAAAATCCTGCCTTCTGTTTTTCCTTTATCCTTTAGGACACTTTTTGAAATCTATTTCTTTGGCCAAGCATTTGACCATCTACCCCAAGATCATATGCAGCTTGGTGTCAAATGTTTCTTTATAATCTTCCCGTGGAAGTGCTTTGGGTGGGTTATTAATTTGAAGGTTAGATACAAGTTGGCATATCTAATTAATTTCATCAAATCAAAATTTTGACCTATTCTGGCCAACTCAGAAGATTTACATTAACAAATGGGAACAATTGGTGTAGGGACAGTGTTTCCTAAATTCTGTGTATATTTTCTGCACCATTCTAATGGAAGATGATTTGGTTGTAAAACAATTAATAGATAATAAACTGGTAAATAAGTGATGAGTAGTCTGGATTTGATCCAGAAACAAAGTGAATGAATCTGGGTCATGGAGAATACCAAATTACTGATGGAAACTCTTAATTTTGTTTCTGGCAAAGGGAAAGAATTAAAAAAGCGTTAAATTTTATTCCAAAAATGTTCAATGTGCAATTTCTGAAATCTTGGAGTATAACAGGAAGGAATGTTTTATTGCAGTTGGGACAAAAAGTTCCGAACTGCAATGGCCATTGGTAATTCTGTCCTGCTATTTCCCCCCCCCGCCCCCTCTACCTCCCCTGTGTTAGTACACTTTCTTTAGGCATTCAGGCTGAAGAGTATTACACCTAAATGTTGAGTACCTTTTTTTTGCAAAAACAAATGTCTTAAAAGAGAGACATTGAAACATTTAATATGGACTGGAACAATAGAAGGTTATTATTTGGCAATGTTCATTTGTGCTTCATGTAACTCCTTTTTGAGCGATATTAAATGTAAGACTTTTGTGAATCTCTCCCCTTTTTGTGAATTGTGTAAACTTTCCATGGATCAAATCAAAATGGCAGATAAACATGATTTTGCTATGGATGATTTTCATAGAATCCCTGCAGTGCAAAAGGAGATCATTCAGCTCATCAAGCCTACACCGACTCTCTGTCAGAGGATTCCACTCAGGCCTTTTTCTGTAACCCTATTAATCCCTCTAACCTATACATTTTGGGATACTAAGGGGCAATTTATTATGGCCAATCCACCTAACCTGCACATCTTTGGAGTGTGGAGTTTGTGCTGTACAGACCTGCGGCAGTCAACAAGTAAATCAGTCAGTTAGGATGCATGTGTAATTATGTTGCCTTTCACACTTCTCTAGCACTTGTGCTGCTTGCATTTGCTCAGTGTTTGCACCTTTACCTCTGAATTCGAAAACTGGGGGTTCAAATCCCAATCCTGATACCTGAAACTTCAGCTGCAGTACTGAGTGGGTGCTGCACTGTCAGAGCTGATGCATCAAGTAAGATGTTAAAACAAGGCTTCTCTCCACCCCCCATATATTCTCTCGGTGGACACAAAAGATACCACCATGACACCATTCAAAGTAGATCAAGACAATACAGCAGAGCAGAGGAACTTCATGTCCTGCTAAAATCGCTAAAACACATTATTTTATTTCTGTTTTTACGATCTTGCTAAATGCAAATTAGTTGCTGCATTTCCATACGTTACAACAGTTCCCTTCCTTAACCAATATCAATGACACATATTTTGTACAGCAGCACACCAAAAAATGAAAATCCTCTGAAATGTAATGTGCGATTGGGGACCTAGTGGCCCTGAATAACAGCATGTTCATGAAAAGCAAGGACTGTTTGAGGCTGGGGTCGCCATCGATTATTTTTTGAGAGACACAAACAACTTGGCAAGACATCACTGAGTTGGCCAAATCAAATTTGACCACTACGAAAGTTTGGAAGATAGCAATACAAAGTGTGATGACTGGAAGAGTTGCAGCAAAATATAAAAATGATAGAATGCATCCTGATGTGGAGGTAACACACTTGCACATATTTGAATCTGAAAAGATTCATGTGTGTGAAACTCTCCAATTGCTTTGCATCCATGTTAGTGATTTTTATTTTTCAATAACAGAAGCAAGCCTGCTTTCTGATAACTGGATGAGTGCCACCTTCAAACTGCAGTGTATTCACAATCCCCATGTATGTACTGGGGAGCCACCTGTCAGACACTGTAATCGCACCCCCACCCCCATATGAAAAATTGGATTTTATATGCTGCTGAACATTTAGCGGCAGCAGGATGAGCACGTCCTCTTCTCGGTTGCCTTTCCATCTCAATTTCAGTTTACACTTGCTGTAAAGGAAAGAATATGTGCAGAATTGCTGTATTTCACTGTAGGTGGAACTCCCTTGGCGTTCAGCCCCTGCTCAGTTCCCCACTGTGTTTGCTATTGTATGGCTAGCACAGACCAAGTCCCAGCCCATGTGTGTGGCTAAAAATATTAGTTTGGTTCCTTGTTTATCTTCCCTTGGCCTTTAACTTCAACTCTTCAGCTTTATGCGCACAAACAATATGGCAACCTCCCCTCCCCCATTGCAGTGTTGCCTGATTGCCAGCAATTGTATACAGTTATCATGGCAAAAATGTAGGTTCCTTAAGCTGACCCAACTGCCTAATCTCACACCTCTTGCTTAAATGTAATCCTTAATTCCAATATATAGTCCACTGGAGCTCATGTTGCGATTATTCTCCTGATGAAAATAGCATCAATTTGTTAGATTCTATTTACAATTGCAGAATAAGGACCATAAATAATTGCAAGTGCTTTAAAACAATTGTGATGAGAGGTATTATAACCCTGAAAAGCTGAACACTTGCTTCTCAGTGCTTGAACAAAAAAACTGGAAGGGTGTAAGAGGAAGATCCCCATCCTCACAATCAGCAACGTTTAGAATTCTCACCCCCACCCCAAGCTCCGTCTCTCTCCAGCCATTCCTGTTTCCTCTGTGACCACAGTTCCCACTTCTGTCATTATCATGCTATCCTGCACTACACTGCCAGTGGTTGGAGATTGGCCGGGTGGGGTGGTTGGGGAGGGTGATGGTGTGGAGAATGGGAGGGCACCTGCTGTCTGAGCCTCCACTGTGTCCCCACAACCCAAACCATCATCCTGCCATCTGCATTGTCAAATCCTGGGCCTCTCCCAAAATTGCCGCATGCACTAATGCCTACTGCTGAGAGAGTGCAATGCATAACGCTGTTATATCCTGCAATACAAGCAGTAATTGCAGATCGATAAAACACTCCCACACAGTAGTCCTGCCTAACTGCAGACTCCTTCCACTTTGCTGACAATAGCCCCTGACAGGGAGGCCCCAACTTTAGGATTCTCTCCTATGTGTTCTTAAATCTTGGGTCTCTTTCTGCACTTCCCAGGACACCTTCAACACCACCAGAGTTATGGTGCTCTCCAAACTCCCATTCATTCTTCTGCTCTGAACTTTGGGGTGACCCATCTTGTGACTGCTGGATTCCAGAGCCACTAGTGCAAAACCTCAGCATCTCAATCACAGCTCTGCCAACAAAAACAACAACGTATTTATATCACACCTTTAATGCTTACAGCAGCATTATAAAACAAAGTATAACACTGAGACACACAAGGACAGATGATCCAAAGCTTGGTCAAAGAAATTGCTTTTAAGGAGTGTCTCAAAGAGGAAAGTGAGGTGGAGATGTGTAAGGAGGGTATTCCGGAGCTTCGGGCCAAGGCAATTGAAGATGTGTCGACCAAGGATGGAGTGATTGTAATTAGGGATACACCAGTTGGAATTAAAGGAATGCAGGTATCTTGGAGTTTCATGAAGCTGGAGGAGATTACGGAGATAAACAGGGATGAGGACATGGAGGGATTTGAAAACAAGGATGAGAGCTTTAAAATTAATCCGTTGCTTGACTGGGAGTTAGTGTGGATGAGTGAGCACAGG
This sequence comes from Mustelus asterias, assembly GCF_964213995.1. NCBI lineage: Eukaryota > Metazoa > Chordata > Chondrichthyes > Carcharhiniformes > Triakidae > Mustelus > Mustelus asterias. The sequence continues at coordinate 77,494,417 of NC_135821.1, read as the reverse complement.
CTGAAGGGGGATGGGATTTGCTGCAAGTTAAGACAGAGTAGAGTTTTGCATGACCTCAAATTTATGGAGGGTAGAATGTTGGAGAGCAGCCAGGCGAGCTTTGGAATAGTTGCATCATGAGATAACAAGGCATGAGGGTTTCAGCAGCAGATGAACTGAGACAGGCAAAGTAAGGCAACGAAATGGAGGTAGAAATAGCCAGTCTTAGTAATTGCATGAAGATACCGTTGGAAGTTCATCTTGGTTGCATGTGACGCAAACTGCAAAGCACAGCCCTGAGTTAAGTTATTTATGCATGAGGCATGGGGTAAGCTTTAGTAGCAGTGGGAATGTGGAAAGGGAGGAGCAAAGGAGAGGGCTTCTCTTGGATTGCATTGAATGTTGAATTGGTTAAAAGGTTTTTTTCTCATCCCACTTGTACTGGGCCACCTAATCCTTTTCCTATAACTGAACTAGGGCCCTCACACCTATTCTAAATCTGAAGACTGCTGTCTCCAGTATCTACCAAATGGTTTGCCTCAATTTTCTCTACCACTGTTTTCTCCTCTCATCTCGTATCACCTCTTGGTATCAAACTCTCTGGAGATACTGACTGGACATCAGCTTTTTAACCTTTCTTTACTCAATCCAAACTCTTAACCACCAATTCACCATTACCTTTCCTCACACTCAGAGCACCATTCCTTCCCTTCTCCCTATGCCCCATGCTCTTCCACATCTCCACTTGTCACACATGTGACTTCACAAAACAGGTTGCAACACTCCAATCCTCTTTGAAAACAGATCTCGAACTTGAACACTAAGCCCCTAACCTTTAGCTTTAGGACACATCCTTTGTCAGACAGTCAAGTTCGGTGCATATTTTCATTCAATCCACAAATGAAATGCTTTATTTAAATATTGAAGCCATTGTGCAAATTACTGTGTACAAATGTTATGTATGTTGTGTACATTGAATGAAAAAAATTATAAAACACTTCAAATTCCATTTTAGTTTCTTATAAATCCCATTCAGTTTTTTTTCATAAACCTCTGCAATTATGTAAAAGAATTATATGGTTTATCTCTTCCATTTTCTCTGCTTTATCCACAATTTTCTGTTTTGCCTACATTTTGTTTTCTTTCAATAATGCTTAAAATAGTGCATTATAGTAACACATTTACCATTGTATACTATAATGCTCCAGTATTTATCAAAGAACACATTGGGAAGGATTTTCTAAACCCGTTCCGCTTCTCCAGCCATGGCCATGGGATACAGTGGATCAGGAACCTTCAATTCCAAGTCTCAGCTTGTTTTTGCATATTTGGAAATTTCTGCCAGAACTAACAGCAGCCTCCATAATTATGCACTGATGTCACACATTATACTTCTCATTTTTAGCCCCTCAGCAATTGCGGATGCAAGTCAGGCCAGCAGTTTGCTGGTGTCAAGCATTGCTTGAAGTGGATTTGAAGGCTGAAGGACCCACCCCAGTGATGAGGATTGACTTGATTTGATTTCCAAATGTTCCATGCTTCCTTCTGCCTGGGAGATGCAGTCCTTTGAAACTATTGCAATCACCAAGTCCTGACTGTGATTTTTCTGCCCTCAATTCTCCCTGACTTCTCTCATATTGCCTCACCTCCTGTTCAATTTGATCCACTTTGATCCAAGATGGTGCAGAAGCGAGGCAACTTCTTGCAAGCTGTGTCCAGCATACCCTCTAATTCCGTCTTTTGCTCTCGTTCTATGCTTCTAAACTCCATTCTAACTCTTTTAAACTCTTTAGCAATGTTCAATTATATTTCTCAATACCCCAGCTATGACTGTAACACTACATTCTGCACCCTTTCCTTTCCTTCTCTATGAACAGTATGCTTTGTCTGTATACTGTGCAAGAAACAATACTTTTCACTGTATACTAATACATGTGACAATAATAAATCAAATCAAATCAGTCCCGCTCCCTGGTGCAGATAAAAGCACTACTACAAGTCCAAGAAAATTTTCCTGTGGTTGACATTTGGAATATTGGGGGAGGCAATGGCCGAGAATAATCAAGCTAATTCACGAGATTATTAATCCAAAAACTCGGCTAGTGTTCTGCGGACCCAGTTTTGAATCCCACCACGGCAGATGGTTGAATTTGAGTTCAATAAAAAAAATCTGGAATTAAGAATCTATTGTCAATTGTTAGAAAAACCCACCTGGTTCACTAATGTCCTTTAGGCGAGGAAATCTGCCATCCTTACCTGGTCTGGCCTACGTGTGGGTCCAGAGCCACAGCGATTGTGGGTGACTTTTAATTGCCCCCCAAGGGCAACTAGGGATAGGCAATAAATGCTGGCCAGCCAGCGACAGCCATGTCCATGAATGAATTTTTTAAAAATTCACTGAGGTTTAGCACTGGTCACTCGGGTGTTCAAAGATTCCAACTGTCAAGCTTTTAGGGACATTGTCATCAAAGTGCAAAACACAACAAATGCAATCTCAGACTTCAGCACTGAAAATATGTAACACATATGCAATGCACTGTGATAGAAATTCAATTTGATTTTTTCATATCACCATAATTCTGTTTCTCAATGATATAAGCTCACCTTGGCTAAGACTGCGTTTTTCACCTTAATAGAATCGCCTGACTCTGGCCCTGTTGTAGCTCATCTGCTGTTGAAAATTCTGATCCAGGTATTTGTTATCTCAGAATTTGACTATTCCAGTGTACTCATGGACAGTCTCTCCTCTTCCATCCTCCTTAAGCTTCTGCTGTTTCCTGTACCACAACTCCCACCAAGTGTCATTGCAAGAACAAAGAAAATTACAGCACAAGAACAGGCCCTTCGGCCCTCCAAGCCTGCACTGACCATGCTGTCTGACTAATTCGCGCATCACCCCTGTACTCGCTGACCTACACTGGCTTCCAGTCAAGCAGTGCCTTGATATTAAAATTTTCCCCTCATTTTCAAATCCCTCTGTGACCTTAAATTGTGAGGCCCTAAATTCTGAAATTCACCTTTCTATTTCTCTTTCTTCCTTTTAAGATGTTCCTTAGCTTTGGGAAGCAGCATGCTAATGAGGAACCCCTCCTCACCCCAGCACTCCAACTGCACCATGACTTCTCTCCCCCATTCACTGATCTCCCTGTCAGGGAGTCTTCCAGTTGTCCAAGCTTTTGGTCATCTTCCTTAATACTGTATCCCATATGCAGCCGGTGACAAATTCTCATTGGTAACACACTTGTGAAGCACCTTGGGATGTTTTACTACATTAAATGCAAGTTGCTGTTTATGTTAATAAATGTTTCTCCTCTGAATTAAGGTATGCAATGCTACTGGAAATCATTAGTTAGTTTATTGGATGTAGCATACGGTTCTTGAAACCCTTTTCCAATACTTTTAATATACCTTGGAGAGTTACAGAACAAAGAGATCTAGGAGTACAGGTTCATAGCTGCTTGAAAGTGGAGTCAGAGGTGGACAGAGTGGTGACGAAGGCATTCAGCATGCTTGCTTTCATTGGTCAGAACATTGAATACATGAGTTGGGACGCCTTGTTGAAGTTGTACAAAACATTGGTCAGGCCACACTTGGAATACTGTATACAGTTCTGGTCACCCTATTATAGAAAGGATATTATTAAACTGGAAAGAGTGCAGAAAAGATTTACTAGGATGCTACCGGGACTTGATGGTTTGAGTTATAAGGAGAGGCTGGATAGATTGGGACTTTTTTCTCTGGAGCGTAGGAGGCTGAGGGATGATCTCATAGAGGTCTATAAAACAATGAGGGGCATAGATCAGCTAGATAGTCAATATCTTTTCCCAAAGGTAGGGGAGTCTAAAACTAATGGGCAAAGGTTTAAGGTGAGAGGGGAGAGATACAAAACGGTCCAGAGGGGCGATTTGTTCACACACAGGATGGTGAGTGTCTGGAATAAGCTGCCAGAGGTAGTAATAGAGGCGGGTACAAATTTGTCTTTTAAAAAGCATTTAGACAGTTACACGGGTAAAATGGGTATAGAGGGATATGGGCCAAATGCGGGCAATTGGGACTAGTTTAGGCGTTTAAAAAAAAAAGGGCGGCATGAACAAGTTGGGCAGAAGGGCCTGTTTCCATGCTGTAAACCTATGACTCTATGTAAATTATATTTGTCTGCCAATGACCACATATATGACAATGCCACATCAATCAACTGGAAGATTCCCTGACACACAGATCAATGAATGGGGAGGGAGGTCATGGTGCAGTTGGAGGGTTGAGGTGAGGGGAGCTCCTCACTGGTGCGCTGCTTCCCGAATCTGGAGTCGAACAGTTAGGCTTTGTGAGTAAATATATCATTTTCATAAAATAATGTAAAAGCCGACATGATGGATCGTACGTTTATCATTAATGTGCAAAATGTAATAATGAATAATGTTATAATTGAATACTACGATCCTGCTGTTTAGTTTTTGTTGGCACCTTGGATCATGCCAAGAAGTTTCAAAATGGGGTCACCGTGGGAAAATGTTTGGGAAGCACTGTTCTACCGTGTCACCTGTCTCAAGCTGCCAGGTCTGTTTCTGAATGATCCTCCTGCTGCCTAAACTGTTATGTCAACCTAAGTTTTTGATATTTCCCCTGCTCTCCCAGTCCAACCTGACAAACCGACACTTCCACGTGCATACTTATTGTGCCTGTCCAATTTTGACCTTGACCATGAGTTGAATTTTTAATGTGATTTTATTGCTGTGCTGGGTGGGCTTCCCTGCGACTTTGATAAAGCATTTCAGTTATTCGGGGAAGGAAGGATGGGGCATTGTAAATTGACTGCCTTCATCCCTCCCTTTCCATTGGCTTTCATTGCAGATCCCTTTGCTCCTTCCTCCAGTGATAATTTCCTGTTGCTTGCTGCTTCCCCTCCACCCAGGACCTCTGGCCATTCTTTCCCCCATCCCAAGTATCTCTGCTTTCCACCCTCACTGATCTATCTTACAGCTTTTCGCTGTCAGTGCCTCTCTTTATCTGTCCATGACAAAATCACCTATTATCGTAATCCTGACTGTGAACCTGGGAGGTGGCATCACTACTATCAGCTACTTTAGTGACAGGACAAATTGAGAAGCTTTTAAAAAGAATACAGGAGCCTAGGGCATTATAAATAGAGGCATAGAGCAGAAGCAAAGTTTGATGAAGTAAATAATTGGGAGACAAGTATAATACATATGTGAGGTGATGGAAAAAAATTTCAGGAACTGTATGCTTAATCCAATATATTACTCATCATTTCCCATAGCATTGCATATGTGAAGTGTATGGGTACACTTATTAACCTTTATAAACAATAGCTTGCATTTACATAGCACCTTTAAATGTAGTAAAATGTCCCAGGGCACTTCATCGGTACCATATCTATCAAAATTTAACATCAAACCATATAAGGGGATATCAGGGCAGATGATCAAAAGTTTGGTGTTAAGGAATGTCTTAAAGGAGGGAAGGGAGATAGTAAGGAAATGCGGTTTACAGAGTGAATTCCAAAGCTTAGGGCCTCAGAAGTTTGACTTCAGCTAGATTATTGTGTTCATTTCTGAGCACCAGAATATAGGGTAAATGTGACGACCTTGGAGGGTGCACTTGCTAGAATGGTACCAGGAATGAGGAACTTCAGTTATGTGGAGGGACTGGAGAAGCTGGGATTGTTTTATGAGCAGAGAAGATTGAAGAGATGTTTAATAGAGGTGTTCAAATTTTTTGAAAGGTTTTGATAGAGTAAATAAGGAGATACTCTTTTCTCTGGCAAGAGGGCAGACTATAAGAAACAGGGTATGTTTCTATGCAGTGAGTTACGATGCTCTGGATTGCACAGCCTGAAAGGGTGGTGGAAGCAAATTCAGTAATAACTTGGGAAAGGGATTTTGATAAATAGTCAAAAAGGAAAACTTTTGCTGGACTATGGCAAAAGGGCAAGGGTGTAAGGCTAATTGGATAGCTCTTTCAAAGAGCTTACACAGGCAAGATGACCTGAATGATTTTTTTTTGTGCTGCATTAAATCATGAAAAGCAAAATGGGATGGACAACAAATGCCGGACTTGCCAGCAGGACTCTGATCCCCTGAAGGAATAAAAAAAGATGCTGTAAGTGCTCAACAATTATATCCAGGTCCCACTCACAGGCACAGACGTGCCTGTACCACTTTTCACAGCAGCACCCCTCAACCTCCCTTAGTTAATGTATTGACTAGGATCAACTTTTAATACTCCCACTCTAAGCAACCCTCATCGTCAATGTTCTCAACCTCAGTTACCACTATTCCAAATATCCGCCAAATGTGGCCATACTGCAAATTCTAATGCCCCCTCCCCACAACACCTCGTAAACAACTTCACACCCATCCCCAACTACTCTTCCACTATTGCTGCACCACTCTTACAACAGTGCTAAAACTGTCTCGCCGCCTCCTTATGACACGCCAAAAATATTTTATTTTCAGAGTCATTGCCAGGGAATGTGGCATCCTTGAAATTAAGAAGCCTTTTAAGAGAGCTGAACAAGTTCCTGAGAGAAGACAATTTTTAGTCAAATAAGCTGTTGATTAATTGTGATTTTGATTTGTAAGCAACTTTGGAATCAGTCGCCTTGACATACAATAGCTTGTATTTTGATTCCTGCCACAAGAAGTCTGCTTGTACTTGGGATGAAAAAATCTGTAATCTCACAATGTTCAGAAGAATTTGGTGCAACTTAAAATGAGACATTGCAAATTGCATTACACTACCAGAATGGCAGAGGATGTGCTGCTGGGAAAACCTTGCACGTTCCAAATATTTCTGAATTCAACTGCTCTTATGTTTAAAGGCAAAACTTGCACTCAACACAAGGGTAACAAAGGGAACAAGACCCCAATTGCAACAGCAGCCACTAACGACACCTATATGGTGGCAATAACACGGAGGGTGGCTGTAGAATGTGAAGATTTACAAAAGGTTGGAGGATCACTAGCTCCAAGGTACGTACTGTCTTCATCTTGTGTTCTCCTGTTACATGAGTGTGTCCGAACACTGTACACAAGTGTTCCATAGTGCATGTATCGAAAATGCCGGTTTTACTTGAGTACTAATAATGTGTCATCTGCTCTCTCTACAGAGCGTGGGGAATCTAATACTTCACAGTACAGCACAAAACATCATTACCCACACTTGGATCAAGCAGCATCTCAGATAGTCCGTGTTTAGTCATGAAGATGGGGCTGCATAATGTGAAGCATAAGTTACTGGCATTGTAGGCTTTGTAGGGATGTCAATCATTAAGAAGGTGGGGTAGGAGTCCTGCATTATACTTCCTCGTCGGTTGCCCCAAGTTAGAACATAAGAACATAAGAAATAGGAGCAGGAGTAGGCCATCTAGCCCCTCGAGCCTGCCCCGCCATTCAAGAAGATCATGGCTGATCTGATGGTGGTTTAGTTCCACTTACCCACCCGCTCCCCATAACCCTTAATTCCCTTATTGATCAGAAATCTATCTACCTGTGACTTAAACATATTTAACAAGGTAGCCTCCACTGCTTCAATGGGCAGAGAATTCCAGAGATTCACTACCCTCTGAGAGAAGAAGTTCCTCCTCAACTCTGTTCTAAACTGACTCCCCCTTATTTTGAGGCTGTGTCCTCTAGTTCTTGTTTCCTTTCTAAGTGGAAAGAATTTCTCTGCCTCTACCCTGTCTAGCCCCTTCATTATCTTATATGTCTCTATAAGATCTCTCCACAGCCTTCTAAACTCCAACGAGTTCAGGCCCAATCTACTCAATCTCTCCTCATAAGCTAACCCTCTCATCTCCGGTATCAACCTGGTGAACTTTCTTTGTACTCCCTCCAAGGCCAATATATCCTTTCGCAAATAAGGGGACCAAAATTGCACACACTACTCTAGTTGCGGCCTTACCAGTACCTTGTGCAATTGCAGCAAGACCTCCCTGCTTTTATATTCCATCCCCTTCGCGATAAAGGCCAACATTCCATTTGCCTTCTTGATCACCTGCAAACTGAGTTTTTGCGATTCATGCACAAGGACCCCCAGGTCCCTCTGCACAGTAGCATATTGTAATTTTTCACCATTTAAATAATAGTCCATTTTACATTATTCCTTCCAAAGTGGATAACCTCACACTTGTCAGCGTTATACTCCATCTGCCAGATCCTCACCCACTCACTTGGCCGATCCAAATCTCTCTGCTGCTTTCCGCATCCTCCACGCAATTCGCTTTCCCACTCATCTTTGTGTCATCAGCAAACTTTGTTACCCTACACTCGGTCCCCTCCTCCAGATCGTCTATGTATAGAGTAAACAGTTGAGGCCCCAGCACCGATCCTTGCGGCACGCCACTAGTCACCAACTGCCAGCCAGAAAAGCATCAATTTATTCCTACTCTCTGCTTCCTGTTAGATAGCCAATCCTCAATCCCGCTAACACTTTACCCAAAACTCCGTGTACCTTAATCTTCTGCAGCAACCTTTTGTGAGGCACCTTATCGAACGCCTTCTGGAAATCTAAAAACACCACATCCACCGGTTCCCCTCTGTCAACTGCACTCGTTATATCTTCATAAAAATCCAGTAAGTTTGTCAAACACGACTTTCCCTTCATGAATCCATGCTGTGTCTGCTTGATTGAACCATTTTTTCCAGGTGTCCTGCTATTTCTTCTTTAATGATGGATTCTAGCAATTTCCCAACTACGGATGTTAAGCTAACCGGCCTGTAGTTACCCGCCTTTTGTCGACCTCCTTTTCTAAACCGTGGCGTCACATTAGCTGTTTTCCAATCAGCCGGCACTTCCCCAAAGTCCAGCGAATTTTGATAAATTACAACCAACGCATCTGCTATTACTTCTGCCATTTCTTTCAGTACCCTGGGATGCATTCCATCCGGGCCCGGGGACTTGTCTACCTTTAGTCCCATTAGCCTACCCAGCACTACCTCTTTAGTAATAGTGATCGTTTTAAGGTCCTCACCCCCGACAGTCCCATGACCGTCAATTTTCGGTAAGCTATTTGTGTCCTCTACTGTGAAGACCGAAACAAAAAACTTGTTTAAGGCCTCGGCCATTTCCTCGTTTCCCATTATTAAATCCCTCTTCTCGTCTCCTAAGGGTCCAACATTTACTTTAGCCACTCTTTTCCTTTTTATATATTTGTAAAAACTTTTACTATCAGTTTTTATATTTTGTGCTAGTTTAGTTTCAATAATCTATCTTTCCTTTCTTTATCGCTTTCTTAGTAGTTCTTTGTTGTTTTTTAAAGCTTTCCCAATCTTCTAATTCCCCACTAGTTTTGGCCACTCTGTACGCATCGGTTTTTAATTTAATACTCTCCTTTATTTCCTTCGTTATCCACGGCTGGTTATCCCTTTTCTTACATTCCTTCTTTATCACAGGAATATATTTTTTGCTGAGTACTGAGAAAAATCTCCTTAAAAATCTGCCACTGTTGCTCAGCTGTCCTACCAACTAGTCTGCGCTCCCAGTCTACATTAGCCAATTCTGCCCTCATCCTATTGTACTCCCCTCTGTTCAAGCAGAGGACACTGGTTTGGGACCCTACTTTCTCACCCTCCATTTGTATTAGAAATTCAACTATATTGTGATCACTCATTCCAAGAGGATCCCTCACAAGAAGATCATTAATTTTACCTGTCTCATTACACAGGACCAGATCAAAGATAACTCGCTCCCTTGTAGGTTCTGTAACCTACTGTTCGAGGAAACTATCGCGACAGCATTCTAAGAACTTCTTCAAGTCCACCGCGTCCAACTTGAGTCAACCAATCAATATGCAGGTTAAAATCCCCCATGATTATTGCTGTTCCGTTTTTGCACGCATCCATTATTTGCTTGTTTATAGCCCGACCCACCTCAAAGTTATTATTTGGGGACCTATAGACCACGCCCACCAGTGAATTTCTCCCCTTACTATTCCTTATCTCCACCCACAACGATTCCACATTCTGCTCCTTAGAGCCTATATCGTCTCTCACTACTGCCCTGATGTTATCTTTAATTAACAGAGCTACCCCACCTCCTTTTCCTTCCTGTCTATCCTTCCGAAATGTCTGATACCCCTGGATATTCAGTTCCCAGTCCTGGTCAACCACGTTTCTGTAATGGCCACTCGATCATACCCATTTGTACTGATTTGTGCCATCAACTCATTCACTTTGTTTCGAATGCTACGTGCATTCAGGTAAAGTGTCTTTATGCTCGCCTTTATATGGACCCGATTTGTTAGTGCATTCTTTTGATTGCACGCTCTGTCCCTACCTGTCGCAAACTGGTTATCCTTCCCCAGACCATCTCCTTGCACTGCGTTGACCACCTCCCTTCTTGTGTTTGTCACCTTTTTTACTCTGCCTGAGCCCTTGACTCCTTTAACTAGATGAATGTCCTCATCATTAACCTTCACTCGTACCCTCTCCTTTACCTTTGATTTTGTAATTCCCCATACCCCTGAACCCTCCCCCCACTATTTAGTTTAAAGCCCTATTTACAGCCCTGGTTATACGATTCGCCAGGACTCTAGTCCCAGCACGATTCAGACGAAGACCATCCCATCTGAACAGGTCCCCTCTTCCCCAATACTGGTACCAATGTCCCATGAATTCAAACCCATTCCTCCCACACCAATCTTTGAGCCACACATTTATCTCCTTAATCTTATTGACCAATGTTCAAAATGTCACAGTGGCACCCTGCTCATGCCCCTGTTAAAATTGCATCAGATTACTTTGATTTAATTGGACCAAATTTGCTTCAAGTGAGCATCTCATCTGCTTGCAAAATCCTGCAGAGCAGCATTGCAAGTAGTGAGGATCTGTATGGGTAAGCTACATGCTCATTGTTAGCTGCCCATTTGCCCAGTTTCCACCAGGAAGATGGAATTAAAATCAATCTTAATTTCTGAAGAACCCGGGTTCTGAAGAAGAGTGATATTGGACTTGAAACTTTAAATCTGTTTCTCACTCCACAGATGCTGCCAGACCTGCTGAGTTTGTCCAGCACTTCCTGTTTTATTTCAGATCAACAACATCCATAGTATTTTGCTTTTATTAAAATCAACCCTACTGTATACAGAGTTGTCTGCCCTCAAATCAAAACAACTCCTCCTCCTTCACTCTCCCAAAAGCATACATATTCTATGCCCCCTCTCCATTTAACCTCTGACTCTTCTGCCCCTCCAAACCTACCTCAAACTTGTACTTTTTTTAAAAATTTGAAGTTGGATTCCTCACCTCCCCCGGTTAAAGTTGTAACTCTTCTTCTGTCACTTAAATTGGTGCTCTTGCCCCTGTAACACCTCAGTTCGATCTCGCGCACTCTCACCTTCAATTCATGCTTGCACTTCCTCCCTCACTGACCCTACCCCTACAAAAAAAATAACCATTTCCCAATTTATGCTGGAACTCTTCTTTATCCCCACCCCAAAATGAAACTTCCAGATTCTTCACTTGCCTCTTTACAACCATTCATTTATGCCTATTCCTTCAACACTGCTCCCAGGTCCTGCTGTGTAGTGATTCTAGACACTAGATGTTGTAGATGTAAACTTATGTCCTCGTGACAATATGCAGGAACCAGACTCATTTTCATTAGTGGTTTGGCTCCAATTGTGAGAGAGGCAGGTGGTGATATTGAGATAGGGTCCACAAATTTCTTTACTAATGGTTGTCGTGTCTGAGGGATTTGAAGAGTCCACTGTTAAATATTCAGATGCATTAGTGATATATATAGAAAAACATAGGAGCAGGGTGATAATTACAGCGATTCTGGGCTACCGGCTACAAAAATAGCTCCAGGCATTGCCTCTTAGAGCAATGAATCCACATCAATATTTCTGGCATTCAAGTAGGCCAATCAGAGTTATTCCAAGATGCAAGGACTGGGTCTTCTGAATCACAGGCATCTCATCAATTGAATCAGCAACAAGCCACCACTATTACACCTTCAGCAGCAGAACGTGGAAAAATGATGTCTAGAAATATATGAACCACAAGATGTAAACATCATAAAAAACACATGGCAGATTAATCACATGCACTTTTTCACTGAATAAAATTATATCTCTTTGTCTCTTAGTACAGGAAATTATTTTTTTCAAACATAGACCAAACAGAAATTATGTAGTTCTTCAGCAAAATTAAACAGGGAAATCAACTATCAGTTTCCTGTTTATTAATGTACCCAACATAGTAGCTGCTGTCTGAACCACAAAGTTTTTAGAAATGATTTACATTTCCTCTTGCATCTGTCTACTTCAGCTCATCAACTATTGGTGGTTCCTGCACAGGGTTGTCCTCCTGGCTTTCCACGCCTGGGTTCTGTTCCTCTTCAAAGTCTGTGACGAAGCTTCTCTCCATGTGCAATGTGGCCACACTATGATAGTTCTGCACAGCTTCACTGGAATAGATTGCAGTTTTTCCCATCCCCACAAGCAGTCCAGACACCTGGAGTATTGATCATTGCTGTGTCTGATCTCAGCTGGAGTAAAAGGATTGTGCAAAAACCTTATTGCCCATGGTTGCACTGTATCACTTCTATTTCCAGGGTGCAACTCCTTCTAAGATGATGTGACTGCTTCAGAATCAAAGCATCATGCATACTCCCCAGGAAGTGCATCTTGATGTGCATTACATTTTGGTAATGGTCACATATTTGCATATTGGAATAATATCCTTTACTATTATAAGGATGCTGCATAATTGTTTGGTGCATTAATGGCTTCATTCATACACTCAGTGACACCCTCTACTTTGGGGTTGCAAATTCACCACTGTTCCTTGCTGAATTATCCCATAATGGATGTATGGTGCAACAGGATTTCTGTTCCCTTCTTGATTTAACAGTGGGTATAAATTTCAGGTGATTTTGGCAACAGTGCAATTCTCAAAAATTGTGATAAAATTGAGGAAAAGCCCATTGCTGTGTTACACCTACCCTGTTTCCATGCTTACTCAGGTTCTTTTTATTCAGCTTCACACGGAGTAAAATATCGCCCTTGATATCTTCTTCCTCACAGATGTCAGTCTAAAACTTCAGCAGTTTCATTGCTTTGTGGTAACCAGAAAAGATGGCACCTGAATTTCTTCCATTTGTGTTTGTTTATTAATCCACTTGTTACCGGGCAAATGACCGTTGAGTTTTTTTATGACTATCGTGGAACTTTGAATTGATATATGGTTAGAGTTACAATGGAAACTCACTTTACGAATGACAACAAAACCTAAATTGTCCATCTTGCAGAGAATTAACATATGATTACAAAGTTGTAATTATCTTGACAGGTTTTGTTTTGAGAAAGTACTTGCCATTTTAAAATCAAGATTCATTGGCTGTGTTTGTTTTGAAGATAAAAATAAATCAACAAACAACTGGAGACACCTTTTTAAAGGGATACTGTACTCTTGTCCATAATATCATCATAACACAGCAAGATGTCTCACAAATAAAATGCCTGATTGTAGTTTGGTGAAGTATAGTATGGTTATCAAAATACCTAATTGATCAAGGAAGACTGACCATATAATTTTACTGTGGCAATGAAATATATTGTGTCTGTGTGGTATAAACCCAACTAATAGAAAATGATGTATTCTAAAAGTATTATCTTCATGGATGGAAAGCTGAAACTGCTTCATAATTCAGCATTAAAGAGGAGCAGTTTTTTCTATTACTATCAATTTTTATTCGTGCAATGAGTTCCTAGTTTTTCTTGGATGATTAGGAAGGGGCACTTCATGTACACAAGAGAATAAATCAACCTGTGTATTGACAAAGACCCAAGATTAAGTTACAGATCTTTCTCGTAGCCTTTAATAAGGCTTCATAGAATCCTGCATGCAGAAGAGGCCATTCGGCCCATTGAGTCTACACTGATTCCCAGATAGAGTATCTCATCCAGGCCCTCTCCCCCACCCTATCCCCATAACCCCACTCATTTATCATAGCTAATCCATCTAACCTACAGATCTCGGAACACTAAGGAGCAATTTAGCATGGTCAATCCACCTAACCTGCACATCTTTGGACATTGGTCACTGGAAGTGCAGAAAAGTTAATTCAGGCAAATAGAATTAGAACAAGTTATTAGGTGCATTGTAACAACATTGATGAGGCTAAATTACTAAATCATGTTGCTGTACTAAAAAGGTTATATTTCCATATCTACCATTCACTTGTAACATCCCTGCAAGGAAATTTGTATTCTGACAGCTATTTCCTCCTGCTTCCATGTATTTTCATTTAAGCTGGCGTGCTTATTTCAGAACCAATGCAAAATAATTTTTTCAGTAAATTATAACAAGATATACCCCCATATTCTAGCTACTTGAACAAACTTTCTTCCATTCTGTGGAGTCAAAAACAACTTTAACAAAGTTTCTAAAGTGCTCAAATCAATAACATAGCAATTTTGGTTTAAATCGTGATAAAGTACAGCTTTGTTGTTGACAGTTAAAATTGGACATCGGAGGAGCTATTTAACATGACGTTGGCAGTGATGTTGGGCTCCACAGAGCTGGGGGTATATTTTTGGAATCAAGGAAATGTTATTGGAAAATTGCTGGCTAGAAGCGATTGTAAGTTAACGTGCCGATAGTCATGGTGGGAGGAGAGACAGAAATTGACTCAATATGAATAAATATAAGTAATGTAGGTGTTGTGACTTGAACCCCAAAGCGGTTCCAGACCATTTGGACCGAACAGTTCACATCTATACAGATTTCCTTTGAAGGATGGGAGTTGTTAAAATTTTCAGTTTAATTCTGTCATTTATGTTAAATATTAATGTTAAAATAAGTGTTAGCTGTGGCTCACTTAGTAGCATTCTCACCTCTGATACAAAAGATTCCAGATTCAAGTCCCAGTCCAGGGCTTAAGTATAAAAACCAAGGCTGGCACTCCAGTGCATTACTGAGAAAGTGCTGGAGGTGCAGTCCCTCAGATGAACAATTAAACTAAAGCCCATTCTGCCCCCACCGGTGGACATAAAGGATCTCGTATTATTTCAGTGAAGAACAGGGGAGTTATCCCTGGTGTTCTGGCCAATATTTATCCCTCAATTAACATTACAAAAACAGATTATCTGGTAATTAGTACCTTGCTGTTTGTGGAGCTTGCTGTGCACAAATTGCTTCATTTCATTGTGCTTCATTGACTACAGAGTACTTGGAGACACCCATTGGTAATGAAAGAAATATAAATGCAAGTCTAGTTGTCTTTTTTATATTTATCCTATTATTATTAGACTGTAACATTAGATGTATGCAATTTTTGAAAACTGTAAATTTGTTATTTTTATCCTGTGATGGGACACCGTGCTATACAGTAAAATCATTAATTTTTTCAGGATGATTGGATCAAGGGTTTTGTGGAGCAATTAGGAACGCACATAGTCTGCATGAATTCATTGGAGAGTTTTGTTGTGAACTGACTTATTCAGGAAAACTGCATTTCGGCTTTAAAGAGTACTAAGATGGACTCCTGCAGAGACAATCACAAAGAATTGTGGGAAGGTAAGCAGAAGGATGCAGACAGAGGAATTGCACTTTGAGAACTGCAGTGAAGAAGCTGTTGCTATATTCACATTTGAAAAAATATGAAAAACTGGCTGCAAAATGCTGACTCTTCTCTCATACACAATCCATCTTTTAGACAGCTACAAAAATGAGATTCTTGGATGCACTTATTCAGCTGGTACGTATAATGTTTGTACAGTGTAAATATAACTTCTGATTTTGTGATCTTTCATTTTAACGCTTTCGAAACAGTATGGTTCCTCTTTCAAAATTTAAAAGTGCACTGTATAAAGCTTTCTAATATGTATTCCATTTAAGATACTGTAAAATTGTCACCGATGTTTTTTTTTGCTAAAATGCCATTCCTCATTGTCTCTAGAGCGTATTTTTTACCACGAAGTATCAGTGAGCTTGCTGTCTCTAAGTTAGAAGTTCTAAATGCCACTTAAAAGGTTTGTGCTTAACCTGGGTACTTGATGGGAAAAATAAATGCACAGTACATTTTTGATGACAGCAATGGCAAAATTAGGGATAATTAGGGAAAAGAATCACACTAATTCTTCACTCATTTTTCCTTCAGAGTACAAGACCCGCACAAGAAACATGGTACTGATATGCCATACAGTGTGTATTTTGGCAGCTCTATAATTGCTTGGAGTCAGCAAAGATCGCTGAAATTGCAATGCTGTCAACAGCTCTTGATCCATTTTTTGTCACCTCATTATGCAGTGACAATACATGTTGTGTTATTATAAATACATATGTTTTTTTAAGACTAAAATGTACAGTTTTTATAAACAGTATTTAACCAAGGATGGAGTAGATGTGTCATCAGGGCACCAGCAGTTCATGTTACTGTACAAATGTATCTGTAAATTCTTTATATCGATATAGCTAGTGCTTCAAATATGCACTGAAATGTTTGCCTGGGGAATGACAGAAAAAGGTTATAACGTATTTAATGTATATATTGTTTTATTTAAGATGTGTTTTTATTGTATTCTGTACCTACCTGTAGTGATTGTTGTGAGGTTGCAAGGTTGGTTTTTAGCACATTTTTTTGCCATCATGCAGTGTGCACCCAAAGATATATCTTTGTAAAACAATTTCGTATTGACTTTTTATTTGTAAGATGCAGTATTATGATGAATTTCGGAGTACAGATGATAATAAGCTCAGGGTGTCATTTCTGTTGACTTGCCTGATTTGATCTGTTTATTGAGTGGTTTGTGTGGAAAAATATGAACATTTTTAACCATTTTTTAAACAAATCGTCTTCACATTATGTGTTCTTGAAGTTGTACTCAGTGACTGCCTGATTGTGTTTAGTTCAGTCCGCATAAAATACAGACCAGCATTACCATAGATGAGCTTTTCTCCTTGCTTCACCCCTTGTTCCCTTGTTTTTTCAAGATTCACATTTTTGCTTACACGCACAATAAAAACATCTGTGCACATCCTCTACTGATAGTATCCAAGACAAGAATCACATCCTTCTCCAGTAATTGGAACATAACTTATGTTTACTTATGTTAGAATCATCAAGTGTGGAAAGTCAGGTGTGGGCAGTTGCTGCTGTCACTGACCTTATGCAATGGTCTTTATCACTTGAACCATTACAGCTCTCGTGGTCTACTTAAGAGGAAGTATGATCATCACTCACATATCCATTGGGGATGCTGACACCTATATGTCATTGATTCCATCTGCAATTTGAAAAAAAAGACCTAAATTCTCGAGAGACTCACCAAAACGTTTGCGAGAGTCAGATTATTCCCTCCAGGACTTTCCATGGTTGACAGGTAGATATTTTGCAGTTGGTTTGGTCAGTTCTGCTTCGCAGGACTCTTAATGTTGGAGGTTGGTGATCCCTTTGTCAGGTCCTGAGCTGCAAATCCAGAGTCCTGAGCCCTGAGGTGGCAGAGGTTCAGCTGCTGGAACATTTTGTAGGTTGTTCTTTCCTCAGTTTTGTTGATTTATAAATTACAGTATCCCTGTGCCACTCTGGCTGACTAAAAGAAACAAATTCTAACTGATTGTAAGGATGGTAACTTTTACACGTCTTGTTACTTGGGACTAGTCTAGTGCATTGCGCTGGTGTTGTCCATGGCAGTGAATCATTGGTGTGTAGAAAGTTGCATCTTAGCCATTCTCCAGCCTTGGATTCTTTTTCTTTTGCTAATGATTTGATGTTTCTCAACAAAATGAGATGACAGGCAAGATGTTGTTTCCTCAGTTCTGACGGAGTTGCACCTCTGATATGCCCATTGACCTAGCTAGCTTTAAAGTGGGACATCAGCAAATAAGAAATTGGTAGAAATGAGTAATTTCCCACCCGAGTCCATTGGACAATAATATTTAAAAGGTACAAAATGTATCCTTAATACAATAACTGGTTAAAGACTTCAGCCTTGTCTTAATGATAGCAATCCTTCCTCCAAATCAGAAGACTGTGGGTTCAAGCTCAATCCAGAGATTTAAACATTTTCATTATCCATTTCTGTTTATGGAACTTTGGCAAATTGGCTGCCATACATGCCTATTTATCCTGAAATTATGAATGGTATTATACAAAGCCAGTTCTTTCCAGCCAAAATAATGGAACCCATCCTAAAGACTGGGTAGGACAAGTCATTTTGAAGGACAAGTTAAACAATTTTGGAATTTTTTTAAGTAATGATTTTCCCAAGCAAACCTCTTCAATTTCTTTTGAAGAGGGTATAAATAAACCAAATAATAAGAATCAAAAGTGATATAATTTTGTTTGACTCTGAAAGAATTTGACAAAGTTCCATTTGAAAGACTTTTAATTCTATTGCAATGAAGAAATTTTGAATCAATGCTACCAATTTTCATTTCTGTAGCACCTTTCATGGGAAAAGCTTCCCAGAAAGTTGTAATCTCGGCACTGATGATAGGCGTTTTGTCATACTTGGGGGAAGTGTTGAATGAGATCCAAAAGGAATCAATGTTTGGACTTCTATTTCTTTTGTACATATATAACTTCAATATCAAAATCAGTTGCGACCTTGCCAGATTGCCAAGAACATTGGACATGGAAATTGCACTATAACTTAGAACAGAATTGCATTTGGGCAAACAATGAAATTTTATACTATTACATATTGGGTGTGAAACGTACGTCATAAATATTTGGAATTGCAATGTATTTTCCTCAGCTTTCTTTTCTAGTATTAATGAACCAAATTCTCATTACCTCCCCTTTAATTTGGCACAAGTTTTCATTCCTAAATTTAGTAATATTGCTTGGAAAAAGAAAGGCATCCTGCCAAACTTTCTCATCTTGCATCCATCGGGACAAAATTGCAAGAATGCTAAATTTCAAAGGGAACAACAAATATATGCAGCATAAGAAAAGGGTGCTAATTGGTTGGCAAATGGACTCTGGTCCAGGTGTTGCGATGGAGAATGCACCTGCGAACTGTGATTCCCCCAAACTTTTGCTTAAATTCATTCAATTCTCTATGGCAATGTCAACCAATCAGAGTCCAGTTGCCAATCGGCACTCTTCTCTTGTGCAGCATGAATTGTTGCTCTCTTTGAAATTTAGAATTCTTGCGATTCTGTCCTGATGAGCACAAGATGAAAAACATGCCTCTTTTTTCAGCAATTCCTAAACTGTATACGTTTCATAATCATGATGCTTTTATCATATTTTTTTCCAATTACCGTGGGTAACCTGAAAAAATTGCTTTATCACATGGTGCTTGCATCTAAGAACATTGTGGGGTGCAGGAGACAGAGTTAGGCAAGCTCTGATCTGGAATTGCTTTAGGTTGAAATATTTTGAATCTTTCTCTCCTATTAAACCTCCAGTCTTTTGTGAAGTATTACTCAGAGGTCTGTCCTCTAATTATGATGAGTGATTTATATGAAATATTACTTACAGTAAAGGTAAATATTATAATAAAGATTCAAGTTATTGCTAATCCATATGCAGGTCTGTCTGAACAGACTTGCCTTTTAATGAAGAAAAAGAACTAAAAGCACAGAATTAATCTAATTCTGTATTAAGTGCAAAAAAATCTTTCAGTAAAAGTTTTATAAATATTTATGTAGTGCCTTTAAAGTAAAACATCCCAAGGCCCTTCTTTAATTTCAAAATTGTGGAAACTAATTTTGATCATCAATTTACCCACAATATTAGTTTATTAAAATTTAAAAAGAACGTTTCAAGTATTTAGAGATCATTGTAAAGTTTCAGACATGTGATCTATTATTTTTAGGTCTTTTGTTTGGGAAGTAAGAAATTTATGTCACGATCATAAATTGTTTAATTAAGAAACTGTTTCTTTCGCGATATTGATGCAAAGGAATAACTCTCTCGACTGTTTTACAACTAAAAGCCATAAATTAAATACTTAAATTTTATAAATTAAATACTCAAATTTTATTTCCCTTGAAGGAAAATGGCATGCAGCTGAATTGTTGATAGTAGAGTGTGCCTCTGTTAAAAGTATAAATGATTCCCCTCCTCCCTCCCCCACCCATTTTTATTTGGTTAAGAATGAACTCTGAACAGGAGCGCAGTGTAAATGCTTTGAAATGCAGCTCTTCAAATTTAGTGGTGACTGTAATAATTTAACTAAGCCTCTTTTTACTTGAAATAGTTCCTACACTACAGACTTTACTCAACACTTCTGCTCAAATAGATGATTAGACTGACAGTTTCCATAAGTTGTCACTTATGAACTGAAGATTGTAGAGCTGAGTTTAACTTGCACCCTGACCTCAGTAGGAACATTGTGGGAGGAAGGGTAAAGATGGTGGAGCAAATCTTTGTGTCGCATTCCCAATGTGTCCCCTCTCCCTCTCCATTTTTACTGGGATCAGCCATGGAAAGCCAGCAAAGTGCCAGATTCAAAGGACTACATCAATCCCAATTACATCACCTGAATGTGCATGGCGTTTTAACCATGGTAGACCAGACTAAGCATCACACTGTCTGCCTGCCATTAAAAACAGGTGGCAAAAAAGGACCCTGGCAAAAGGAAACTTTGGTATTTTTTTGTTAATATTTACGGTTTCTTATGGATGGTCTGATATGGATGCTTTAGGGGCTTCCTTGCCATGGGCTTCCCCACTCCTTTCATTCAGTCGTGAATCCTTGGACTTCACTAATATTGTTACATATCCAGCTGGATCTGTTTGGATGGGTCCTAGCAGATGTAGTGGCCTCACCCTCACATGCACCCCCAGCCACCAACTTTGGCTCCTGGCTCCAGGTGGGAACCCTAATAGGGTGTATAAATCTGGGCCCACGGTTAAAATCTCCCAGGCCTCATGCTGCAACAATCTAGCCCCTTTTAACCTTGATTCCCATCCAAGTTAAAATCGGCCTTTTATTCATTACTGAATAGAAAAGAATTGAACAGAAACAATGTGCGAGGTACAGGGAAAAGGCAGGGGATTGGCACTAAGTCATGATGCTCGTTCGGAGAGCCGGTGCAGACACAATGGGCCAAATGGCCTTTTGTGCTGTAAAAATTCTGTGATTCTGTGAATTAGTTAGTACAATCCAAACACAGTGGGTGGGATTTTAACACCTCGCTTATCCCGAAACCATAAAATCCTGCCCGAGGTCAACGGACCTTTCCATGGTCTGCCCCTCGCCCACTCTGATTCCTGTGGTGGGCGGGGTGGTAAAATTACGGCCTGTAACTTACTACAGAATACACAAGATACCCACAATGTCTCTTATCATATTAGATGAGAAAAATGCCCATATCACTAGACTAATTTATATTGAATAAGTCACTTTCTGCAGGTAAAATGATAAATAAAAGTAAAGGTACAGTGCAGCACTGCAACGTTTACATTACGTACAAGCTACCATATGTAGCTCTCTCAGATTCTCTGTACAAATTACTTATAAAGATAGTCTTCTCTGCAGCGTATGAAAATACATTAAGTCCCCAATGTACGTTGCCTCATTCACAGTCGCTCTGTTTTAGCATCGTGAATGTAATGCTACTGGTATGTGCACTTAGTGCTGAGACTTCTGCTTTAGCTTCATTTTGTGCTGGGACCAATGTAGCATCTTGTGACCCAATTGCTGCCATTTTCGATTCTGCTCCCAAACTCTCTGCTGCTCCCAGACACTCTCTCACTCCCCAACCTTCCCTGTCACCGTTTCCTTCCGCAAACCCTCTGGCTCGCACCTCATCTCGCTTTTGCCATCCCTCTCCTGCGCCCCCGTTCATAGTGAGGGTTCAGGACGGGGAAGCAGTGAGTGAGAAAGGCCATCGAGCAGGAGCTAGTCAGGAAGTGGGATGGTTGGCCAGTGGAAGGAATGGTGAGCAGGAGGTAAGTAGAAAGAACTAGCAAATCTCTTCAATACTTTTAAGTTGATTTGATAAGCTTTTTCATGTGTTGATGTAGAAATTTAGGGATGTGCAGTATTTCAACTTGTAGGGGATAATTTTTAATGCTTTTCTCTTGAGAAAAGTCTTACAGACCTAACTGCATCTTTTACATTGGTCGTAAAAGGAAAATCTGATTCACTTAAAGTTGTTTCATTTAAAGTTGCACTTTCAGGAATTGCAACTACAACATTAAGCGAGGAATTGCTGCTCTGATCCAAAACTCAATCTGCTCCAGCAGAGAAATAGAAATCTGACCAGCACAAAATAAGATGGTCACTGAGTTATCAAGTTCTTGAAGCTGTTAGCACCCATCTACTTGATTACATACTCTGTGGATACTGTTGCAGAGTTTCCCATCTCAGCCAGATATAACCATATCATTTCACCAAGGAGAATCAATATGGAATGTTCGCACAACCTCTTAAGTGGAGTAAAGGTATGTTAATAATGCACGCATACTGAGACAGCCTCTGTATAAACATACTGAATAACCAGGAAAAATGGCAAATGATTTTCTTACTTGCACTAGCTAAATTCTAGGTGAGATAAAATAATTTTCATGGTGATGCAAATCACGTCTCAGATTGCAAAACTGCATTTCAGAGGAATCAATTGTTACTGACAGGATAAGTTTCAATGGAAATAAATATGGGAAAGTTTTGGAAAACGGTTTACAGTCTTAATATTTAAAAACAAACCCCATAATTCTAAAACAATCCAGAACTTGGAACGTTAGGGTTAATCTTTTACAAAGCAAAATTATTGAAACAAGTCTCATATAACAATGTTCTTGGTGCTAAGATAAAATTTTATACAGAAACTCAGTATCTCTCAAACAGTGTCATTGTTCTTATACTGAGCAAGTAAATGTTATGTGGGGTTTGGAATTGTAAATATTTATTTATTCATGTGGTCAGAACACCGGTTTTACTTTGATACGCCGAATAGAATGATGTCTTTTGGTCAGACAGAAATGCTATAAGGCACCAAGGAAAGAGACACAGGAGGTCAATGATAAACAGTTAACCACACTGTGTTTATTTAGCCTGTTAGCTGTTTGAGAAAGGGGGAGTTCTAGATAATAGAGTTGGATGAGAATTATAATAACAAGGGTTGACCAGCGATGGGAGGAATGGGTTAAGTATCCACTGGAAAAGTGATTCTTTGCTATAACTCCTCATGCTTTGACAATCAAGTAAAAACTCAAAGGGGCAATAAGTTGTTCTTGGTCAAAACCATTCAATTTAGCCTTCATCTTAATGTACCTTATGTCTATTATTTTCACCATTGTTAATAAAGAAACGTATTCGTTGAATGTTTTGTCTTCTGTATATTGCTAGACCATGAAAATGACTAAACCCATCTAACCTGCTACGCAAGATAAAAATCAACAGGCTTTACAGTTACATAACAGTTGACGTCCTCTTGCATATCACCATTTTTTATACAGGAAGAGTGGTAAATCTTTAAACAGACTGGTACACATGCTTCGATTATTGACTACCTAATTTGTGGTCTTCTATCAGCATCTTAAGGACAGGAATGAAATGTTCTAGCCACAATATAATTTAATTCCTCTCAATGCAGAATTTTTAAAGAAGTCTGCAGTATATGCACACATTATAAATGAGTTATTCCGTGACTTTAATGAATAAGGTGAAAGTGCTGAAGCCAGACCAGCCTTTCCTATTTAAAGCTGTAGATTTGAGCCTGTTCCACGGCTGATGGGTCAATGTCTCCTTTAACATCTGCAGAGTGCTGAGTGAATTTAGGCCATTCCAGTTTTTAGGAGGTGCATTTTGTGCATTCCTTAGTCATAGAATCCCAACAACGCAGAAAGAGGCCATTCGCCCCATCCAGTCTGCACCAACTCTCTGACAGGGTATCTTACCCAGGCCCTCTCCTCCATAGCTTCACATTGCTGGTTAGGTGCATTAGCCATGCTAAATTCTCCCTCAGTGGACCTGAACAGGTGCCGAAGTGTGGTGACTAGGGGATTTTCACAGTAACTTCATTGTGGTGTTAATGTAAGCCTACTTGTGATACTAATAACTAAACTTTTTTAAAAACTTTAAAGACTTCACGGCTAATCCACCTAACCTACACATCTTGGGACATTAAGGGGCAATTTAGCATAGCCAATACATCTAGCCTACACATCTGGCAACACTAAGGTGCACTTTATCATGGCCAATCCACCTAACCTGCACATCTTTAGAGTGTGTAAGGAAACCGGAACCCCCGGAAGAAACTCACGTAGCCGTGGGGAGAACGTGCAGACTCCATACAGACAGTCACCCAAGGCCGGAATCGAACCCTGGTCCCTTGCAGTGATGATGTGGAGGTGCCGGCGTTGGACTGGGGTAAGCACAGTAAGAAGTTTAACAACACCAGGTTAAAGTCCAGCAGGTTTATTTGGTAGCAAAAGCCACAAGCTTTTGTGGCTGAGTGAATTCCCACTCACCTGCAGAAGGGGCTTAAGGCTCCGAAAGCTTGTGGCTTTTGCTACCAAATAAACCTGTTGGACTTTAACCTGGTGTTGTTAAACTTCTTACTGCCCTTGCAGTGAGGCAGCAGTGCTAACCACTGTGCTGTCCTTCCACTTTTTTTTTAACATTCTGTTGACTGCTAACAACCCCCTTAGGTAATTTGGTTTCCTCAGCATGTTTGCCAGGATTACCTTTAACAAAATGAAGACTTTTTCCCTCTTCAGATTTAGCGTAATATTAGCTTGCTTACTTCTGTCGGTGTGCATAAGGGGTTTAAAAACGAGCTTCACTCTCAGAAGTTCTTGTGTCAGCTTAACGTTATACATTTGTAATGCCCGTTTGTCAGTTGATTTAAGGGCTGTGCGCACAGGAGGAGAGAAGCTTTCAGTTCAAATACAAACATGTGATCTGTTGAAATTTCGTTTTGAATGGCAGCTCCTTTTAGGACTGGTATTTAGCATCAGTAGGTCCCTTTCAGTATCTTGAAATTATTTATTATCCTATCCTTTTCAGATCAGTTTGTCTATCTGGAGACTATGGAGAGACGTAGTTAGGCCTCATAACTTCCATTTTTACGAGAAAAAACATGCCGTGTAAAAGAATTACTTTTAGTTTAATATGCTAGTTATAAATTATTATTTTCCATTGCAAGCTGGAAAAAAAGTACTGTAAACTCCTGCATGTTTTCTTACTGCTACCATTTACTTGTTCTTCCATTGTTTAATAAACTTGCTTGCTGTTGAAGCCTCAGACAACATCTAGTGTAATGTCATATTGCAAACTGAGAAAGCATAAAAGGAATCCGTGAACACACCGGATGAGACCCAGTGGCAAAAATAATCTCAAACAGGATGCTTATTCATTACCCAGGCAAACTATTGATTTTATGTAGCTGTTAGGGAAAATGGAACCCTTTCTGGAAACCAGTCCTCACCTGTAAGTGTAGACTGAAACAATAGAAGCCAAAATTTCCTGGCATCTGAGAGGAAAAAGCAGCTGAACTGTGTAACTACGGGGCACTGAATTGTTTATGGACAGTGTAAACAGCAGACGAGCTACTATATGAAATGTCTTCTGAAAAAGCAAGTTCAAGCTGAAGTGGTGCTGAAATATTTGACTCTCAGCCAGAAGATTATCAATTTGCCCCAGGGATCCTGATGCTCATTCACAGAGTTTAATTAGTTCTTGGTTAGGTGCCATGATTGAAATTCATACCTAAATCGAGTTTTTATATATCTCTTGTTGGGAAGGAGAAGAACATTCAGATCCTCCACCATTCCTAGTGGGAACTATTTCTTAAACTGGCTGACCATTTGCAGTTAGGACGTTGTTGCGGTCTACTCTGTCCTGGGTGAAGACACATCCCAGGAAAGGCGCAGCCATTGGAGGATGATGGAAGGGATAAATGGATAAAAACAAAATGGCTAGTTTGTTTTCTCTAAAATAAAAGTAAGAATATGAAAGAAAACCCTTCAGTTGAGATTTTTTCTGATGAGTATTTGCATCTGGAAATGATAATTATTGATCTTGATTTAAATGTGCACTGGTGACATCTATTGATAAGTAAAGGCACTACATCTTAAAACAATGAGTCAGGAATGACACTGCCAATTTATAAGACCATTTTCAAATAGTTGGTTCTTATCCCCAGGTTTTGGACATCTGATCCATTAGTTTGCAAGAGCTACTGTGATAAATTCACAGACACTATTAACTATAAACTTAATGTTTTAATCCTCCATGTAATGATATTTAGGGATTTTAATTTTTCTATCTGTGATGTAATTTTGTTGCACAATATATCGGCCTCCCCTTTCTGAATGAACAGTTATTTTGATAATGCCCAGTACCGCTTCTTAGTCTTTTTATTCTCTGCAGTAATCTTGTGAATTGGGAAACTGAAAGGAAATATTGTCCTGTTAAGAAATGGAATAGTGGTCTTTACCTTCCTGCACAATATGTCATTTTCTCTAATTCAGCCACTTTGATTAATTTTCTCTTTTCAGTGAATCAAATCACAAGATAGATACAGGCGCGGAATTTCCGTTCATCCATTTTAGTTCTTCCACCAGGAAAAGCCTTCTCAGTTTCTCCAATACAAATTCCAACTATGATTTTAAAATAATTCCAATGTTGCTGCCTCCCACAGCTGGCACTGAAGTCCATTCCACTTGTTGGTCACTGTGAGAGAAAACTTTTGTCAGTGTTGGGGAAACATTGAGAGGAAATTTAAAACTAAAAAAAAAAGCACATTTAGGTTGGGTAGGGAGTTGACATCTTAGACGTCTCTCCTGCAACCCGGCCCTGGCCGAGACCTGCCCATTATTTTTTAGCTTTAACTGAGCCAACAATTCGACAGGAGACCAACCTGATCCAAGGAGGCAGTTTGGGACTTTAAGTATGATAATGAGGCTATGAGTCCCAATGATTTGGGAATTTACCAGCTGTCAGTCGGGTTTCCTAAGCGTCAGGGAACCTGCAGCTTCAGCATCCTGTTGCTTATTCACAGAGTTTAATTAGTTCTTGGTTAGATGCCACAAATCAAATTCATACATAAATCAAATTTTTATATATCTCTTGTTGGGAGGAAGAAGAAAATTCAGGTCCTCCACCATTCCTAATGGGAGCTATTTCTTAAACTGGCTGATCATTTTGCAGTTAGGACGTTGTTACAGTCTACTCTCTGTCCTGGATGAAGATACATGCCAGGAAATAGGCTACAGCTGGAGGATAATGGAAGGGTAAATAGGGAAAATATAAAATATACACAATTAAATGGCTTATTTTCTTCAAAATGAAATAAAACAATGAATATAAAATAAAACCCTAAGCTTTGGGTCTTTTCTGATTAGCACTCGCATCTAGAAATGGTGATGTCTATTGATAGTTAAAGCCTTCAAGAGGTGACTGACTTTACCTCCTGGATCCAGGTGTCCATCTGAAGAGCCTCCTCGATCAGGCATCTACGACCAACCTTCTCCCCCAGGCCACCGTCAAAGTTCCACAGTGGGTAAGGAAATCCCAAACTGAGGGTTCCCCACAACCTTCTGACTGACGATTCCCCCATTTGTTCAAGATAAAATTAATTGACACTTGCCAAATTATACATAATAAATAAAAACCAATATGGATTTGTTAAATTGTAAATTAAATTTGAAGATTGTCTTTGATTAGCTTGTCTGAGTTAGTTAACAGAGAGCATTAAGAATAGCATGGTTGATGTGTATATGTACTTTAAAAAGATGTTAGATAAAGTTCTATATGTCAACAAAATGAAGTGTCAGTGGCTGCATGCATACAAAATTGTCTGAAAGATTTTTTGGACAGGAGGGAAGTACGCAGTGGTGTCACCCCAGGGATTAGTGTTGGTTTATGATTCATTTTGTTATATATTAATGGACTGGACTTGAATATACAGAGCAAAATCTGCAGATGTTTGAAACTCAAAAATGTAGTGATGAGAATAGTCAGAGTTCAAGTGGAGATGGACATGTTATGATGGACAGGTCAGGACAGATCAGTAAGGACAAGTCAGATACCAGAGTGAAACCTGCCTTGATATATCCTAACTTTATTTTTTTTAGAACCCAAGGAGGTAAGTTACTAAACAAGTTACCAGGAGTCTGCTGATGAACTTTTAAAACATAATAAAACATTCATTAAAAATATTACACCAGACAATGTTTGGGAAGATTGCAACACAAACATAGGGGAATTATTCAAATGTTCACGATTTCTTCCCCCCATCTAGATTTTTACAGGCACACAAAACCAGTTACAATAACTCATTCTCTGATATTCAGAGTAAGCATGTCGTACATATGAACCAAATGGAGAACTGTGGACAGATACACAGACTGCAAAGTAAATAACAGATGTGACCAAGTCAGATTCTATAGGTTTCTCAACAACCCACCCAGACACTTGTCACAGCGTGAGCCTGTCACACCGTGAACCAGCCGCTCTCACAGAAACTCTGTTTTTCTCAGCAGGGTTTCCAATCTTCATATTTGAAACTCACCTAAGAATCTCTGCCTTACATCCTCCACACTCAGATTGCTTCAACCAGGATGCACCTCAGGGTTTCAATCTCCTTCTGAGATTAATTTTTCCTCAGCACCATTTCACATTTTCAGTTTTAAAGTTTATTAGTGTCACAAGTAGGCTTGCGTTAATACTGCAATGAAGTTACTGTGAAAATCCCCAAGTCGCCACACTCCGGTGCCTATTCGGGTACTGAGGGAGAATTTAGCATAGCCAATGTACCTAACCAGCAAGTCTTTAAGACTGTGGGAGGAAACCGGAGCACCCGGAGGAAAGCCACGCAGACACGGGGAGAACGTGCAAACTCCACACAGACAGTGACCCAATCCTGAAATCTAGCTGTAAGGTAGCAGTGCTAACCGCTGTGTCACCATGCTGCCAGTTGTGCTAAACAGAACACCACTGCTCCAAAAGGCTGCTTTTGTCCTTAGCTCATCACCACAGGATCACCAACCTCCAGCTGCCCTCTCTGATCGTTAGGGCTTTTCTCGAACCCACTTTGCTTCAAGTCTGTTCCTCGCAGCTCTCTCGCTCTTTCATTCAGAGCCTGTTGCACTGCTCCTTTTTCTCAACTTTGCTCAACAGGATCTGTTTCTGATCTCTGTATTTGTCCTTTACCTTGGACCTGTTTCTGTCCCACTCTCTGTGTTGGGACGTACTCCCTTTCCCCACCCCCTCATCCAGTTTCCTGGGGCATCTTCTCTAGAATGGCACTCATCTTCAGATCTCCTGACCTGCAGTTTCACACTTCCATTTTTTTCTTCTGCACATGTGCACAAGGCCGGTTCTCAGCCTGAAGGTGTCAAAATGGATCAATTGTGAATGTGCCGCCCATTCCTGGCCAATGAATGCGTGGAGGTTTCCGGGCCCATGAGGACCTGTAGTTCCTGAACTCTGTGCTTCCCATACTAAGGATTTTTTTTTTCCCGTTTTTGTTTTATTTCCACACAGATACGTGGCGGATGACACAACAGAAGTGGGAAGTGATTAATTTTGATGGAAAGAATGGGGAGAGACATTATAATCTAATTGGACAAATTTTAAAAGGTGGTAGGGCAGTTTGAGAAGGCTGTTAAAAAGGCATGCAATATTTTTAGCTATATAAAGAGAGCACAAAAGCAGGAAATTTATGCCAATTCTTTGTAAAGCACTGGTTAGGGCTCCATTGAAATGGATAAGGTTCACTAGAATGCTACCAAGAAAGATACAAGTTACTTGGAAAGCTGGAGAACATTGGGTTGTTCGCCTTTGAGTAGAGAAAATGAAAGGGAGATTTGAAATAAAGTGTTAAAAACCTTGAAGAGTTTTGAGAGAGCAAATAAGGAGAAACGGTTTAAAATGACAGGCTGGTAACTGGAGGGAACAATTTAAGGTAATTGACAAAAGAAGCAGAGGCGACACGTACAGAACTTCCTTTTATGCTGTGAGGTATGATCTGGAAAACACTGCGTGAAAAGGTGGTAGAAGCAGATTTAATCATAACTTTTAATAGGGAAATGGATAAATATTTGAAAATGAAACATTTCCAGGGCTGTGGAGAAAGAGCAGGACACTAATTGGATAGCTCTGCCAAAGAGCTGGCATAGGCACAGTGGACAGAATGGCCTTTTCTATGCTGCAATATGTTGTGATTCCAGATCTCAATTATACATTTCTGTATCATTAATTTAAGTATATACATTGGTACAATTTGAAAAGTGTATTAGATTTACCTTTATATAACATTTATTACCTTATAAACCTTTTATCAGGTGTCCAGAATTCAAAGGTGATAAGCCCAGGTTTTCTCAAACTTTCCTCATAATTCTTTACTGTGAACCTAGGACCTTGTCTTGTAGCTACTCTCTATAGTGAGGGCCGTAGGTAGTTTCTGCTCCCAATCTCCATCTAGTGAAAGCTCTCACCACCAAATGGACAACATATGTAGACTCCAAGCCAGGATTCGGATGGGTCCACCGATTGGAGAACTGGTGGGGTAACACTGTCTGTTCTGTGGTGGAAGCCCAATGGAATCAAATGCCCTTCAGGCACTCCAGTGGCCTTCCCTGTCTAGAGCTGTTAGTTGTTCAGAGGCCTGCAGCTCTTCATGTTGCCAACGGGAGTGTGGGAGTGGTGGCTGTTGCCAATACTGTACTCACTGGGGGCCCAGGATCAGCATAGGACCCAAGCCAGTGAAGGTGAGACAGGGGATCATGTTTGGAGTTCAGAGGCAAGAGCAGGAGGGTGGGCTTTCAGCAGCCAGCCTGCCTGACGCCTGGTGTCTCGATTGCGCACTGAATGCCTGAACACGAGGACCCCCCCCCCCCCCAAACCCGCAGGATACTAGTGACAAACATGACTGAACTTGATGGACCACCTTCTGTAGGTGCAGGAAGGCCCCAATTTAACCCCTGAACCACCACTGATTGTGGGCTTGGGGGTAACGAGTGTAATTGGTATCCCGGTACCAGTGACTGGGAATCCTGCGGCCCTATGAATTAATCGGAGATTTGGCTGCTGCCAGAAGAGTGATGCGGGGCCTCAGTCACGGTTAAGTGGACCCAGCCTCCATATTTCCCACTGCAATGGGCTGCAGTCAATCCAGCCCTAAGTGAGGGCAGGATTAGGTCTGATCGGGGCATTGACACGTAGCACTCTGGAGCAGTAGAGATGACAAGTTCCATTAACAATGTGTGTTTGTGTTATGTGAGAAAAATGTACAGAACCAATCTGATTCGTTTGTTGATGTTACATCCCTATTTTATTAATTGACACATCTGAATGTTTAATTTCAATAATTCAGTACAATTTTGTTTGTTTAAAGGAATATCTTTGGTTGTGGATCCTTTGTTGCCACAAACGCGAGTCCTGTTGCTCTGCAATCTTTTACCAGCCCTTTAATTAAAAACTGTTGTGATGCAATGCAGATCGGTTGAATGTTACATCTTTTTGTCACTGCATAAAATAGTACAGGGAGTGAAGTGACCTCCAACCCTGTCTGACTTATGAGAATGCAGTGAATTCTGTTGTGTACTGCCAAGGAAACCAGCCAGCCTGCCGTTGCTATGAGCTCTGCAGTCCCCTGTGTGATGTTGCTTGACTCACAAAGGCAAAAAAAAACATCCACAAAGTCTGCATGGAATAAATCATGTCTGACAGTTCTCTTCCTCTTTATTTTGTTTGCTCTCTCTCCCCCTCTCTTTCTTTCTCTCTCTCAACATCTCCTCTCCCTCTGTTCTCCTTGTGTGTTTGTCAGGATTTTTTTTTACACCTTGGGGCGTAATTGGTTTTACTAATAGATAGAAATCGATAATGACTTTCTCCCTTTCACTCCCTTAAATTAAAATGTGATTCTCTTAAAACAGATATCATTCGGTTTCTAATTCTGAGGACCTGCAGAAAACTTGTATTCCGTTATCGGCGGTGGTGCAGATTGTTTTTGCTTGCACACTCTGGTTTAGC
Source organism: Mustelus asterias (assembly GCF_964213995.1). Taxonomy (NCBI): domain Eukaryota; kingdom Metazoa; phylum Chordata; class Chondrichthyes; order Carcharhiniformes; family Triakidae; genus Mustelus; species Mustelus asterias. The sequence goes on along the minus strand of NC_135821.1, from coordinate 77,462,533 downwards.
TGTAGACTGACAAGTTTTAACATGGGTTGTCGGGATAATCTGTGAGACAATTTTGGGGAATCAGATGGACAAAGCTCGAGGAAAATGCAGTTTGTTTGAGTTGATGTGGATTCGGGAAGGAGTCCGAATGCCTAACTAACATGCCAGGTTTTTTGTTTTCCCCAAAATATTCCTGGGCAAGGATGAGGAAACTCTATTGACATTCTACACTGGGAATTTAAGGAGGCTTTTGATAAGTTGCATAACAGCAGTGAATGGCTGACGTGGGAAGTCACTGACTATTAAATTGATGTATAATCATCGGAATTCTCCCAAGCTTTCAGTCTCGCACTGAATTAGAAAGTTGTGTTTTCACATTTTTAAACAGGCAGTTAGACACATGAATTGATGGACTATGTTGCCCCAATAAAATCAGAAATCATTGTTTTGGACCACAGACAAAGAAGCATTGAGTTTCTGTGTTGACAATCTGCATCAGTTTGCTCACTTTCATTCAGAATTGGTGCTTCCTGAACAATTTGGCACAGTTATGCTAACATTACCTCATCATACAAGTCAAACTGGTCCAGATTTCCCACCAGAAGCACTACTTTTTATGGGCCACCCCAGGTTATATTGGATGCAAAAGTAAAGATAGATTGCGCATCTTTAGGTATTTGTTCAAACAGATCTATAACTCTTAACATGTTGCCGCCAAGAATTGTGAAATTCTTTATTGAGGTGTGCCTCCTTCTTTGAAAATGTATTAATTCCATTTTTAAGGTGAAAATGACATTCAGTTTACTTTTATTTATATAGCAAGTTTTTTGCGTTCTGAAGGTTTTTTTTATAGGATTCCTGCCATTCTGTGCTGATTCCTCTGCTGCTGGGGAAAGAAATCAAGTTGAACTATTGTACTGCAGGGAAAGAAAGATCGTATGTGGCACCTCAGACATCTGAGAAAGATAAGTATCACTGATTTTTGTTTCATTTGACTGGGCAGCCCGTTCATGTGTGGAATGTAGATTCATTCAAGGAATTAGATGACAACCCTCTAGATGTGACTGATCCATCTCTATTCTTTCAAGTTATTGCACCATTCGGTGCAACAGTTCATATGAAATATATGGCAGCAATGACGGAGCAGAAATTCTTTGTTGGAAGGAAAAGCACTTTCTGCAAAAGGAGAACTGTCTGCGTTTTCAAATTTCGCAGCAAAGTGTGAGCCTGGGTATGGTTTTTTTTTAAAGTTTCTTAAAAATGAGAGTGAGTATTGCAATGTTAAACTTAAACCTATACACTGAAATTTCCGATAAAATAACACAACAGTGAAAGTTCTTTGTCATGTGTGTTAGTGCTGGAAATTTTAGAACACCAATTGGAATGTCCTGCAAAATAGTGGGACTTGAGGATACCGGCTTTAACCTGAGACAAATGCCAGATAAACAATTTTCTATTGCTGGCTAAATTCCATATTCATAAAGCTAGATACTTGAACTTGCCGCAAAATGGAATATTTGTGGACATTAAATGGTAAAATGTTCAAACTATCATAAAACTAAATGCTCTGAAGCCTTCAAAACTATAAATTGTTTCATTATTTAATACATTAATTATTGAACAATTTCTCTTAATTATTAATCTATTTTTCTTTGCCAAACTAAGGATGTGCTCTCCCTCTTTTTCCAAAATAATTGTTTCTATTAATTATCCTGGCTTACTGTTGCAGTATCGCATATTTAAAATTCACTCTCCCCGTTATGTATTGTAACAGTCGTGAATAAAGCTGTCTGTAGATAAAAGGGAAGGACATCAATTTGAAAACAAAATCCAATATCAACAATATAGAATTCTGCTCAATCTGTGATCAATAAAGAACTTAGTGGCTGAATTTAAATGCCAGGATATTTGGTGTCACTTTGGCTCTTTCCTTTTTGATATATTGAATAAATAACAAAATTGAGAAATTGCAGTCTACATTGTCTTGTAGTTTTGCGGCTGATGGAACAGTTAAATTCTGAGAGATGTAACCAGCTTGTCAGGGAATATTTCTTCGACCACGACTGCTGTCAACCAGACAAGAAAAAAATTGTGTTGCACTATTTAAATGAAAATGTTGGATGGAGATTAAATTAGCAGCAGTAATGATGAAGGGTTAGTGTGTGCCAAGGTTGCAGTGTTTGAGCTGACTGATTTTTCTTTTAGCCTCTGGAGGTTCACTGATGACATCATGTATAAAGTTATGCCTCTCTCCATCGCGAAGGCCTCCAGTGTGTCTCCTGTGGAGAAGGCAAGCTGTGTGGATGGATTGCTACTTCAGATAGTTCTGCATTCTTTCCATAATATACCTATATTTTGCAGAAGCAGATTTTGCCTAAATGGGTGGATACATTTTTGGCCAGCCCCTTCAATGTCGATTTTCCCAAGCCTTCGCTAAATAAAACAATACAATCCAGATGCTTTTTCGCGAGAAGTTGACTCCTTGGAACATAAACACAGTTGGATTGGTATTTGGTGTTGTGCAGTAAACGCAAGACTAAAAAATAAAGTAATATTTAATGTCAAGGTTAGTTTAACATTTATGTACCGCTGAAAAAGAAACATGCAGTTGAAGCTTTTCAAATTGCACTTATCATTACAAAGGGAACAACAATCGTACTGCATGAAGAAAGGGTGTTGATTGGTTGGCAAGTAGACTATGATTAGAGGCACGGCCATGGAGAATGCACCAGCTATCCTCCAAACCTCTGATTACCTTGAAACCAGGCAATTCTGATTGGCTGGGATGTTGCCACTGGCAAATGAACCGGGGAGCAGTTGACCCTCAGGTTGTTTTGTTAAAAAAGGTACAATGCTTGGACATGTTCTTTTTGTTTGCAGAGGTAGGGTCCTGCATATATGTAGCCTTCTAGAAAATGTGAATGAGCCCGACTAATAATCTTAAATTGGTTGTTAGTGTAATTATCACCACACTGAGGATAGTGCAGTATTGTTGTCCAATTGTGTAATCACATCTAATGTTGGACACTGGGTGGAGTTCTCCCATGCTCCTGTAGACGGGAGAATTTGGCAGAAGTCCAAAAAACGGTTTAATGCCGGTGTGAATTTCCTGGGGGATTTTCTGCTGATGCCCACCACGGTGGATCAGGAAACTCACTGGAGACCAGCATGAAATTGATTTGCATCTTGTGAATGGGACGCAGATGAAAACCCAACCGGAATCTTTCCTCACACCTGATTCTCTGTGACGCCAGCGGGAAAACACTCCAGTCCAGAACACATCTGGATCAGCGTGGTGTGTGGAAACTGGGACTTCATGAGGAATGCCTGGGGCTGCCTCCAGAGTTCAGGATTGAAGCTGCCAGTGACCCTGGACCCTGGAACACGACAGCAGGTGGGGGGAGCATCCATTGGGCGGATCGTCCAACTTCAGTGCCATCGAGGGGGTCAATCTTCCAGCCTCAATGTTCCCGGAGATGCAGCTTCTTCCTTCTGTGGTGGGTCAGTGATGTTGGGAACCTTTTCGATATTACACCAGATATGATGGTGCGACATGCACAATCAAACCTGCCCTGTCTTCAAATACAACAATAAACCCCAGATGCATAACTAATGTGGTCGGGGTGGAACATAGTTTCCTGTCATCCTCTGCAGCAGAAAACAATCTTCACCCCCGCCACAGGACTCAGCCCCGGAGGGGAGAATTCCGTCCTGTGTTCTGAGTTTTGCAAGCGCAAGCTGGTTGAGTATGCAGCTGCACATGAGAATTTCCTTACACACCTCACTGGGCTCCTTGCCCGCTCACAGTCACCTTTGAAATGGAGCGATCGAACAAACCCCATGTCCACAACGTGCTAGTTGAGAAATTTTCTGTTGGGTTCTCGACTGTCTATGGCACGTCTACCTTTCCTGTTAGGAGTAAGTGTTGGTATTCCTGCTGCTCCACCTGCTAAAAATTGGGCCTTATTGGCAACATGGTAAGTAGATTCTGAGACATTTGCTCACTGGATAAGTTTGGTAACATAATAGGGTGCAGTAAAGCCATCCTGCAGGATAACAGCTACCCCAATCAGACCATCACTCTGTGTGTACGTCGCACAAACTTATAAACCAGCCTAAACTGCCACTTTTGGCCCTGAAAAATGCCCAGACTACCTTGGATTACCCTGGAAGGGTAAAGTATCTCAAATATTTGAGCAACAGGTGAAGCTTGCTGTTTCACACTGTTACAATGCAGCAGCAACATGAGTGGTATTAGTCACTAACAGCATGCTGCGGTCAAGTCTAAAATACATTCTGCCTATCACACACATGAGTTACATGATGTATGTAGCGCCGGCATGATGTCAGGGTGTAGCCGTACCTCTCAGTGGCTGGTGGATCATGTCAAACAGCACGTTTCACCAGCTGTTTACTACAGGCAGAGTACTGACTGTACTCAACCAGCTGCTGTTTGCAAACCTTAGAACATGATGTGATTCCACCATTGGACAACACTTGTTAAAACAATCCTGATTGTGCTAAAAATTACACCGGAAACCAGTTTAAGATTATCTGTCAGGCTCACAATGTGTGTGCTGGAAGCCCCATAGATTCAGACACAGAGTCCAGTCCATTGCAGACAATACGAACATGTCCCAAGCATTGCACCTTTTTCGATTCAACAAAACTTGGTGTTCTCTGATGCATTCCACAGGGAAATGCCTCTACTAATCAAAGTCCACTTGCCAACCAATCAGCGCATTTTTTTCATACAGTATAAATTGTTCAAAGATGAGCAGGTTAGGTGGATTGGCCATGCTAAATTGTCCCTTAGTGTCCCAAATAGGTTAGGTGGGTTAGCCATGGTAAATGCACGGGGTTACAGGGATGAGCGGATGGGTGGGCCTGGGTATGGTGGTCTGTCGTAGAGTCAGTGCAGACTCAATGGGCTGATTGGCCGCCTCCTGCACTGTAGGGGTTCTATGGTTATTCCCTTTGAAATTTGGTATTCTTATGGCTCTGTGCTGATGAGTGCAAGATGAAAAACTTTGATAAAATGTCCCTTTTTAGCAATACCAAAACCTACTCTGTAGCACTTGAATCTTCTGATGGGCATTTTTTAAAATTCATTTTCCTTTTATATATTTACACTTTATTGTATTGCAATGTTGATGATCTAATACCAAGATTGGAATTCCTTTATTATGGTCTTATTATTACAGCAATTGCATAAAATATAGATCGCCTTGTATCCCATATTCTGATCCTGATTCCTGATTATTCCCAGATCCCTCCATTTCACCATTGGCAGCTGCTGCTTCAAACAATAAACCTTTTCCCTTGGGAAATAGCTTCCACAGGACCTCAATCAGGTTGCCTCCTTCTGGAGTTGCAAATACCTCCCGAGAATTATTCTGTAACCAGCTGCGTCAGTCGCTTAGTTTAAGTTCCAATCTAGGACTTGATAATAGACTAGGCAAAGGCCTAGTCTATTATCATTCGACTATTAATCCAAAACCTCAGCTAATGTCCTGGGGACCCAGGTTCGAATCCCACCACGGCAGATGATGGAATTTGAATTCAATGAAAAACAAAATCTGCAATTAAGAATCTACCGATGACCTGAAACCATCGTGAATTGTCAGAAAAATCCATCTGGTTCACTAATGTTCTTTAGGGAAGGAAATCTGCCATCCTTACCTGGTCTGGCCTGCATGTGACTCCAGAGCCACAGCAATGTGGTTGACTCTTAACTGCCCTCTGAAATGGCCTAGCAAACCACGCAGTTGTATCAAAACTCCAGGACAACTAGGGATGGGCAATAAATGCTGGCCAGCTGGGAATGCCCATGTTCCACGAATGAATTAAAAAACTCAAGGCTGACACTCCAGTGCAGTGCTGAGGGAGTGCCGCAGGGCTGAGGGAGTGCCGCAGGGCTGAGGGAGTGCCGCAGGGCTGAGGGAGTGCCGCAGGGCTGAGGGAGTGCCGCAGGGCTGAGGGAGTGCCGCAGGGCTGAGGGAGTGCCGCAGGGCTGAGGGAGTGCCGCAGGGCTGAGGGAGTGCCGCAGTGCTGAAGGAGTTCTGGGGTGCTGCACTGCTCAGAGGTGCTGCCTTTCAGATGAAATGTTAACCCTAGGCCTGTCTGCTCTCTCAGGTGGGTGTAAGAGATTCCTGGCACTATTCGAAGATGAGCAGGGGAATATTTTTCAGCGTCCTGGCTAATATTTCCCTTCAATCAACATGACAAAAACAGATGATCTGGACAAGCTGTCTGTGCGAGGCTGCTGTGTGCAAATTGACAACCACGTTTTTTACATTACAGCAGTGATTACATTTCAGAAGCATTTCATTGGTTGTAAAACACTTTGACTCATTGCAATTGTGAAAAGTGCAATGCCAAGTGCAGAGCCTTTTTTCACTCAACCCTTTCTCCTGTTTGTGATCCAAACTGACCAGAAACATGACTCCATATCTAACGTCTATGAACCTTCTCAGTGTAGGCTGGGTCAAGAATATGAAATGGGGAATTCTGACTTCAGTGAAATTCTAGTGATCTGAAGACTCTCTTTGTGTTTGTCAGCGTGGTGAATCCTTTAAGAAAAGGTACAGACCAGCTAAAATGTGAAAATCAGCATAAAGCACACGGGCAGTTTCAATGTGACTGCATTTATACACGGTTAAGAAGAATCTAAAATTGGCTGTCCAGCAGTCAATAATTCCAGGTGCACAAGTCCAAATATTACGCACCCACTTGTCTCTGGAGACTTTTATTTTGCGTTGTAACATCTCACAGTTCTAGCAAACACTAAAAAAAATGGATGAACGCAAAATACTGCGGATGTTGGAATCTGAAACAAAAACAGAAAAATGCTGGAAAATCTCAGCAGGTCTGACAGCATCTGTGGAGAGAGAATAGAGCCAACGTTTCAAATCTAGATGACCCTTCTTCAGAGCTGAAAGCTAAAAGACTTGAGCCACTTTCGATGGAGAGTTACATGCAGTTCATAAAAAAATGTTAGAAGTCAGCCCAAGATATTAGATAGCACAGAAACAGAATGTGCTACAACTGGGGACATGTTCCAAACACCTCTCTACTCAGTGAAAGTACTGTCTGGACTTCCAGACAGACACGCTGTAAAATTAGAACACACAAACTTAATATTCTGGAAAAAAAAATTTAAATGATGTTCGCAGGTTAATGCATATCTTTTTTGTTTGATTTATTTTCTGATGTATTTATAATCACTTGCTGTTGGTTCTTAATCCAACCAGATGTATCCATAAGTACCTCCAACTAATTCAAGTATTTTTCCAGTTCCTATTCCACAATAAAACCCACAGGGTCATTCCTTGCAGCCTTATTTGTAAGTAGGATTTTACAGATTCAAAATTACATTGGGAGAGAAAGCATCAGTACACATTCTTGGAACAGATTCAGCTACCAAGGTTCGGTATGCCTCACTATCCATCTAATACAGGCCATAAAAAATATTGTAATGTGTGCTATGTAGGAATTTGGAACAAAATCTACCTGAATGGAACTTGTATTTTATCAGCTCCCTGTCCACTATTTCCATAAAATCTGATGGGGATCATTCATTGTATCTTTAATAAGAATGATTACTCTTCACAAATTATACAATAACAAAATGCCCTTTATGTGGTCACTTTCTCAAATTTGAAATCTTTTACTTCAAGCTGTCATTCTTTGGCAAATTTCTAACTCAAAATCTGATGAATTCTAAAATATGACCTACCATTCAATGGCAAATGCTATTGGCACCAAAATGACGATAAAAATTATCATGGGGTTGCAATTTTTTTTGTCATAAACAATGGGATCAAATTGTACTCTGCCAATGTCCTATTGTGCACCAAGCACAAGTATAAAGCCGCAGTTCCCTAAAGCTGATTCCCGGCACACAGGCAGACTGCTGGAAGGGCACTGAATAGAGGCTAAGAGCTTGTCTATAGGGGAAATAATGGAAGTAGTAAGAGCAGCCACCTGCGGCCATCACAACCTCTCTCTCCTGCACATCATCACACACAGCAGCATAGACAGAGAGAATTGAAATATTCATTTGCCTGCATCATTGGGAAACAAATATGTCACAGCAGGTCGTGAACAGAAGGAAATCTGAGCAGTTTGATATGTCTGTCATTAACCCACATCCTCCATATTCGCAGCATGAAATTAGCCTCTTTAGAAACTTTAAAATGCAGTGAGATATTTATGAATTTTCTTGGTTCTAAAATATACAGACACACAAGATGGTTAGAAATACCAGCATCTACTAAGAATAAGGCCAATGGGCCTGAGTAGGTGAGCATGGAATATCACAGGTTTCTCAATGTAAAGTCCATATCAATTAGTTACTGGAAAAAAATTGAAAGGCATATCACAGGTGAAAAAGTCCAACGGCAATCTTTATATCAATAACAAGGCATGTTCTTTTGAAATGTATTTATTGTAATAATAATTTCTTCAGCTAACTGCACCAATAGGCCAGCCTTTATAAGGCATAGTAAGGATCATATTCACTAAGAATCTTTTTCAATGATGTGGTGATAAGTCAGAGTTTCACCAAAGATCCTTAGACAGCACCTTCCAAACCCACGACCACTTCCATCTAGAAGGACAAGGGCAGCAAATAAATGGGAACACCACCACCTGCAAGTTCCCCTCCAAGCCACTCACCGTCCTGACTTGGAAATATATCGCCGTTCCTTCGTAGTCGCTGGGTCAAAATCCTGGAATTCCCTCCCTAACAGCATTGTGGATCAACCCACAGCATGTGGGCTGCAGCGATTCAAGAAGGCAGCTCACCACCACCTTCTCAAGGGCAACTAGGGATGGGCAATAAATGCTGGCCAACCAGTCCCATGAATGAATAAACCCAGAGGAGAGAAAATTGCAAAAGTGGAATCACTTTTATTGACTATATAGTAAAATGATTTGTTCCATTAAATATCCAGAGAACTCTTCTCAGCTGAAGTGGCAGGGGTGAACTCAGATTGGCCTCAACACCCTGAGTTAGGGAATAAAATGAGCCAAGGTGGTCATTACTGTATCTCATCCAGCGATAATTGCTGGAAATCTCTGCGAGGACCTTGAGCGAGAATAGGGTTTATTTACTGTTGTTAATTCCCACTTTCAACAACTTGCGAATGCTAATGTGAAAAATTGTCTTTTTGAAGAGTTGCCAGAAAACATTGAATTGATGTGAAATTGCACTCCATCAAGGAATCGATGTCTATCAGAGAGAAGAGGAAAGAAAATCAAGAAAGATACAAGTTAATCCACACAAACTGGAGATGTGGATAAAGATTTCAAGTTTAATGCAATGAGAATAGGAGTCAATTTGGATCAAGAAGAATGGGTTAATGAACAAGCAGTTAGGGAGATGGATAGCAGAGTTTTGGACAAATTGGAAATCCTAGACAGTGAAGGATGAAGGGCAGCAGGGCAAGCATTAGAATAGTTGAGTCCACAGGTGAATAAAGCTTCGATAAAGGTTTCAGTAGCAGAGCAATGGTTTAGTGCTGGAAATAATGGACAGCACGGTGGAAATAATGGGCAGAATGGTGGCCTCACAGCGCCAGGGACCCGGGTTCGGTTCCAGCTTTGGGTGACTGTCATGGTGCAATTTTAGTTGACTCTACTGAATCCACAGTTTCTGAACCCATGACAGTTCTATTCCACTTCCTGGCTCCCTTTGATAAGTCCAATCATCAGTGGGCTCCATTAGAGTTTGCATGTTATCCCCATGCCTGCGTGAGTTCCCCTGAAACGATGTGCAGATTAAGTGGGTTGGCCATGCTGAATTGCCCCTTGGTGTCTAAAAGTTTACAGATTAAATGGGTTGGCCATGATCAATGCACAAAGTTCTGGGGGAGTGGACCTAGGGAGAGTGCTCTTTTGGAGGGTTGGTGCTGACTTGATGGGCTGAATGGCCTTTTTCTGCCCTGTAGGGATTCTATGATAAGCCACCAGGATGATGGATTAGATGTCGAGCTTAAAGTTCTGTTCGAGCTCTAATCGTTTCAGCCTAAGCATTGTGACTGGTGAAAGGGACAGAGTTTGTGCTGGGCTCATTGATGATGGCATTTAGCAATGGGAGCCAGGAAGTGGAATACAACATTCATGAATTGATTGGGGAGAGGACAGAGAGAGCAGGAGGTTGGCCTTATGGAAGGGATGAGTTTGAAAAATTTGGGATGGGAGATGGGAAAGTAGCAACAGAATGATAAGAATTCAGGGAAAGAATGAATGGATATCTAGGAGGGTGAATTTATTGGGAGGAAACAACATTACAGACTGTATGACTGATCTTGGAGAGGAAAAAATGAACTCCTGGAAAATGATGGCTAGGGAGATTCATAAGAGATGCTTAAAGAGACAGTCATATAAACAAGTCTGGTTGAAGGGCAAAATGTAGTCAAAGGGGGAGCAAAGCTGTAGTAACGGTAGGGAGGAGGTACTGGGTGGATAGTTCTAGGAGTCTGTCTGGGATCTGTGTCATTCTTGGTGACTGGGAACTGCAGTATCAACATTAACGTGATGCATTTGCAGATAGTTGGTGATGCACCATCAATCAAGCAAAGACTAGTTTGTTTGCAAGAACAAATAGGCTTTTATTAGCAAAAGACTTGGAGCACACCCATGCCGATGAACTGGTCCAGACTGAGGCGGGGGGTGAGGAGCAGTCGCCTTTATACCTGGACCGGGGGGGGGGAGGAGTCCCCGGCAGGGACGTGTCCAGGCATGTCACACACACAGGCAATAAGCTAACAGTGGTTTACCACAGTTGGGTAGTGAGGCTGTCCAGGAACTGTGGATTCAGTCGAGTCAACTAAGATCATACAATGAAAGCTTGAGAATGTACCTGAGTTGTTAAATGGTAAGTACAGTTTAATACCAACAAATCTTCAGGACAAACCTCACATTCTTGAATTGATTAAAATTAGAACCTAAAGCTATTGTCCTGTCTCTCACCAGGATGGATTTTGAATCTATCCAAATAGAAATTAAAATTGGGTAAGCAGGTAAAGCAGGCTGCCAACCACTGTCACTACACATGCAGAGAAAGGTGAATTCTCGCCACTGTCTCTCTAAATAGTGTGAGGCGGAAATCGTCGAAGCAAATAATCTGCAGGATTTGGGTTACTTTGAGTTCTGTTGTGTTGAAAACCAAGGGTTGGTTGGCATGGACCCAATTTTATCTCAGTCACAAAACTCATTCACTTAGTGTTAGACTCAGGCCCACTGTATCTGTATAATAGTTAACATGACAACATAATCCATCCAACCCCCGAGCTGCAATATAGCAGAAAACAATGGTTCCAGTGTCAGAGGGAGCAATTATAAGAACAGTTCCATAAGCTAGGGATATTCCACTCAAAAACATTGCAGTGGCAGAGTTATCAGTTACAAAATTCTAGAGAAGCAGGACAAGAAATTCACATTCACAGTTCTAAGGGAAAAACGTAACATGGACATAATGCAATATTTCCAAACGCAGTATATGATGGGCAACTGGAATGGATTGCCAGTGGTTCACAGCTGGATGCGATATTGGGAGGTTTGGTATTCTAGAAGGGAAAGATCAAATGAGCTTTAGCATCGTCTTCAATGGAACCCATTTTTGTGATCCAGTGGATTACTGTACATGAGTGGCAATGTAACATGTGCACAAGACTCTTTCTGTCTGCCCCTTGTTCTGGATTCATTTCCATCTGTCTTTCTGATAGCCCTCAACCATCTCTCCATCTTTCTCATGATGTAAGCCATTTTCTGAAGGAGCAAACAGCCTTGCTAAGAAGACTCTGGGTCCACTGATATAGCAAACACCTTACCACCCAATCTTCTGTTGCTTCAATGATTCAAATCCCCACTCAGTATTTCCTCCTGTTTTATTTTACTGAGACCATTTACATTCAAAGTCTCTCACAATATCTGTTTGTAACTTGCATTGCTAAATCGTACACCAGCTAGACCTTGACTAATTGTGTCTTGTAAATCCTTGTTCCTTTTTCCAGTGATTCTCAAACCATAAACTTACTGTTGTACATTTTTATTTCCTTAAACTTTTCTAACTGATGGATGAGGACCGAGTTTCATCCATTGGTATAAGCAAGGCTGAAGTGAATAAAAACTAATTCCATCAAAATGGTTGGAGTGATAATAAAATTCAGATTCTACTGGATCAGACAATTCAAAAATTATTCACAGATACAGCTTCAAATTTCAGCTGCTAAGAGAAGAACTCAACTAAAAGATTGAAAATATCGCGTAAGTAAACTTAAAAGGCTCAAATTCCAGTTGGAAAATATCAGATGGGCTCCTTCATTAAAGGCACGTGTGGCAATTGTGACAGGATTTGAGAAAATCTTTAGCTCTAATAGAATCACCTTATTATGGCCAGAATGTGTAGTACTCGAGTTTTCAATGCTTGGTTGTGTGTGTCTGTTCAATGTTCTTTGTGCTGTGTGCCGTTAGTCGAGCCTGTGGGTATAGTTACAGAGAAAGAGAAACTGAAAGCAAGCTGGAACCCTCTGTGGCAGAAATGTTAAAAGATCTTTTTTTAATAAAGTCCTGTTCTCACACACACAACCTGCTGTGTGTCATCTCTGCGTATCTTTGAGGAATGACAAAAAAAAATAGAGTGGGTGAAACTGGTGAAGAGGAAATGAACACCGTGTGGTTACAACTCTGGATTGTGGGCTGTTCAGTGAAGAAAACCCACTTCAAGTAAGTTGGTGGTAACCAGATCATTCCATTTGGTAGAGTTCTCCATTCCAACCACCCACCAAGGTGATAAAACGATAACTGCTGGTGTTGTCCGTGGTGTTTTGCAAAATGCCATTTTCCATTTCAACAACATGAGCATTGTCCAAATTAACAATTTGCCATTTTGAAAGCAATCTGCTTTAAAATGTGTGTTCTCATTTGAATAAGAACAGAGGAAAGAGTGATAACACATTAAGACGCTTTATAGTTCATCTTATGTTAATGCAGTCACATTCTGTTCCAGTGGAATGGTTTATTTTACACATCTAAAATGTATCGAAGGAATAGCGGACATGATTCGCATTCAACAGTGGCACACAAATATAGTTTAATATTTCTTCCAGGCCGGTCCCTAGTGGTGTAATCACCACACAACATTAAACAAAAATTATGCAAGAAATTCAATAGCAATGGAAACAAAAGATGATCAAAATTAATCCCAAATCTTTTAGTTTGATTAGAAGTATTAAAGATAGTGAAATTTGTCTTCACAATGTGAAGAGCAGCCATAATTGACAATTTCAAAATTTAAAAAGTACTGGAGTAGAAATTAATTTGTTTAACCAAATTTCAATGCCCTAATAATCTGCAGTGCAGCATTCACTATCTAAACTGCTGACATCTTGTGGCAAAATACGCTGCAGCTTTGCAGCTTTGTACTGGGAGAAAAGTAAAGGAATTTGCAAACATCAAATCCCATTGCAGCATCTTCCCCTGTAGCTTAATGTTAAACTGAATACATTAGCAGAAAGCATACATGCCAGCTACACCTGTCTGCTGCTATGAAATCTTATTGTTCACCAACATATATCATTGTTGAAATGTTTCTTTAATGAAGAACAAATATGAAATGAAAGTAGCTAAAGTAATTAGAGCATAAAACATGTTGCAAAAAAAAAACATTCTAGTTTTATTCGGATCCCTCAGTTGGTATGTCATGGTTTTCAGAGATCCGTTTTTAAAGAAATTCCCATTGGTAAAGGCAGGAATCCAAAATGTGGTTTAGATATTTTCTCTTTAATTGAGGTGGATTTATTCTTAAAACACGTTCTCCTCATTTCCTGTGTCGAAAGCTATTCTTAACGAGAAGGAGGATTGCCAGTTTATTGCCAGCACTCTGATCATACTGCTTTGAGCTGACTGTCGGAAGATGCTCATGAAGACTAAAGTTACTCTTCCTTTAGTTTTCCCTCCCTATCCGGAGGCAGTTGTCATCTGGATGACTCTGACCTTCAGAAATGCATTTGAACAAATTCACTTCATTCAACTCATTGGGACTTTGTCACGTTGCTCTGTGTTTAAGATGCTCAAATCTAATTTTTAATACACTTTTTCAATATCTGGACCTTTCTATATAATGTGGACAAGTTAGGCTAATGACAGGACCCTTACAAAATTCCATGGGGTGGCATGGTGGCACAGTGGTTAGCACTGCTGCCTCACAGCACCAGGGACCCAGGTTCAATTCCCAGCTTGGGTCACTCTCTGTGTGGAGTTTGCACATTCTCCCTGTGCCTGCGAGGGTTTCCTCCGGGTGCTCCGGTTCCCTCCCACAGTCCGAAAGACGTGCTGGTTCTGTGCATTGGCCATGCTAAATTCTCCCTCAGTGTACCCGAACAGGCGCCGGAGTGTGGGGACTACTGGATTTTCACAGTAACTTCATTGCAGTGTTAATGTGTGACACTAATAAATAAACTTAATGTAAGCCTACTTGTGACATTAATTTTTAAAAAGTACACAAAACTTGCTCAAGATTCTCCCATTTTCTTCCCTAAACCATTGTAGGTTATCTCGTCACCTGCATTACAAGGCAGCAAAAAATATCAAGATTTACTAGAGGAAGAAATATAAATGCAGACCTACATTGTACCACAGTGTGCTGGAGTGCAAAAGTCCTGTTCCATTGTGCTGCCTTGGTAACCTAATTGTTATCATCAATGTTCAAACCACCCAATTACAAGTGTAAAATTGCCCTGTTAAGACCAGAAGTTGCACAGATTTCAGAATAAGGTCACAGCTGGATTGCTGCTTGTTAATTATGAGAACGATCACAGATGTGTTTCGGAATCACTTCTCAAGTGTATACAGAAAACACAATGCCAGTAAAATTCAAGCTGCAGTGACCAGGATCTGAAAGCTGGCTATTTCCACCGTCCAGGGTTCTGTCCATCTTGGAGAAATGTCACAATGATGGTGAAAATCCATTTCAGCAACACCTGGGAGGGTGGATTTTGTAGGCGGCAGCAAAACAACTTCACTCGCCACTGACCTTGAAGAAAGTCCCTGTGTGGCATGGATTTCCCCTTTCCTGACAGCAGTTTAAACCTGGCAGCAAATGAATTGGATCTCCAAATATCCAACAGCAGTGAAGGCAGCAAGCTGAATAAATAGTCAAATCACAATGAAGTATTCTCATAATCCAGCAAGTTAAACCTACTTAACAGCATTTACTTTTAGTTTATCTTCAAATCAAATCAAATGATTATCAAAGAATCCCTACAGTGCAGAAGGAGGCCATTCGGCCCATTGAGTCTGCACCGACAGCAATCTCACCCAGGCCCCATTCCTGTAACCCCACGCATTTACCCAGCTGATCCATCTGACAATAAGGGACAATTTAGCATAGCCAATCCTCCTAACCTGCGCACCTTTGGACTGTGGGAGGAAACGGGAGCATCTTTGCAGACACGAGGAGAATATGCAAGCTCCACACAGTCACCCAAGGCCGGAATTGAACCCGGGTCCCTGACACTGTGAGGCAGCAATGATGACCACTGTGCCCACATGGCGCTCACATTATGATAGGATTAAGGTAGAAGCTTATGTATGAAAAACGTATTTGTTTTAAAAATACTTAAATGTTTTTATCACAATGGGAGAAATTGACATCACAAATCGAAAATGAATTGCCTGGGGCAGTGAGGCTGTTCAGTGGTGATAATGAAGCATTTAGAATCCAGTTCAACCTCATTCAACAGGGTGAAACTTTTTTGAGGATTTTTACAGTGAGACTAACAGTGTAAAATTCACTCATTATTTAGAGATTGCACTCTGGGGAGTAGGTGGGGCGGGGGGGTGGGGGGGGGGGGGGCGGTTCCTCAACAGCGCACCCTCTGCAGGAGTGTAGAATCACTGACAGCAACTTCAGATTTCCATGTCTAAGCATGCATGTGTGGACTTCAAACTTGTTAATTTCAGTGGCCTGCTGGGACATTTGCCATTATCATATCACTGCTAAACCCAGGCCACGATACACCAATAATATCACTAACTTTCTTTGTTAACTATCATTTCTCCCAATTGTGCAGCACACGCTGGCATTACCCATTGCCAGAGCAGATCATTATTGTGATAACTTGATATATTCCATGGCGACCGTGTCCTGCAGTTAAATTTTCTCTCCAGCTCCCCTCATCAAAATCTGGACATTCTTTTTCATCTTATCGGTAGGATTCTCACTTTGGTTTTTTTACAGAGACAAAGGTGAAACATTGAGAATTATATAGAACATAGAACATAGAACATAGAACATTACAGCGCAGAACAGGCCCTTCGGCCCACGATGTTGCACCGACCAGTTAAAAAAAAAAACTGTGACCCTCCAACCTAAACCAATTTCTTTTCGTCCATGAACCTATCTACGGATCTCTTAAACGCCCCCAAACTAGGCGCATTTACTACTGATGCTGGCAGGGCATTCCAATCCCTCACCACCCTCTGGGTAAAGAACCTACCCCTGACATCGGTTCTATAACTACCCCCCCTCAATTTAAAGCCATGCCCCCTCGTGCTGGATTTCTCCATCAGAGGAAAAAGGCTATCACTATCCACCCTATCTAAACCTCTAATCATCTTATATGTTTCAATAAGATCCCCTCTTAGCCGCCGCCTTTCCAGCGAAAACAATCCCAAATCCCTCAGCCTCTCCTCATAGGATCTCCCCTCCATACCAGGCAACATCCTGGTAAACCTCCTCTGCACCCTCTCCAAAGCCTCCACATCCTTCCTGTAATGTGGGGACCAGAACTGCACACAGTACTCCAAGTGCGGCCGCACCAGAGTTGTGTACAGTTGCAACATAACGCTACGACTCCTAAATTCAATCCCCCTACCAATAAACGCCAAGACACCATATGCCTTCTTAACAACCTTATCTACTTGATTCCCAACTTTCAGGGATCTATGCACACATACACCTAGATCCCTCTGCTCCTCCACACTATTCAAAGTCCTCCCGTTAGCCCTATACTCAACACATCTGTTATTCCTACCAAAGTGAATTACCTCACACTTCTCCGCATTAAACTCCATCCGCCACCTCTCGGCCCAACTTTGCAACCTGTCTAAGTCTTCCTGCAAACTACGACACCCTTCCTCACTGTCTACCACACCACCGACTTTGGTGTCATCAGCAAATTTGCTAATCCACCCAACTATACCCTCATCCAGATCATTAATAAATATTACAAACAGCAGTGGCCCCAAAACAGATCCTTGAGGTACACCACTTGTAACCGCACTCCATGATGAATATTTACTATCAACCACCACCCTCTGTTTCCTATCCGCTAGCCAATTCCTGATCCAATTTCCTAGATCACCCCCAATCCCATACATCTGCATTTTCTGCAGAAGCCTACCATGGTGAACCTTATCAAACGCCTTACTAAAATCCATATATACCACGTCCACTGCCTTGCCCCCATCCACCTCCTTGGTCACTTTCTCAAAAAACTCAATAAGGTTAGTAAGGCACGACCTACCTGCCACAAAACCATGCTGACTATCACCTATCAATTCATTACTCTCCAAATAACTATAAATCCTATCCCTTATAATTTTTTCCAACATCTTGCCGACAACAGAAGTGAGACTCACCGGTCTATAATTCCCGGGGAAGTCTCTGTTCCCCTTCTTAAACAATGGGACAACATTCGCTAACCTCCAATCTTCTGGTACTATACCAGAGGCCAACGACGACCTGAAGATCAGAGCCAGAGGCTCTGCAATCACTTCTCTTGCCTCCCAGAGAATCCTTGGATAAATCCCATCCGGACCAGGGGATTTATCTATTTTCAGACCCTCCAGAATATCCTGCACATCCTCCTTATCAACTGTAATACTGTCTATTCTACTCCCTTGCAACCCAGTGTCCTCCTCAGCTATATTCATGTCCCCTTGCGTGAACACCGAAGAGAAATATTGGTTCAATGCTTCACCAATCTCCTCCGGTTCCACACATAACTTCCCTCTGCCATCTATAACTGGCCCTAAACTTGCCCTAACCAACCTTCTGTTCTTGACATACCTATAGAACGCCTTAGGATTCTCTTTAACCCTATCCGCCAAAGTCTTCTCATGTCCCCTTTTAGCCCTTCTAAGCTCGCTCTTCAACTCCCTCTTAGCCAATCTAAAGCTTTCTAGTGCACTACCCGAGTGCTCACGTCTCATCCGAACATAAGCCTCCTTTTTCTTTTTAACCAACAAAGAAACTTTTTTGGTGCACCACGGTTCCCTAGCCCTACCAATTCCTCCTTGCCTGACAGGGACATACCTATCACAGACTCGCAGTAGCTGCTCCTTGAAAAAACTCCACATGTCGGACGTTCCCAGTCCCTGTAATCTCCTAGTCCAACCTATGTTTCCTAATTCTCTCCTAATAGCCTCATAATTACCCTTCCCCCAGCTAAAACCACTGGCCCGAGGTTCATGCCTATCCCTTTCCATCACTAAGGTGAACGTAACCGAATTGTGGTCACTATCACCAAAATGCACACCAACTTCCAAGTCTAGCACCTGGTCTGGCTCATTTCCCAGCACCAGATCCAATATAGCCTCACCTCTAGTTGGCCTGTCTACATACTGAGTCAAAAAACCTTCCTGCACGCTTTGAACAAAAACTGACCCCTCTAACGAGCTAGAGCTATAACAATTCCAGTCAATATTAGTCAAGTTAAAATCCCCCATAACAATTGCCCTATTACTTTCACTCCTAAGCAGGATTGACTCCGCAATCCTTTCCTCAACCTCTCTAGAACTTTTAGGAGGTCTATAAAAGACTCCCAACAGGGTGACCTCTCCTCTCCTATTTCTAATCTCCGCCCATACTACCTCAACAGATAAGTCCTCATCAAACCTCCTCTCTGACACTGTGATACAATCTCTGACCAATAATGCTACCCCTCCCCCTCTTCTACCTCCTTCCCTACTTCGACTAAAACATTTGAACCCCGGGACCTGCAGCATCCATTCCTGCCCCTGCTCTATCCATGTCTCTGAAATAGCCACAACATCGAAGTCCCAGGTACTGATCCACGCTGCAAGTTCACCCACTTTATTGCGAATACTCCTGGCATTGAAGTATACACATTTCAAACCCTGCTCCACCCCACCTCTGCAATGCCGTGCATTGCAGTCCCCATCCATGCATCCCTCACTTTCAGCCCCACTACTCAGGATCCCTCCCCCCCCCCGAATCAGTTTAAACCTCCCATATGGAAGGAGAAAACTATGACTAAGATCCAATGAGCTGTCTGATGTTGTGGCTTCTGCCCATGGAGGGAGGGATTTAGATTTCTGAGGCAATGGGACTGATTCTGGGGAGGAAGGAACCTGCATGGGGGATGGTTGCACCCGAGCAGGATCTGGACCAGTATCCTCCCAGGGTATTCGCTGGTGTTGGGGGGAGGGTTTAAGCTAGAGTGTCAGTGGGATGGGAACGTGAGAGGGGAGACACAGGACAGGGAAACAAATATAAAAATGAAAGACAGAAAGGTAGAAAGCAAAAGTGGATGGCAAAGGAAGCAAGGGCTAACAGCAAATAGGGCCACAGTACAAACAGAATCTTAAAAAGGCAAGTGCAACAATGCATAGAGCATTTGCAATAAGGAAGACACATTTAGCACAAATTGATGTAAATGGGTCCAATGTGATTGCAATTATGTTGACATGGCTGCAGGGTGACCAAGGCTGGGAGCTGAATATCCAAGAGGACTCGATATTTAGAAAGGATGGGCAAAAAGGTGGATGAGGAGGGGTGGCACTGTTGGTTAAGGATAAAATCAGTGCAATAGTGAGAGAGGATATTGGCTCAGAAAATCTAGATGTGAAATAAATCTGAGTGGAGCTAAGAAACAACAAGGGGCAGAAAATATTGGTGGGAGTTGAATCTAGGTCTCCAAACAGTACTGGTAAGGCAGGGGAAGGCACTCAACAGGAAGTTAGAGATGCATGTAACAAGGATGCTACAGAAATCATGGGTAACTAATCTACATAGAGACTGGGCAAACCAAATTAGCAATAATAGTGTGGTGGATGAATTCCTAGAATGTGCACAAGATGTTTTTTTAGACTAGTATGTTGAGGAACCAATGAAGGAACATAGTATTTGGTATTGTGCAATTAGAGGGGGTTAATTATTAATCTTGTGCATTGAGTCATACGGCACAGAAATAGGCCCTTCAACCCACCATGTCTATGTCAACCATTAAATAGCAATGTATACTAATCCCATGTATCAGCACATGGACCATAGCCTACTCTGCCTTGGAATTTAAGTACTGTCCAAATGCTTCTTATATGTTGTGAGAGTGGCTGCCTACACCAACCTCTCAGGCAGCGCGTTCCATATTTCCATCACCCTCTGGGCGAAAAAAAGTTTCCTCAGGATCCCCTCTAAACCACTTACTCCTCACCTTAAACCTTAAACCTCTCATCTTAGCCACCTCTGCCATGGGGAAAAGATTTTTACAATCTACTCTAAGTTTAAGTTTATTTACTAGTGTCACAAGTAAGTTTACATTAACACTGCAATGAAGCTACTGTGAAAATCTAGTCACCACACTCTCGCACCTGTTTGAGTACAGTGAGGGAGAATTTAGCATAGCCAATGCACCTAACCAGCACGTCTTTTGGACTGTGGGAGGAAACCGGAGCACCCAGAGGAAATCCACGCAGACACGGGGAGAACGTGTAGACTCTGCACAACCAGTGACCCAAGCCGGGAATTGAACCCTGGTCCATGGTGCTGTGAGGCAGCAGTGCCAACCACTGTGCCACCAAGCTGCCCCTATCAATGCCTCCCCTCTCAGCCTCCTCTGCTCGAGTGAAAACAAACCCAGTCTATCCAGGCCCTCCTCATAGCTGAAACTTTCCATCCCAGACACCATCCTGGTGAATCTCCTCTGTGCCCTCTTCAGTGCAATAATTTCCTTCCAATAGTGTGGTGACCGGAAGGGCACACAATGTCCATCTGTGGCCTAACGAATGTTTTATAAAGTTAGACCAAAACCTCCCCACTCCTAAATTCCATGAAGGCAAGCATTCCATATGTCTTTTTCACCATCCTAACTGCCACCTTCAGGGATTTATTGTTGTGCTGAGTGCTTTAGGTAACAGTGACCACAACATGATAGAATTCTTTATTAGGATGGAAAGTCAAGCAGTTTGATCTGAAACTAGGGTCCAAAATCTAAACAAAGAAAACTACAAAGGTATGAGGTGGGAGATGGCTCAGATAGATTGGGAAACTTCATTAAGAGGCTTGGCAATGGTTAATGTTTAAGGAATGAATATATACATTGCAACAGTTATACATTCCTTTCTGACAGAAAACACGACAGTAAAAGTGGCCCAATCATGGCTACCAAAAGAAAGTAAGGATGATATTGAATCCAAAGAGGAGCCTTATAACGTTGCTGGGGAAAGTAGCAAAGCTCAGGATTGGGAGCAGTTTGGAATTCAGCAAAAGAGGACAAAGAGATTGATTGAGAGGGCAAAAATGACAAATGAGCTTTAAGTACCATAAAAGTGACTGTAAAAGCTTCTGTACACATGAAAAGAGAAAGATTAGTGAAGACAAATGTAGGTCCCTTACAATCCAAAATTGGGGAATTCGTAACAGAGAACAAAGAAATGGCAGAGCGATACTTTTTAGCCACGGGTGAGGTACCAGAGGATTGGAGAGTAGCTAACAGTGTTCCTCTGTTTAAGAAGGGCAGAAGAAACAATCTGGGAAATTACAGGCCTGTGAGCCTTACATCAGTGATGGGAAAATTATTGGAGAAGATTCTTAGGGACAGGATGTACTCACATCTGGAAGAGAATAGGCTTACTAGCAATAGGCAGCATGGTTTTGTGAAGGGGAGGTCGTGTCTCACAAACTTGATTGAGTTCTTTGAGGAAGTGACAAGAAAAATTGGTCAGGGCAGGGCAGTGGGTGTTGTACACATGGACTTTAGTAAAGCCTTCGATAAGGTGCCTCATGGCAGGCTGATACAGAAGGTGAAATCATATGGGATCCGAGGTGAGCTGATAAGATGGATACAAAACTGGTTTGGGCATAGAAAGCAAAGAGTAGCAGTGGAAGGGCACTTTTCTAACTGGAAGTCTGTGACAAGCCGTGTTCCACAAGGATCAGTGCTGGGGCCTTTGTTGTTTGTAACATATAGAAATGATTTGGAGGAAAATGTAGATGGTCTGATTAGTAAATTTGCAGATGATACAAAAATTGGGGGAGTAGCGGATAGTGAGGAGGATTGTCAGAGGATACAGCAGGATATAAATCGAAAGAGGCAGATGGAATTTAACCCAGACAAATGTGAGGTGATGCAATTTGGAAGGTCTACTGCAGAAGGAAAGTACACAGTAAATGGTAGAGCCCTTAGAAATATTAACATACAGAGGGATCTAGGCGTGCAGATCCACAGTTTCCTGAAGGTGGCAACTAAGGTGGTCAAGAAGGCATATGGCATGCTGGCATTCATTGGACAGGGCATTGAATATTGGAATTGAAAAATCATGTCGCAGCTGTATAAGACTTCGGTTAGGTCACATTTAGAGTATTGTGTACAGTTCTGGCCACCACACTATCAGAAGGATGCTGATGCATTGGAAAGGATGCAGAAGAAATTTACCAGGATGTTGCCTGGTTTTGAGGATATGGACTATGAAGAATGGTTGAACAAACTTGGATTGTTTTCATTGGAGCGTCGGAGGATGAGGGGGGACCTGATAAAGATTTACAAGATTATGACAGGCTTGGATAGAGTGGATAGCCAGTCTTTTTCCCAGGGTTGAAGGTTCAATTATCCAGGGGCATAGATTGAAAGTGAGAGGGAGAAAGTTTAAAAGAGATGTTCACTCAGAGGGTGGTGAATGCCTGGAACGCGCTGCCGGAGGAGGTGGTGGAAGCAGATTCTATAACAACATTCAAGAGGCATCTGGATAGATACATGAATAGGCAGCGAATAGAGGGATATGGAGCACATAGAGGCAAGGAAATATTAGATTAGAGAGGCATCTGTGTCAGCACAGACTTGGTGGGCCGAAGAGCCTGTTCCTGTGCTGTACTGTTCTTTGTTCTTCAATAAATAACTACTTTAGTTCTGCCTTTGTGGAAGAAAACACAAATAACTTTCTAGAGATGCAAGGGAACCAAGGATCCAATGAGATGGAGGAATTGAAGGAAATTAGTATTACTAAAAAATAATATGGAGAAATAAAGGAAACTGAAAGTTGACAAATCCCCAGTGGCTGATGATCCAGATCCCGGGGAACTACAGGAGGTGGCCGTGGAAATAGTGGATGTGTTGATTCTCATCTTCCAAAATTCTGTAGATCCTGGACCAGTCCCGGCAGATTGGAGAGTGGCAAATGTAACCCCAGGATTTAAAATAGGAGGGTGGGGGAAAAACAGGGAATTACAGACTGGTGAGCCTAACGTCAGTAGTAGGGAAAATGCTAGAGTCTCTTATAAAGAATGTAATAACAGGACACTTAGAAACTAATAGCAGGATTAGACAAAGTAACCCTGGATTTATGAAAGGGATATCATGTTTGACAAACCTATGGAGTTTTTTTGAGGATGTAATTAGCAGAATAGATAAGGGTGAACCAGTGGATGTGATGTATTTGGATTTTCAGCAAGCTTTTGATAAAGTCCCGCACACGAGGTCAAGGTGCAAAATTAAAGCACATGGGATTGAGAGTAATCATAGAATCCCTACAATGCAGAAGGAGGTCATTCGGTCCATTGAGTCTGCACCAACAATAATCTCACCCAGGCCTTGTTCCCGTAACCCCGCACATTCACCCTGCTAATCCCCCTGACATTAAGGGTCAATTTATCATGGCCAATCAACCTAACCCGCACATCTTTGGAGTGTGGGAGGAAACCGGAACACCTGGACGAAACCCATGCAGACACAGGGAGAAAGTACAAACTCCACGCAGAGAGTGACCTGAGGCCAGAATTGAACCCGGGTCCCTGCACAGTGAGACAGCAGTGCTAACAACTGTGTCACTATGCTGTAATGTATTGCCGTGGATTGAGAATTGGTTAGCAGACAGGAAACAGAGCAGGAATAAATGGGTCTTTTTTGAAGTGGCAGGCAGTGATTACTGGGGTCCCGCAGAGATCAGTTCGTAGGCCCCAGCTATTCACAAAATACATCAATGATTGGGATGAGAGAACCAAATGTAATATTTGCAAGTTTGCTGACAACATGAAATGTGGTGGGAATGTGAGTGGTGAGGAGGATGTAAAGAGGTTCAAGACAATTTAGACAAGTTGAGTGAGTGGGCAATACATGGCAGATGCAGGAAAATATGGATAAATGTGAAGTTATCCACTTCGTTAGGAAAACAGAATGGTATTATTCAAATGGTGATGGATTGGGAAATGTTGATGTACAAAGGGACCTGGGTGTCCTTATACACCACTCACTGAAAGTAAGCATGCAGGTAAAGCAGGCAGTTAGGAAGGCAAATGGTATGTTGGCCTTCATTGCAAGAGGACTTGAGTACAGGAGCAAAGATGTGTTACTGCAGCTGTACAGGGCCTTCGACCACATCTGGAATATTGTACGCTTTTTTGTCTCCTTATCTAAGAAGGGATATACTTGCCATAGAAGGAGTGCAGTGAAGGTTCACCAGATTGATTCCTGGGATGGCAGGATTGTCGTATGAGGAGAGATTGGGTCGACTGGGCCTGTGTTCATTGGAATTTAGAAGAATGAGAGGGGATCTCATTGCAACGTATACAATGCTAACAGGGCTGGACAGACTGGATGCAGAGATGTTGTTTCCTCTGGCTGGGAGGGTCTAGAACAGGGGGTCACAGTCTCAGGGTACAGGGAGGTCAGTTAGGACTGAGATGAGGAGAAACGTATTCACTCAGAGGGGGGTGAACCACAGAAAACTGGAGGCCAAATCACTGAATATATTTAAGAAAGAAGTACATTTCTAGACTTTAAAGGCATCAAAGGATGTGGGGAGAACGAGAGTATGACATTGAGATAGAGGATTAGCCATGATTATGTGGAATGGTAGCATAGGCTCGAAGGGCTGAATGGCCATTTCCTCCTATTTCTATGTTTCCTACATCTGCCCTCCCCTGCCCAACCCGCCCCCCCCCCCCCCCCCCCCCCCCACCACCCCCGGCCCTGCAAACAAGGCAGTATTTTGCACTGCCAAGAACTGCCAGCCAATCAGAAGACTATTTTTCCACTGGAAGCAATGATAAGTAGCTGGGACTTCAACTGACCCTAAAAGCATTGCTGGAGGACAGGTGAGTGTGGTGAACTTTCCAGGACCAACCAGACAGGCTCTGCTGAGAGGAGGTGTGGGGGTTGGTCTAAAGGGTTGTAGGGGGGCGTGTGCCGGTGAGGATACTAGTGCCTCTGGTGGCCCCGCCTTCTCTAAGGGTTGCTTCTCCCAATGCGCCCATGAGCAGGTCATGGCATGTGGGGCTGAGGTGGAATGAGAGGGCTGGAGGATATGCTCTTTGTAGGGCACTGGGTACCCCTTCAAGTAGACTCCTGAACTTGCCGCCAAGCCACCTCAGTATATCAGGCAGCCTTGCTATCGTTGATGGTCACCCCAACCATTTGTAAAATACAAGCAGCGATGTGGGAATAAGAGAGGCCTATATGTGGCCAATTATTCATCATTTATGCACTTCAGTTTATCAGAGAAGCGATGGCCTAGTGCGATTATCACTAGAGTATTCATCCAGAATCTTAGCTAATGTTCTGGGGAAACCAGGTTCGAATCCCGCCACGGCAGATAATGGAATTTGAATTCAATGGAAAAATATCTGGATTTAAGAATCTACTGATGACCATGAATCGATTGTCAGAAAAACCCATCTGGTTCACTAATGTCGTTCAGGGAAGGAAATCATAGAATCTCTATAGCAGAAAGAGGCTATTCGGCCCATCGAGCCTGCACCGACAACAATCCCATCCAGACCCTATCCCTGTAGCCTGACATATTTACCCTGCTAATCTCACTGATACCCAGGGGCAAGTTAGCATGGCCAATCAACCTAATCCGCACATCTTTGGACTGTGGGAGGAAACCAGAACACCTGGAGGAAACCCACACAGACACAGGGAGAACGTGCAAATTCCACACAGTTACCCGAGGCTGGAATCGAACCAGTGTCCCTGGCGCTGTGAAACAGCAGTGCTAACTGCTGTGCCACCGTGCTGCCCATCCTTACCTGGCATGGCCTACATGTGACTCCAGAGCCACAGTAATGTGGTTGACTCTCAATTGTCCTCTGAACAGGGGCAACTAGGGTGGGCAATAAATGCTGGTCAGCTAGCGTAGCCCATGTCCCATGAATGAATAATAATAAAATATGATCTAAAAGTAGATGTGCCACCTGTCACCTACTCCACCACTGGTAAAATACTAGCGAAGGAAAGAAGGTGACAAACATGGCAGAACAGCCCACACCCCATCCACCCATCCAATTTTAAACTCCCACAAGTAACAGGGGTGTAAAATTCTAGCATGCGTATTTTAAGATGATACACGTAGACTGTACCACTTAAGGCGAAACCTGTACTGTGGCATACAACCATGGTAAACATATCTTCTTTTGATTTAACTCTTGAGCAATCCTTGATGGTATTTTGCAATCCTGTGAGCAAATGTTGTAAATAAAAACTGCATAAATCTGTGAAATTGGGTTTATTTTTAATTGAAGGATGAACAGTTACGCTCACAGATTCCGGTAAACATCAGAAATTCAGGACAAGGGACATATTTTCCACAAAGTTGCAGATTGAAACATTCACATCAATTTTAATGAACCATCTTACAAATCTGGACATGAAGTCGCAGACTTTACGTATCGAACAATCGTCTGACATATCCCAAAGAATCACAAGTTCCTTGAATTTCCTGAATATCTACATTTGTCGTGAAATGGATATACATGAGAAGGAATAGTTACTTTGTCCATTCACACTGTATTTACCATGTACTTTGCCAGTGTTTAAAAACATAAATGTTTCCCGTTTGACCTGATGCTCTATGAATAGCTTATATGGGCTGAAATGAGGACAGATGTGATCATGTATTGTGCTACTGTAAACCCACACTAAATTTCTTATAGGAACAAGACACAATGCACCGAGTTACATATTACATAAGAGGCACTTTAAATGATTACATTAAAAATGACAAATAACAATTTTTTGCAATAAAAAACTGTTAATATGGAAAATTCCTCTCTTGAAACATATTCCAAATCCCAACAAAATTAAATAGTCTGATTACAAACACTGCTGCTTGGTTTTTAAAATTGTCAATTTATTCTTGCATATAAATATTCTTTTTTCTGTCTGCTGCACTTTGGAAGATTTCGATGGCGACTGTAACATTTTCTTTGCACGCTCTGGTTGCTTTCAGTGGTCCATTCACCAACTCCTCTATTCTCAGAAATAGGGAACTTTGTTTCTGAAATTTTATGCCTTTTTTTTGGTGCCCCACATCCAGTTATAAATCAGCTGGAAGAACAGGGCAATCTCTCCCTCAAATCCATGAATGTCTTTTGTCAGTGGGATACTGTGATACAAAAGGACTTCCTCCCAGAATAGTTTTGTACAGTTGGGCTGTCCACCGTTTAAAAATATCTCCCTTATATGTGTCATTTTACAAGTTCATTGTTAATTTCAGAGCTCATCACCTGTGAATCATTCTTTCCCAAGACTCCAAAGTACAGAATTCCTTCCCTCATTCCCTCTTCCAATCTACTGGCTTTGAAAAACCCATGTTTTTACACACAACAGCACAAGAAATAGAAGCAGGAGTGGCCACCAGCCCCTTCAAACCCACCCCACCATTCAATATGGTCATGGCTGATCTATCAAATATTTATCCACTTCCACTTTAAATACTTCTAATGATCCAGCCTCCACCACGCTTTGGGGCTCATGTCTCATCATTCATTCTCATTAGAAGCATCAGAACACAATGGATCTTGATCATTCACCTCAGTTCCTCCATATATTTTAACAAGTGTGCCCCTTGCCTTTCCAATCCTGTCCACTTTCCACACAAGGATTGCATCAATATCAATGGATCACTTAGTAACAGTGAGGCTCCAAATCTACCTCCAAGATCAATGTCATGCTGTTGATGAGTTAGTTGGTTGATGGATTACACAACACAAAGGAAGCACCAGCAAAGGAACCTCACTAAAAGACAGAGTCATTCTTCCAGCTCCGGTCAGAGTTATCTTACACAAAGCTTGACCATCTTAATTCAAATTTTAACTAAAATGTAGCTGTTACTTCCCCCATTCCTGCTGCTGAAGAAATAAAGGTTGGATACAGGAAAGGAAAGATGTCAAAATGAATAGAAAGACTGGGAAAGAGAGAGAGCACATTAGGAAAAAGAGGAGAGAGAAAAAAAAACAGCCAGGAAGCAAATGGGGCAGAAGGTCAAATGAGTAGAAATATGATGCAAATGAAGCAATGGGAAGAGTTAATGGAAAAATGCAAAGCAAAATGATAAAAGAATTAAAGAGAAAACATGAAAATAACAATCTGCATTTATGTAGTGCCTTTTACATAGTGAAACATCACAAGGTGATTAACAGGAACACAATCAGATAGAACAAAAAGATCCCAGGCAGGTGACCAAAAGCTGGATTCAGTTTATAATTTTAAGGAGCAAGGACTGATTAGGGGCAGTCAGCGTGGCTTTGTGAATGGAAAATCATGTCTCACAAATTTGACTTGAGTTTTTTGAAGGGGTAACCAAGAAGGTAGATGAGGGCAGTGCAGTTGACGTTGTCTACATGGACTTTAGCAAGGCCTTTGACAAGGTAGCCAAATGGATACAAAATTAACTTGATGACAGAAGACAGAGGGTGATTGTAGAGATTATTTTTCAAACTGGAGGCCTGTGACCAGCGGTGTGCCTCAGGGATCGGTGCTGGGTCCACTGTTATTTGTCATTTATATTAATGATTTGGATGAGAATATAGGAGGCATGGTTAGTAAGTTTGCAGATGACACCAGGATTGGTGGCATTGCGGACAGTGAAGAAGGTTATCTAGGATTGCAACGGGATCTTGATCAATTGGGCCACTGGGCTGACGAATGGCAGATGGAGTTTAATTTAGATAAATGCAAGGTGATGCATTTTGGTAGATCGAACCAGGGTAGGACTTACTCAGTTAATGGTAGGGTGTTGGGGAGTGTTACAGAACAAAGAGATCTAGGGGTACAGGTTCATAGCTCCTTGAAAGTGGAGTCACAGGTGGACAGAGTGGTGAAGAAGGCATTCAGCATGCTTGGTTTCATTGATCAGGACATTGAATACAGGAGTTGGGACGTCTTGTTGAAGTTGTACAAGACATTGGTAAGGCTGCACTTGGAATACTGTGTACAATTCTGGTCACCCTATTATAGAAAGGATATTATTAAACTGGAAAGAATGCAGAAAAGATTTACTAGGATGCTACCGGGACTTGATGGTTTGAGTAAGAAGGAGAGGCTGGATAGACTGGGACTTTCTTCTCTGGAGTGTAGGAGGCTTAGGGGTGATCTTATAGAGGTCTATAAAATAATGAGGGGCATAGATCAGTTAGATAGTCAATATCTTTTCCCAAAGGTAGGGGAGTCTAAAACTAAAGGGCATAAGTTTAAGGGGAGAGGGGAGAGATACAAAAGTGTCCAGAGGGGCAATTTTTTCACACAGAGGGTGGTGAGTGTCTGGAACAAGTTGCCAGATGTAGTATTGGAGGCGGGTACAATTTTGTCTTTTAAAAAGCATTTATGATGTGGAGTTGCCAGCGTTGGACTGGGGTAGACACAGTAAGTAGTCTCACAACACCAGGTTAAAATCCAACAAGTTTATTTGGTAGCACAAGCTTTCGGAGCACTGCTCCTTCATTCACCTGATGAAGGGGCAACACTCCGAAAGCTTGTGCTACCAAATAAACCTATTGGACTTTAACCTGGTGTTGTGAGACGACCTACTGGAAAAAGCATTTAGACAGTTACATGAGTAAGATGGGTATAGAGGAATATGGACCAAATGCGGGCAATTGGGACTAGCTTAGAGGTTTAAAAAAAGGGGGCGGCATGGACAAGTTGAGCCGAAGGGCCTGTTTCCGTGTTGTAAACCTCTATGACTCTATGGTTGATGAGAGTTTTAGGAAGGAAATCCAGAGGGTAGGGAATTCCAGAGTGTAGGTTATTCCAGAGTGTAGAGAATTCCCAGTGTGTAGCGAATTCTAGAGTGTTGGGAATTCCAGTGTAGGGAATTTCTAGAGTATAGGGAATTCCATTGTGAAGGGAATTTCAAAGTGTAGGGAACTCCAGTGTGTAGGGAATTCCACAGTGTAGGAAATTCCAGAGTGTACGGAATTCCAGAGTGTACGGAATTCCAGAGTGTAGGTCTGAGACAGCTGGCAATGTTAGGGTGATGGAAATAGAATAAGCCCTGAAGGCCAAAATTGGAGGAATGCAGGTATCGGTGAGTTTTGTAGGGCTGGAGGAGATTGCAGAGATGGGGCAAGACGTGGGCTTGGAAGAGGATTGGAACAAGAATTTGAGAATTGTCAGAACGAAAAGCTAATTTAGATCAGCAGTTGTTGTATGAACAGGATACGAGTGGCAGAATTTTGGATGAGTGAAGTTTGTGGAGAATAAGAGATTTTCCAAGAGATGATTGGGATAGTCACGTTTCGAAGATAAGTAAAACATGAGTGAGGATTTCCGCAGTTAGACGGATATAGAGGGGGAGAGGGGAGATATTGTAGATGTGGGGCTAGGGGATTTAGCTTCAGTTGGACATTGAGGTCACAAACAGTCTTGTTCAGTCAGAGGCGGTGATGGGACCGGGTGGTGGTGGTGGGGGGAATGCAATTTGTAGATAGGGAACTGGGAAAACACGGAGACATTGTAGACGCTGAGAGAGCTGGTGGCCCAGGTGAGGTAGAGCTGGGTGTGACCAGCACACACACATGGAAGGTGATGTTGTGTCTGTAAATTACATCACCAAGGTGCAAAACATGGATGAGAAATGTGAAAGGAATATAAATGAAAGAATCTGAAAAATGGTGCAGGAGTGAAATGAATGAAATGGGTAAGAAACATAACCAATATCCTCAAATAATCAACTCAGGCATCAGTCTTAGAAAAAAAGAACTAAAAGCTTCAATCCCTTAAAATTACAACTATGTGACTATAACATCCAAATCCGCTTTGATCAAATCAAGAATACAATGACCCCCTGAAAAGTGATGTAACTGTATTCATTATGATTGGAAATGCCGGCATTGGACTGGGGTGGGCACAGTAAGAAGTCTCACAACACCAGGTTAAAATCCAACAGGTTTATCTGGAATCACGAGCTTTTGAAGCGCTGCTCCTTCATCAGGTGAGTGGATGAAGGAGCAGCGCTCTGAAAGCTCGTGATCCCAGATAAATCTGTTGGACTTTAACCTGGTGTTATGAGACTTCTTAATGTATTCATTGTCTTTTGGGAGATAGGTTTTACTGTGTTTTATTAATCTATACAGTACCACAGGTTTTATTGCTGCATATATTCTTCAATTCCATGTAACGTTTCTTAAAGGTTATAATATTGACTCTACCTTGTCAGTAGTTAACTGTTATTTTGATGGGCTCCACAACATCTGGGTTTAAATACTATTTAAGAACACAAGTACTCTAATTACAGTAAGGTACTTTGAGGTCTGGATATATCTTATCATTGTCTCTTGTCTTTCTAGGAGTGTTAAGCATCATTTCACGAGTTAGTCACCCTCTCCAGAATATGCCACGTCCTTCACACCTGACAGCTTGTTCTATTAAGTCCCTCTTAACACGAGAGTAAATTACATTAACTTAGTTTTTGAGTGAAAGTGGATATATAGTCACTTCATACAGTGTTCATTATGTGGTTCTGTTTATTTACTGTGGCACCTGTGTCAAGCAATCAAAATTTTTATATTCGTCAAACATTCAGGACACTCTCAATTACATGTGAACTTTTATCTGCCTATCAGAGACAGAGAAACATATCAGTTCAACACATACAAGTGATGTTTGGGGGAAAAAAATCAAGTAAAAGTTTAATTAATGGTCCACGTTTCCAATAACTGATAAAGATTTCATGTTCAGTACACAGAGAAACACAGGACCCTCTAGTTTGAACTCCAAATGCAAATTCTACTTTCGCAAGCAGAATAAACACAAGTAATCCTGCAATTTGCAGAAATGTGTCTCAAATAATGCATCAGGCGATGGCTATGGAAGTGACAGCTAATTGCTAGATAAGCCCTAATGATCTATCCCAAGATGCCCAATCAACCTTCCAGTTTTGCTTCTATTTCTGATTTGTTGTGTTGTGAATTTTGTGGGCAGGGGAGTTTGAACAGGACAATTCCCCTTGTTATTGCTTCATTAGTTGAATAAATCCAAAATCAGAAGCAGCAAGGTGTATTGTTACTGAGATTTTTAGATGCATTGCAGATTCAAGGGAACATTGAAATCAACTTGAATTTGGGGCAGTTAGTTTCCATAGTTCAATCTCAGCAGCAGCCTGTGATGAAAAGGTTTGGGCAAACTGGTAACAAACAAAATCAATTGCAAGTATGACATGTTAAAAAGGAATTTTATCCATCCACGCTCATTGTGTTTGGAGTTTCAGAATTAAGTTCTCTTGTGCCTGAATTTTTCGGGTGGCCAGCGGGAATGGGAATGCAATCCTGCCCAGGCCCAATGCCAACTCATGCTCCAATGAATGTTGATTGGCAGTAAACAGGACTTACAGTTGCAATTGGAAGGAAGCCCTGCCTTGAAAAGCTGTCGGCCAATCTCCACCCATCCTGGCGCAGAGCTGCATTGGCCGGAAGAGGCCTTGCAACACCATGCCTGGGACTAACTACAGGGAGCCAATGGGAGGTAAGTGCAGGGACAGGGTGGGAGATGAGGGGGTGATCAGGGGGTAGGCCAGGATGGAAAAGGATGTCCAGAGGTGCCTGGTCTGTGAGGGGAGGGCATCCCAGTAAGAAGAGGGCAAGTTGGGCTGAAGGGCCGGTTTCCATGCTGTAAACCTCTATGACTCTAAGAGGGCTTCCAATAGAGATCCCATCCCTCTGCCTGAGATCAAGGTCAGTGATGTTATTTCTAATTCCCACCCTCTGCTACCCAGCATCTGCCAGTCTAAAAATGAAGGCTGGGTGGGAACAGGTTATTTAAGGGTCTTACTAGGGGCAAGGGTGAGCCCACTGTCCACAGCCCTGTCTGCAGCACTGTAAGATCACATCTGGGTCAGAGTGGGCAGGATCCCATACAGAATTCCATCTATGTAATTTCCCACCTCACCACTGCCCCTCACCCTAACCAAGTCAGAAACCGCTGGGTGGGAGCTTGGATCAGATGTATCATGGATATGGGTGGCACAGTGGTTATCATGACTGCCTCGCAGCGCCAGGGACCTGGCTTCAATTCCAGCCTGGGGTCACTGTTTGTGTGGAGTTTGCACATTCTCCCCGTGTCTGCGTGGGTTTCCTCCGATGCTCTGGTTTTCTCCCACAGTCCAAAGATGTGCAGGTTAGGTGGGTAGACCATGCTAAATTGCCCCTTAGTGTCAGGGCATTAGTGGAGTAAATATGTGGGGTTGTGGGGATAGGGCCTGGGTGGGATTGTTGTCAGTGCAGGCTCGATGGGCCAAATGGCCTCCTTCTGCACGGTAGGGATTTTATGGATGGATTGGATGCAGTGTGCCACCGAACCCCCTGACATGTACTTGCTTGATAACAGTATCTAAATCCTAACCTGTGGAAAAACAGGGTTATTCTCCATTCAATTAAGTGACTTTTCTCTTTACAATAGCTGCCCATCATTATGGTCCCTTAGAGGGAATTATTGCAAATCATTTCAGATGGGTTGAATGTCAGGGCTATTTTGTTATATAGTCTTCTGCCCACTGGGAACTAGATACAGCCCAAGTGCCGTTCATCAAAACCTAGGTGTCCAGGAAGGAGAGTTTCATATCATCTGTTTTGACTAGATTCAAACCCACACTCCAGATGTGAAAAACTGTGTTTAATCCATGGTGTCTCTCAGCTTCCACTATAAAGTCGAATATTTGGGAAATTGTGTGTAATTACAAGATAAATTTTTATCAAATTGGTGTTCCTGTTATAAGAAAAGTAAATAACTGCGGATGCTGGGATCTGAAACCAAAAGAGGAAACGCTGGAAAATCTCAGCGGGTCTGGCAGCATCTGTGAGGAGAGAAAAGAGCTGATGTTTCGAGTCCAGGCCACGCTTTGTCAAAGCTGTTTGATGACAGAGCGTCGTCTGGACTCGAAATGTCAGCACTTCATGGAAATATGACATTATAGCCATTAGTGAAACTTGGCTACAGGAGGGGCAGGACTGGCAGCTCAATGTTCCAGGGTTCCAATGTTTCAGGCGGGATAGAGGCAGAGGGATAAAAGGTGGGGGGGGGGTGGCATTGTTGGTCAGGGAAAATGTTACAGCGGTACTCAGGCAGGATAGATTAGGGAGCTTGTCTACAGAGGCCCTATGGGTGGAGCTGAGAAACAGGAAAGGTATGACCACATTAATGGGGTTGTATTATAGACCACCCAACAGTCAGCGAGAATTGGAGGAGCAAATCGGCGGAGAGATAGCTGACAACTGCAAGAAACACAAAGTTGTGATAGTAGGGGATTTTAATTTTCCACATATAGATTGGGACTCGCATACTGTTAAAGGTTTAGACGGGGTAGAGTTTGTAAAATGTGTTCAGGAGAATTTTCTACATCAGTATGTAGAGGTGCCAACTAGAGAGGATGCGATATTGGATCTCCTATTGGGAAATGAGTTAGGGCAGGTGATGGATGTGAGTGTGAGGGAACACTTTGGATCCAGTGATCATAATGCCAATAGTTTCAACCTGATCATGGATAAGGATAGATCTGGTCCTTGGGTTGAAGTTCTGAACTGGAAAAAGACCAAATTTGATGAAATGAGAAGGGATCTGGGAAGTGTGGATTGGCACAGGCTGTTCTCTGGTAAGGATGTAAATGGAAAGTGGGAGGCCTTCAAAGGAGAAATTTTGAGAGTGCAGAGTTTGTATGTTCCTGTCAGGATTAAAGGCAAAGTAAATAGGAATAAGGAACCTTGGTTCTCGAGGGAGATTGTAACACTGATTAAGAGGAAGAGAGAGTTGTATGAAATGTACAGGCAGCAAGGAACACATCAGATGCTCGAGGAGTATAAAAAGTGCAAGAAGCTACTTAAGAGGGAAATCAGGAGGGCTAAAAGAAGACATGAGGTTGCTTTGGCAGACAGGGTGAAGGAAAATCCAAAGAGCTTCTATAGGTATGTTAGGAGCAAAAGGATAGTGAGGGATAAAATTGGTCCTCTTGAAGACCAGAGTGGTAGACTGTGTATGGAACCAAAAGAGATGGGGGAGATACTAAATGGTTTTTTTGCATCCGGATTTACTGAGGAAACGGGCATGGAGTCTACGGAAATAGGGCAAACAGGTAGGGAGGTCATGGAACCTTTACAGATTAAAGGGGAGGAGGTGCTCGCTGTCTTGAGGCAAATCAGAGTGGATAAATCCCCAGGACCAGACAGGGTATTCCCACGGACCTTGAGGGAAGCTAGTGTTGAACTTGCAGGGGCCCTGGCAGACATATTTAAAATGTCAGTATTCACGGGGGAGGTGCCGGATGATTGGAGGATGGCTCATGTTGTTCAAAAAAGGTTCCAAAAGAAATCCGGGAAATTATAGGCCCGTAAGTTTGACGTCGGTGGTGGGCAAGTTATTGGAAGGTGTGATAAGGGATAGGATCTACAAATATTTGGATAGACAGGGACTTATTAGGGAGAGTCAACATGGCTTTGTGCGTGGTAGGTCATGTTTGACCAATCTATTAGAGTTTTTCGAGGAGGTTACCAGGAAAGTGGATGAAGGGAAGGCGGTGGATGTTGTCTACCTGGATTTCAGCAAGGCCTTTGACAAGGTCCCTCATGGGAGGTTAGTTAGGAAGGTTCAGTCGCTAGGTATACATGGGGAGGTAGTAAATTGGATTAGACACTGGCTCAATGGAAGAAGCCAGAGAGTGGTTGTGGAGGATTGCTTCTCTGAGTGGAGGCCTGTGACTAGTGGTGTGCCACAGGGATCGGTGTTGGGTCCATTGTTGTTTGTCATCTATATCAATGATCTGGATGATAATGTGGTAAATTGGATCAGCAAGTTTGCTG
This sequence comes from Mustelus asterias, assembly GCF_964213995.1. Classification (NCBI taxonomy): domain Eukaryota; kingdom Metazoa; phylum Chordata; class Chondrichthyes; order Carcharhiniformes; family Triakidae; genus Mustelus; species Mustelus asterias. The sequence goes on along the minus strand of NC_135821.1, from coordinate 77,426,244 downwards.
ATGATACAAAGATTGGAGGTGTAGTGGACAGTGAGGAAGGTTTTCAAAGCTTGCAGAGGGATTTGGACCAACTAGAAAAATGGGCTGAAAAATGGCAAATGGAATTTAACGCAGACAAGTGTGAGATATTGCACATTGGAAGGACAAACCAAAGTAGAACGTACAGGGTAAATGGTAGGACTCTGAAGAGTGCAGTTGAACAGAGGGATCTGGGAATACAGGTACAGAATTCCCTAAAAGTGACATCACAGGTGGATAGGGTTGTAAAGAGTGCCTTTGGTACATTGGCCTTTATAAATCGGAGTATCGAGTATAAAAGTTGGAGTGTTATGGTAAGGTTATATAAGGCATTGGTGAGGCCGAATTTGGAGTATTGTGTACAGTTTTGGTCACCTAGTTACAGGAAGGATGTAAATAAGGTTGAAAGAGTGCAGAGAAGGTTCACAAGGATGTTGCCGGGACTTGAGAAGCTGAGTTACAGAGAGAGATTGAATAGGTTGGGACTTTATTCCCTGGAGCGTAGAAGATTGAGGGGAGATTTGATAGAGGTGTATAAGATTTTGATGGGTATAGATAGAGTGAATGCAAGCAGGCTTTTTCCGCTGAGGCTCGGGGAGAAAAAGACCAGAGGGCATGGGTTAAGGGTGAAAGGAGAAAAGTTTAAAGGGGATATTAGGGGGGGCTTCTTCACGCAGAGAGTGGTGGGAGTGTGGAATGAGCTGCCGGATAAAGTGGTAAATGCGGGATCACTTTTAACATTTAAGAAAAACTTGGATGGGTTCATGGATGAGAGGGGTGTGGAGGGATATGGTCCAAGTGCAGGTCAGTGGGACTAGGCAAAAAATGGTTCGGCACAGACAAGAAGAGCCAAAAGGCCTGTTTCTGAGCTGTAATTTTCTATGGTTCTATAGTTCTATGGTATTTAGAATAACTACAATTTACATTTATGTAGCACATTTTATTTAATAAAATGTCCCAAGGTGCTTGATAGGAACATTATCAAACAAAGATTGCCACAACCACATGCGGAGATATCAGGACAGGTGGACAAAAGCTTGGTGAAAGTCTTAGGTTTTAAGGAATGTCTTAAAAGAGGAAAGGGAGGTTGAGAGGTTTAGGGAGGAATTCCAGAGCTTAGGGCCCAAGCAGCTGACGGCACCACTGCCAATGTCAGAGCAAATAAGATATTTTTGCAGTTGACGTTTTTGTTTGTTCACTGATATTTTCTCAAACATTAACACTTTGAGTTCCTCTCTGTTCCATAGACAGACCAGTATGAAGGTTGTAGGTGCCAATATTATCTAAATGTTAGTTAATCATTTAATGGGACACTTGCTAATTAATAAGCATGTACATCTAATCAAATGGAATAGGTAACAAAAAGGGAAACGTGTTTGACTTGAAGAATGTCTATATGTTTCCATATGTTCAAAAGGCAAAGTTATTTTTAACTATTAGTTGGTTTAGTTGTCCCTTACTTTAAAGAGTTGAGAAAGACTGGCTCTAATTATCTCTAACCAAATCACAAAATTATTCAGTATTATATTGCTCAGACTGCACCAGGAGACAACACTGTCTGTTCTCTGTTCTCTCTTCCATAGAGAGGGAAAAGTGCAAAGTTTCGGGCTGTTTCTGGATACATGTATAATACAGGCATTTGGATTAATATTTTTTGGAATAGCTGGCAAAGTATTATGTTGGTGATAAGGCTATTTAAATTGACTTCATATTAAAACGGGTTAATATTCCCTACAAAATCATTGGTTCAGACAATTAGTATAATTTCAAATTGCATAAAATGTACAAAGAAAAGAGTACAAAGAACAGTACAGCACAGGAACAGGCCCTTCGGCTCTCCAAGCCTGTGCTGATCACATTGTCCTATCTAGACCAACCGCTTATATCCCTCTATTCTTTGTTTGTTCATGTGCCTATCAAGATAAGTCTTAAATGTCGCTAACGTAACTGCCTCAACCACTTCACTTGGCAGCACATTCCAGGCCCCCACCACCCTCTGTGTAAAAAACTTCCCCCGCACATCTCCACTGAATCTTTCCCCTCTGATCTTGAACTTATGCCCCCTTGTAATTGTCATTTCTGCCCTGGGAAAAAGCTTCCAATTGTTCACCCTATCCATACCCCTCATAATTTTATAAACTTCTATCAGGTTGCCCCTCAGCCTCTGTCTTTCCAGGGAGAACAATCCCAGTTTACTCAATCTCTCCTCGTAGCTAAAATGGTGGTTACATGTTTAGAATATCTGTTCAAATCTATGGAGGATGCCTGAATACTGAGGTACCAAGGTCCATTATACCGTACAGTATCTATTCATGATTACACGTACTAACCAAAGCATTTAAAGCAACCTGAAATCCAGTTTGCAAAATTGTTTTTCCCTCTCTGTATGTCATAGATGAGGTAGAGGAAATGAATTCCAGATTTGTCTTTTATGCAGCAGGTTGCTAAGTTAAGATTTAGGAGAGGTTTTTTTTCTTTGCGGAAACCTACCACTTAAAAGCCATCAGTGGAAATGGTACACACCGATGCAGAGTATATTTAACAAAGATGTTATCTTAACGATATTGCACCAAATAACTGTATTCAAAGCTTGGCTGATACGGCACAAATTGGACTGCACTTCTCTGCCTGTTTTAACTATGACATGCAAGCTGTTACAATAGATTAACGTAATTGATGCAGTAATTCATGTTTCATGCTTGGTTCTGTACAGCTGGGGTGTTTTCTTCTCTGCTGTGAAGCTAATGCTTGACATAACTCGCAAATACAAAGCTGTAGTTGTTGAATTGAGCATACTGCAAATCTTTGCGCTTGAATCCATCCACGGCTGGAGGTGCCGAACAGGAGATGTGACATTTCGAACTCTGCAGGGAATCAGCAGAATTAATTATAATGTCTGGACTCAGCAGTGTGGCTGTGCTATACATTTACCAGCGCGTTATTTTCTATTTGTGGTATTATGCTTATTAAATCAAGGGATCTAATGCTCAGGAATATAATATTCACTTCCGCTTAATAATGTGGCAGCACCAAGCACCCTCCGTCCAGCCTTTCCCAATTTACCTCCCTGCACCAGCCACAACCCCCAAAGCCTCAGCAACACTTCCCTCTCATGATATTTCTTACAGATTGTATTTTATTTAATTAAAATTATAACTGAGATATTATTTTGTCAATAAAGTCAGCAATTCCAAAGATGTGCGGGTTAGGTTGATTGGCCATAGTAAATTGTCCCTTAGTGTCAGGGGGGTTATCAAGAGAAATACATGGGATTATGGGAATAAGGCCTGGGTAGAATTGTGGTTGGTGCAGACTCGATGGGCTAAACGGCCTTTTTCTGCACTGTAGCGATTCTATGATTCTATTACAGAATGCCGAGAAAAATAATTGCATTCAACAACATGTACATAGTTGACCAATCAGAATTAGGCCTACAGAGTTCTAAAGTGATGATTATTTTTTGGTAAAGGTTAGTGTAAAATGTTTTAAATAACTGGCACAGCAACACTGCAGTAAGAAATAGATTTTGTTCCATCCAATCTATGATGTGTCTGATCTGTTTATATTGCATCTACCAACTGATCCTGTGAGGGGGGATGAGACTAATCTTAAATAAGAACAGAAAATGTTGGATAAACTCAGCGGGTCTGGCAGCGTCTGTGGAGAGAGAAACAGAGTTAATGCTTCGAGTCCAAATGACCCTTCTATAGAACCTCTCTTCAATATATTGTGACTTGCAGCTTCTGTTAGGTTGCACTGGAGATTTTTTTGGAGGCGGTGGGGGGTGGGGGGGGACACCATTTAGCTAAATAAATACGAAGGATTGCGGAATTTCAAGCCTGATTTGCTTCATTCCTACGAGTTCAAAAAAATAGTGCTGGAAATTGGTCCCGCCCACACTCCTAAAACATTGTTAGAAATTTCCATTTGCAGGTCATCTCTGGGTCTTTTGAGAACAAGGGCACTAAAAGATCTGTTTTCAAAGCTTTTAAATGTGATTTTAGTTTAATTTACCAATAAGCTGATAGCTGCACCCCAGCATAACTCAAAAGTAGTTTTAAGTTTTTAAATACAAATCTCAGTATTTAAAATCTGCTAACTCAGAGATGGTCAGGTAATTAAAATGTGCTGAGGCAGTGGCGTAGTGGTATCGTTGTTGGACTAGTAATCCAGAGACATAGGGCCCTATTTTACCATTGCCTCGCGCCCGTTTTCGCACGTGAAAAAGTGGTAAAGTCGGGTGAGAGGCCATTATCGCGCTGTGCTGTGGACGGGGCTTAGTGCTGGCGGACCGATCGGAGCTCTGAACTGTGCATGCACAGGTCGAAAAAAATCTGACAGAGCGCGCCCGGGCACGAAACAAAAAAAAAAGCAGAAAGCGGAGAGAGCGGCTCTCTGACGATCATCTTCTGGTCGGGGGGTGGGTGGGGAGGGGGGTGGGGGGGGGAGGGGGGTGGGGGGGGGAGGGGGGTGGGGGGGGGGGGCAGGACCCAGATCATCCTCTGGTCGGTTGGGGGGGGGGGGGGGGTGGGTGTCCGCTGCCAGTCTGTGGCCGATCCATCCTCCCGGAGTGGACGTGCGGCCATGCCATCACACAAAACATTCAGGATGAAGCGATTCCTCGCTAAGAAGATGAAGCAAAACAGTGGATCCGCATGAAAACCGGCAACAAGATCAGTACAAGTCTGAGAGGAGACACTGGAGAAGGACCAAGCTGGGCCTGTAAAGGGATACACCATCACTGGTACACTACCAGCCACAGCCACAGCCATCTCTCCCGCTCTCTTGCCCCTGCAGGGAAGAGTAACCACCTCACTTGGCAGTGCATTCCAGGCTCCCACCACCCTCTGTCTAAAATACTTCTCCCCACATCTCTACTTAACCTTTCCCCCCTTACCTTGAACTTGTGCCCCCTGTAATTGTCATTTCTGCCCTGGGAGAAAGCTTCCAGCTGTTCACCTTATTTATGCCCCTCTTCCATCAGGTCGCCCCTCAGCCTCCGTCTTTTCAGGGAGAACAATCCCAGTTTATTCAATCTCTTCTCATGGCTAATACCCATCATTCCAGGCAACATCCTGGTAAACCTTTTCTGTACTCCCTCCAAAGCCACCAATTCCTTCTGGTAGTGTGGTGACGAGAATTGGACACAGTATTCTAAATGTGGCCTAACCAACGTTTTGTATAACTGCAACATAATTTGCCAACTTTTATACCATTAGTAGGCCGGTACAAAATGAATCTACCCGAACTCATGGGACCACCTATTCATTCGGCATTGCGTGAGTTGCTGCACAGCTTGGTTTCTGAAAGGGTTTCATGCATCAGTGAATACTCCAAATTCCAAACTTGTAACTGTGAAAGATACTCTGGATAGTTGCTCCATCGCACATTGATGCTGTAATTGAGTGCTTCGGAACAGTGCAGTAATGTACAAACAATGTGCTGCGTTTTCTTAATTGTTTCCTAATGGTGTGCAGTGAAAGAGGTGCTTAGAATCGATGGGTCTCCAGTCACCATCCCAGGACCCAGCAGCAGACATGAAGTACCTGAAACCCATATTGTTAGATGGACTTGAGAATCTCTCAGCAGCAGCTTAGTTCACTGATGTTGAAGTTAGGGCTGTCTGTATTAGCTGCACTGTACAATAAAGAGCACCAGAGAGAACAGTCAAATAAACGCATTCAGCCTCCGGCAGTCAAACACTAAGTAAGTGCCTTATTGCCTTTTGGGTTAAATTGAACCTCCCACCCCAGGCCATCCTTTTGACCCTCCTAAAAAATCATTTTGTTGTCACTCATGCCCACCTTTCAAAAGCCAACTGAGTTCAGGAAATGAAGATGCAGAAACTGTAACAAGACGTAAATTCTTATCCTTCCCCTTACGCTCTGGCAACTGGTTATTACAAGCAGTACTGAACAAACCCTATCAGAAACCATCCCTATAGACTTTGCAGTTTAAAATGGATCAAAGTGTTGCTCAGTTTTATTTGTTCAACTCAGCCACATCAGCACGGTAATGCACAAACAAAACGGCCTACACCATGTTCCAGAGGCTCAGAAACGTGTGATTAATTCTGCTCCTAAAATATATTCACATTACAGAAATAATTCATTCTTAAACTGAGCGTAAATAAGATTATATATAGATTCTGCTGCATGGAGGTTATAAAATACAAACAAAATCATCTAACGAGAAATACAGGAGCAATTAAATCACCAATATTATATTCCCTCCATATTTCACTGTTTGAAAATAATCCCCCACTCAAATGAGATTCAGCAAAAAGTAACATAAGTGAATAAACTGGGATTGTTCTCCCTGGAAAGACGGAGGCTGAGGGGCGACCTGATTGAAGAGGGGCATAAATAAGGTGAACAGCTGGAAGCTTTCTCCCAGGGCTGAAATGACAATTACAGGGGGCACAAGTTCAAGGTAAGGGGGGGTGGGGGGCGGTGGGAAGGTTAAGTAGAGATGTGGGGGGGGAGTTTTTTTACACAGAGGGTGGTGGGGGCCTGGAATGCACTGCCAAGTGAGGTGGTTGAGGCAGATATGTTAGCAACATTTAAGATTTATCTAGATAGACATATGAACAGACAGGGAATAGAGGGAAACAGGCGATTGGTCCAACATCATTGAGTAACATCATAAAGTCAATCTCAAAGTTAAAAAATCCTTGGAAAATGTAATGAGATGGGAAGAAACAGGACTGAGGGAAATGTACAGCCAGTAATCTCACTGCTGTGTCACCTCAGCCCCCACTCAGGACCTAGATATTATCTTTTCTTTAAGTTAGGGAAATGAAGATTGAATAAATAGATTAAATAAACATTCCGATTTACATGAGGGTAATTCGAACCATCTGTTCTCATGTGTGACAATCACTAATGATGAGTTCAAGGGAGTTGTTGCAGTCATCCATGGCAAGGCTGCACTGGGTCTGACAGTGCGGGAGGTAAGGTTCTCTGTCGCTCTGCTCTATTTCCTGATGCCCTCACATCTGCTCAGTTTGAATATACAAAAATGATGACGCACAGCACTTGCACGCTCTTTGCAACTTACAAATGACTTACGCAACTTGTTTGAAAGTTGATTAGACTGCATTTTTGAAATTCAGATAGCAAATAAATCTTTGTTTTAATGAATTGCAAATTGTAATTAGCAACTATATTTGGCAGAAGATAGTTCACAGAATCATATAAGGTAACTGATTACACTTGGGGATTTACAATAATTTGCACTGGTATTATAAAGCAGCACTTACAAATGGGTTTAAAATAGTGACAATTACAACATAGCGCTGTACCGAATGTGAATTTTATTATTTGTTGAATCAATGGTAAAGGGAGTTTTGACAAAAATATAGCATTATTGTTCTGGACACACTGTCTATGAAATTAGTGGGAAACCTGATTTTTGCCCATGGTAGGATTGCTTTTATGTTGTAACTGAATTCCTATTGAAACCAAAGTCAAGCTTTCCATAAACATAAGGGAGAATCATCTAATAATCTGGATGTTGTAAATGTCCTCCATCTCTCCAACTTTGTGCATCCAGTTTCTATCTCGCGCCTCATTTATATGCAATTTGCCACAGGCACAAGCAGGGCCATATGTTACAGGAAAACATTGCCTTTACAGTAAGCTGTGTATTGACTCACATGCTGCAGATTTTAAATACCACATCACAAATATACCATGCTAACTTATAACCAAATTGATCAGTCCAGTTTAGATGGCCAGAGGTTAACAAAATAAATATCACGTAATGCCTTAGTGCGTTTGGAAAGGCTGCGTTTGAAGGTAATGATTTTTGAAGGAAGAAGACCTCCTGGTGAGATTGTGTTAATTGTAGATGAACCGCTTCCTACTTAAATGTCTTGTTTATTTGACTTGTTTTTTATCTGTGAATAATGTTTATTGGCTGATTATGTGGTGTAAACAAACCACCATTTTTTAACTAAATTGTTTACTTTTTGATGATTTAATCTTATTATAATTTTAGTTTTAGTTTGAAATGTTGTTCGCTCGAGCGAAGCCGTAAAATCCCACCCCACATCCCTATTAACCAAAGATGGTCATTAAAATGGATACAAGTCGATGAACACCGTGGGCGGGATTTTCCACACCTCCCCGCCATGTGTTTCATGGCAGCGAAGGTGGCCCGCCATTGGCCGGCAAAGCAGGAGTTCACCATCAGCGGGACCAGAAGATCCTGCCGGCAGGAATGACCGGAAAATTCCACCCTTAGTCACGCACCCAATGTCTGTATCAGATCCACAAGTGTGTTGTATTTGTAATGTGCATCACATACGCCTGATGCTGAACTCCAAACTCCCATTTCTTTACAGATGAAGAACAGTTATTTTAAAATGATCACGTCACTTCATAATATGTTCTTTAAACATAGAACCAGATTTTTACAACCAATTATAACTGCCCTCTGGTTGGCTGTAACTAGTTTGCAAACAGTCCCACATCATCTTAAAGGGCCAGGCACGTCAAACTCACAACCTCCATCCAGACATTTCATGAAAGATTCACCAGTCTTTAAATAAAACCAAAGTACTCTGGTGTATCATGCTGATCAGATTTTAAAGTGAAAAATTTGCCTTACGCTTTCACTTTATTAGATCAAATGTCATTCATAAAATATCAAAGTGACAACGCATTAATCTTTGGAAAAGTATCAAAAAAAGAAAAAAATTGGTCTTCTGCTGATTTTGATAAACTGACTTCTCTTGTGTGGTACAGACTTACAATCAGCTAAAAACCTGGTGTATTAGACATCCAATAGATCATTCCTTCTTCGCTAGAAGTGTGCGGTGGGTACTTCAGAGAGCATCTTATGTTTGGATAAGCACAAAAATTAGGATGTGATTAACTGCAGAACTTTTTCTCACAGGAAAAGTTGAGCAAAATAAACTTCACCTCTGCTCCAATTCCACGCAATGGCCTTAGAGGGAGAGTCCAGGTTAAATACCATTTATCAGTGGACAGCTCTCTCAATGTAGACCTTCCACATCTACAAGAGAATTGCTACCACAATGTAACAATTCTCAACATCATACAATAATACATTGTGCAACAGCCCTTTCCTTATAAAATGGTATACCTTCCTACCTATTCATTCCAATGGGACAAGTTGTCTGCTATAAATTAGAATAGGGCAGGTTAATCACATTGTGCATTCTATTCCATTTACCCACATTTACAGTTAGAGAAGCACTTGATAAACAGTATTCATGATCCGGTAGATAATACTGAGTTGTTCAACATATAACCTCAAGGTCTATCAGGATCTACTCACACCAGTCAGCTATTATTTAAAGTTTATTTATTAGTGTCACAAGTAGGCTTACATTAACACCGCAATGAAGTTACTGTGAAAATCCCCTACTCGCCACACTACGGCACCTATTTGGGTACACTGAGGGAGAATTTAGCATGGTCAATGCACCTAGCCAGCACGTCTTTTGGACTGTGGGAGGAAACCGGAGCACCTGGAGGAAACCCACGCAGACACGGGGAGAACGTGCAGACTCCGCACAGACAGTCACCCAAGCCGGGAATCAAACCCGGGTCCCTGGCGCTGTGAGGCAGCAGTGCTAACCACTGTGCCACCGTACTGCCCCACAAAGGTAAATTCACCTTTGTAAATTGCAAATCCACCTAACAAAACAAACAAATTTTTGCTGGAGCTTTGAGCTGGAACTCACCTGATTAGCAAAGAGAGTTGTAACAAACTTCCCTGGTTTGAAAATGTCCACTACCATCTTAATCAGTCTGGTGTAGGAATTCAAGGCTAGATTAGTTTCGAAGCTTACGTAGGAAAAGTCAGGTTCTGGCGTGATGTGAATGGTCCAATATGTTCCCTATTGTTATGAAGAGACAAAGAAAGAAGTAGCTGTGGAAAAATGGTGCAATAAAATGTGTGCATTAATTAAAACTCCATCCAACAGCAGCCCATTCAGGGGGAAAGAGCAGAAACACAAACCAAGCACAGATTTCACAATCACTGCCTTTTAGTCACTCGGAAGAGTTTGTTCTCTGCAGAAAGAAGCTACCCTGTGTTTTCAAACAAAAGTTTTGCTGCAAGAATTGTGGCAGATGCATCTTTCTTCTGCTGCATTCAATATTCTGGACTGTTTGCTGAATATTTATAGATATTCCTAGCCTAAATTCCAGAAATTCCTATTCATAAGGCATCTTTAACATAAACCATCTGAACTGTGAGAAAGGTTTTAGTTCAAATTTATGTGATCCAGAATGTATTTATGGGCTGTGTTTATCCTGACTATGATGTGGAGATGCCGGCGTTGGACTGGGGTAAACACAGTAAGAAGTTTAAGAAGTGTGGCTTTTGCTACCAAATAAACCTGTTGGACTTTAACCTGGTGTTGTTAAACTTCTTACTGTGTTTATCCTGACTAAGCAATGCTTCGATTTTAAAATTCTCAGCAACGCTGTCAAAGCCCTCCATGACCTCATCTCTCCTGATCTCTGTAACCTCCTCCAGCCACACAACCTTCCAAGTGCTTATCCAGTTCTGGCCATCTTGAGCATCCTTGAGTTTAATCGCTTCACCGATGGCTGCCATGCCTTCAGCTGCTTGGGCCCGAGCTCTGGAATACCCTCCATGAACCTCTCCAGCTTGCTCCTTGAAACTTTCCTTCTTTGACCATCTGCCCTAATATTGCGACTCTGTGTCAAAATTTGCTTATAACACTCCTGTCAAGTGTTTCAGGGCTTCTTCTTACATTGGAGTCATAGAGGTTTCCAGCATGGAAACAGGCCCTTTGGCCCAACTTGTCCATGTCGCCCCTTTTTTTAACCCCGAAGCTAGTCCCAATTGCCCGCATTTGGCCCATATTCCTCTATACCCATTTTACCCATGTAACTGTCTAAATGCTTTTTAAAAGACAAAATTGTACCCGCCTCTACTACTACCTCTGGCAGCTTGTTCCAGACACTCACCACCCTCTGTGTGAAACAACTGCCCCTCTGGACCCTTTTGTATCTCTCCCCTCTCACCTTAAACCTATTCCCTCCAGTTTTAGACTCCCTTACCTTTGGGAAAAGATGTTGACTATCTCGCTGATCTATGCTCCTCATTATTTTATAGACCTCTGTAAAATCACCTCGAAGTCCAGGGAAAAAAGTCCCAGTCTATCCAGCCTCTCCTTATAACTCAAACCATCAAGTCCCAGTAGCATCCTAGTAAATCTTTTCTGCACTCTTTCTAGATTAATAATATCCTTTCTATACAAATGTCATTTGTTCTTGTTATTAAGCAGGAGCCTGATGTAGAGATTGTGATAGCGCAGACATTACTATTGTGAAAAATAAATCTCTGTTTTACAAATCTGATACTTCCCAATCTTATGGGAAAATAATAAATTCTGTAGACCTGTTAGAAGATGCACTCAACGATACACTATACTCTATAAATCTAATAATATGATATGAAATATCCCGAAGCATTTCATAGACAGTGGTTAATTGGAAGCCCATTTTCTGTAGTTCTATTGGTAAACACTATTTTACGCACAATAACTTATTATAGTGCTATTAGTGGAATAAAACATCCCAGTGAACCCCACAGGATCATCAGAAAATAAAAATGACACCAAGGCATAGCAGGAGACATTAGGCAGGGACCAAAAGCTTGATCAGAGGCAGTTTTAAGGAACATCTTAACTGAGGAGTGCAAAACAGGAGAGGGGGAGAGGATTAGGGAGGGAATTCTAGAGCTTGGGGCCCAGGCAGCTGAAGTAACAGCCACCAATGGTGAAATAGTAGAATCCTACAGTGCAGAAGGAGGCCATTCGGCTCATCGAATCTGCACCGACCACAATCCCACCCACACCCTATCCCCATAACCCCATGCATTTACCCTAGCTAGTCCCCTGACACTAAGGGGCAACTAAGCATGGCCAGTCCACCTAACCCGCACATCTTTGGACTGTGGGAGGAAACCGGAGCACCCGGAGGAAACCCACATAGAAATGGGGAGAACATGCAAACTCCACACAGACAGTGACCCGAGCTGGGAGTCGAACCCGGGCCCCTGGCACTGTGAGGTAACCACTGTGCCACTCTGCGGCCCAATGAAAATCAAGGGTGCTCCAGGTACACAGTAAGATTCCACAAACAGCAATGAGATGAATAACTGGTTAATCTATTTTTGATGGTATTATTCGACAGAGTGATGCATGGAAGAGCAAATGGTGACGTGACGGCAACGTAACTGGATAAGAATCCAGGGGCGTAGGCAAATCCTCTGGGCTGTGTATTCAAATCCCACAGCAGCAGCTGATGGAATTTAAATTTAATTAATAATTCTGGAATTGGAAACTCGTAATGGTGACCACGGCAACCAGCATCAATTGTTGAAAAAATGCAACTCATGAACTAATGTTCTATAAGGAAGGAAGTCTGTCGTCCATATGCAGTCTGGGTGTGACTCCACACTCTTAGACTCTTTGACTCTTAGCTGCCCCTCTGGAAGGATCTAGCGAGCCACTTAGTTGGACTAAAACCACTTCAGAAACACCGTACTGATTAATAAACCAGCTGGCAGCACCTCGTCAAGGACAGTTAGGGAGGGAGAGCAAATGCCGGATTTGCAGTGACGCTCACATCCCATGAAAGAATTCTTAAAAAGCAGGATACTGAGCAAAGTCCTTGCTCCAATTGAAATTGGTCCACAGGACATTTAATGGCAACATGAGCTTTCTCTATCAAATCCTGTATTCATTGGAATCACAGTAAGAAGTCTCACAACACCAGGTTAAAGTCCAACAGGTTTATTTGGTAGCAAATACCATAAGCTTTCGGAGCAATGCTCCTTCGTCAGATGGAGTGGTCTCTGTTCTCAAACAGGGCACAGTTCATTGGAATCAACAGATATTGAAGTACAGCATTCTTTATAGAGGTAGAAACTGATACTTTTGCTGGAGAAAGCTAGCTATTAATTTTGGATATATCCTACAAAGAAATTCCAAAAGTAATAGGTTAAATTGTGAAATGCACAGAATGGTTACAGCACAGGAGGCCATTCAGCCCATCATGACCATACCAGCTATCGGAATGAGCAATTCACCCAGTGCTATCCTCCCGCCTTCTCCCTGTGGCACTGTACATTTTCCTTTTCAGATAAGAATCCAATTCTATCTTGAAAGCCTCAACTGAATCAGCCTCCATCACACTCTCAGGCAGCGCATTCCAGGCTTTAACCACTCGTTGTGTGAAAAAGGTTTTCCTCGTGTCTCTCGTGCTTCTTTTGCCAATTACCTTAAATTTGTGCCCTCTTATTCTCAATCCTTCCACCAGTGAATAGATTCTCTCTATCTATTCAGTCCTGACTCCTTCTATCAAATCTCGCTCAAGCTCCACTTCTCCAAGAAAAACAATTGAAGCTTCCCCAATCTATCTCTGTAACTCAAGTTCCACATCCTGAGAACCATTCTCATCAATGATTTCTGCACTCTCTCTCTCATGCCTTCACATTTTTCCTAAAGTGTGATGCCCAGAATGGTCATTGCCGGCACTTGTGTAGCATGAATATTACTTGTCACTTGTCAGCCCAAGGCTGGATATTGTCCAGATCTTGCTGCATTTGGACATAAGAACATAAGAAATAGGAGCAGGAGTAGGCCATCTAGCCCCTCGAGCCTGCCCCGCCATTCAATAAGACCATGGCTGATCTGACGTGGATCAGTACCACTTACCCGCCTGATCCCCATAACCCTTAATTCCCTTACCGATCAGGAATCCATCCATCCGCGCTTTAAACATATTCAGCGAGGTAGCCTCCACCACCTCAGTGGGCAGAGAATTCCAGAGATTCACCACCCTCTGGGAGAAGAAGTTCCTCCTCAACTCTGTCTTAAACCGACCCCCCTTTATTTTGAGGCTGTGTCCTCTAGTTTTAACTTCCTTACTAAGTGGAAAGAATCTCTCCGCCTCCACCCTATCCAGCCCCCGCATTATCTTATGAGTCTCCATAAGATCCCCCCTCATCCTTCTAAACTCCAACGAGTACAAACCCAATCTCCTCAGCCTCTCCTCATAATCCAAACCCCTCATCTCCGGTATCAACCTGGTGAACCTTCTCTGCACTCCCTCCAATGCCAATATATCCTTCCTCATATAAGGGGACCAATACTGCACACAGTATTCCAGCTGCGGCCTCACCAATGCCCTGTACAGGTGCATCAAGACATCTCTGCTTTTATATTCTATCCCCCTCGCGATATAGGCCAACATCCCATTTGCCTTCTTGATCACCTGTTGTACCTGCAGACTGGGCTTTTGCGTCTCATGCACAAGGACCCCCAGGTCCCTTTGCACGGTAGCATGTTTTAATACGCAGAGGGACCTGGGTGTGATACGCAGAGGGACCTGGGTGTGCAAGTCCACAGATCCTTGAAGGCACGTCGCCTTCAAGGATCTGTGGACTTGCACACCCAGGTCCCTCTGCGTATCTACACCCTTTATGGTTCTGCCATTTATCGTATAGCTCCCCCCTACGTTAGTTCTACCAAAATGCATCACTTCGCATTTATCTGGATTGAACTCCATCTGCCATTTCTTTGCCCAAATTTCCAGCCTATCCATATCCTTCTGTAGCCTCTGACAATGTTCCTCACTATCTGCAAGTCCTGCCATTTTTGTGTCGTCCGCAAACTTACTGATCACCCCAGTTACACCTTCTTCCAGATCGTTTATATAAATCACAAACAGTAGAGGTCCCAATACAGAGCCCTGCGGAACACCACTAGTCACAGGCATCCAGCCGGAAAAAGACCCTTCCACTACCACCCTCTGTCTTCTATGACCAAGCCAGTTCTCCACCCATCTAGCCACCTCCCCCTTTATCCCATGAGATCCAACCATTTGCACCAACCTACCATGAGGGACTTTGTCAAATGCTTTACTAAAGTCCATACAGACGACATCCACGGCCCTTCCCTTTCTTTGTTCTTTGTTCTCTTAAATATACAAATATTCTCTTGGAAGAATAAAAAAGAAATACTTTCAGTTATATAGTGTCTTTTAAGACCTAAAGACACCCCAAAGCATCTTACAGCCAGTGAAGTACTTTCAAAGTGTTGCCATTGTTATAATGCAGGAAATTCAGCAGCCAATTTGTACACAGCAAGCTCCCACACACAGCAATCAAATAATGAACAGGCAATCTGTTTTTTTGTAATCAGAAGTTCTCCATGTTGAACACCACTTGGAAGAAGCACTGAGGGTGGCAAGGGTATAGCATGTACTCTGGGTGGGGATTTCAATGTCCATCATCAAGAGTGACTCAGTAACATCACCACGGGCCAAGCTGGCCAGACCCTAAAGCATATAGCTGCTAGACTGGGACTGCAGCAGGTGGTGAGAAGCCAAGGGGGAAAAACATACATGTCCTCACCAATCTACCTTTCCCAAATGCATCTGTCCATGACAGTATCGGAGGAGTGATCACCGCACAGACTTTGTGGAGACAAAGTCCCGCCTTCACATTGATGATACCCTCCATCATGTTGTATGGTGCCACCACTGTGCTAAACGGGATAGATTTTGAACAGATCTAGCAACTCAAGACTGGGCATCCATGAGGCACTGTGGGACATCAGCAGCAGCAGAATTGTACTCAACCACAATCTGTAACCTCATGGCCCAACATATTCCCCACTCTACCATTACCACCAAGTTAGGGGATCAACCCTGGCTCATTGAAGAATGCATGGAGGGCATGCCAGAAGCAGCACCAGACATACTTAAAAATGAGGTGTCAACCTGGTGAAACTACAGCACAGGATTACTTGTGTGTCAAACAGCATAAGCAGCAAGTTACAAACAGAGCAAAGTGACCCCACAGCAAACACTTCATCGAAGCTCTGCCACATCCAGACGTGAATAGTGGTGGACAATTAAACAACCTGCTGGAGGAGGAGACTCCATTATCTCTCAAGTAACCCAATCTTCATGATGGGGAAACCCAAAACATCAGTGCAAAACCATCTGCAGCAACTCAGCAAGACTCCTTTGACAGCACCTTTGAAACCTCTGACCTCTGTCATTGAGAAAGTGCAGGGGAACACCACCACCTGCAAGCCACTCACCATTCTGACTTGGAAATATATTGGCCGTTCCTTCACTGTCGCTGGGTCAAAATCCCTCCCTATCAGCACTATGGCTGTACCTACACTACATGGACTGCAGCGATCCAAGAAGGCAGCTCACCACCACCTTCTCAAGGGCAATTAGAGATGGGCAATAAATGCTGGCTTAGCCACTCACATCCTGTGAATGAATAAAGAAAAAGGGAAAACTGAAGCATTTCCAGCCAACTTCAACAGAACAGCCAGGTGGATGGTCCGTCTGCAGTTAAACAACTCACTGGAGGAGGAGTCTCCACAAATATCCCCATCCTCAATGATGGAGGAGCCCAGCACATCAGTGCAAAAGATAAATCTGAACCATTCACAACAATCTTCAGCTGGAAGTGCCGAGTGGATGATCCATCTCGACGTCCTCTGGAGATCCCCAGCATCTCAGATGTAAGTCTTCAATCAATTCAATTCACTCTACGTGATATCAAGAATTGGCTGAAGGCACTGGATACTGCAAAGGCAATGGGCCCTGACAACATTCCGGCAATAGTAATGAAGACTTGCGCTTCAGAACTTGCCGCTCTCCTAGCTAAGGTGTTCTAGTGCAGCAACAACACCGACATCTACCCAGCAATCTGTAAAGTTGCTCAGATATGCCCTGTACAAAAAGCATGAAAAATCCAACCTAGCCAATTACCGCCCAGCAGTTTCCCCTCACCTATCAGCAAAGTAATGGAAGATGTAATTGATTGTGCTTTCAGATGGTACTTACTCTGCAATAACCTGCTCACTGACACTCAGCTTGAGTTCTGTCAGGGTCACTTGGCTCTTGACCTCATTACAACCTTGATCCAAAAATAGACAAAAGAACTGAACATGAGGTATGGTAAGAGAGGCTGCCCCTGATATCAAGGCAGCATTTGACTAAGTGGCATCAAAGAGCTGTAGCAAAACTGGAGTCAATGGGAATCAGGGGGAAATCCCTCCGCTGGTTGGAGTCATACCCGGCACAAAGGAAGGTGCTTGTGATAGTTGGAGGTCAATCATCTCAGTCCCAGGACATCTCTGCAGGAGTCCCTCAGGGTGGTGTCCTAGGCCCCACCATCTTCAGCTGCTTCATCAATGACCTTCCTTGCATCATAAGGTCAGAAGTGGGGATGTTCACTGATGATTGTACAATGTTCAGCAACATTTGTGACTCCTCAGGTACTGAAGCAGTCCATGTGAAGGACCCTCTTGGGTCTAGTGACCATAATATGGTCAAATTTCTGATTCAGATGGAAGAGGAGAAAGTTTGGTCCCAAACCAGTGTCCTCTGTTTGAACAGAGGGAAATATGATAGGATGAGGGATGAATTGGCTAAGGTAGACTGGGAGAGCAGGCTGGCAGGTAGGATAGCTGAGGAACAGTGGAGGATTTTTAAGGAGATCCTTTTCAGTTCTCAGCAAAAATATATTCCAGCAAAAAACAAGGATTGTAAGAAAAGGGAGAACCAGCCGTGGATAACGAAGGAAATAAAGGAGAGTATTAAAATAAAAACAGCTGCGTACAGAGTGGCCAAAAATAGTGGAGAAACAAGTGGTTGGGAAAAATTTAAGAAACAACAAAGAGAGACTAAGAAAGCGATAAAGAAAGGAAGGATAGACTATGAAGCTAGGCTAGCAATTAATATAAAAAATGATAGTAAAAGTTTTTATAAATATATAAAAAGGAATAGAGTGGCTAGAGTGAATGTTGGACCCTTGGAGGACGAGAGGGGGGAGTTAATAGTGGGAAATGAGGATATGGCTGAGTCTTTAAATAAGTTTTTTGTGTCGGTCTTCACGGTGGAGGACACAAATAGTTTGCCAAATATTAACGATAGAGGGTTGGCAGCAGGAGAAATACTTAATACAATTAATGTTACCAGAGAGGCAGTGCTGGGTAGACTAATGGGACTGAAGGTGGACAAGTCCCCGGGTCCGGATGGAATGCATCCCAGGGTATTGAAAGAAATGTCAGAGGTAATAGTGGATGCGTTAGTGATTATTTATCAAAACTCGTTGCATTCTGGGGTAGTGCCGGTTGATTGGAAAACGGCTAATGTTACGCCGCTGTTTAAAAAAGGAAGGAGACAAAAGGCGGGTAACTATAGGCCGGTCAGCTTAACGTCTGTAGTAGGGAAAATGCTGGAATCCATTATTAAAGAGGAGATAGCAGGGCATCTGGATAGAAATGGTTCGATCAATCAGACGCAGCATGGATTCATGAGGGGAAAGTCGTGCTTGACGAACATGTTGGATTTTTATGAAGATGTGACTAGGGCGGTTGATGGAGGGGAACCGGTGGATGCGGTGTTTTTGGATTTCCAAAAGGCGTTTGATAAGGTGCCCCATAAAAGGCTGCTGAAGAGGATTAGGGCACACGGCGTAGGGGGTAGTGTGTTAAAGTGGATTGGGGACTGGCTATCCGACAGGAAGCAAAGAGTCGGAATAAATGGGTGTTTTTCCGGTTGGAGGAAGGTAACTAGTGGCGTGCCGCAGGGATCGGTACTCGGGCCGCAACTGTTTACCATTTATATAGATGATCTGGAGGAGGGGACGGAGTGTAGGGTAACGAAGTTTGCAGACGACACAAAGATAAGTGGAAAAGTGAATCGTGTGGAGGACGGAGAAGATCTGCAGAGAGATTTGGACAGGCTGAGTGAGTGGGCGAGGATATGGCAAATGGAGTATAACGTTGAGAAATGCGAGGTTATACACTTTGGAGGAAATAATAACAAATGGGATTACTATCTCAATGGAAACAAATTAAAACATGCTACCGTGCAAAGGGACCTGGGGGTCCTTGTGCATGAGACGCAAAAGCCCAGTCTGCAGGTACAACAGGTGATCAAGAAGGCAAATGGGATGTTGGCCTATATTGCGAAGGGGATAGAATATAAAAGCAGGGATGTCTTGATGCACCTGTACAGGGCATTGGTGAGGCCGCAGCTGGAATACTGTGTGCAGTATTGGTCCCCTTATATGAGGAAGGATATATTGGCATTGGAGGGAGTGCAGAGAAGGTTCACCAGGTTGATACCGGAGATGAGGGGTTTGGATTATGAGGAGAGGCTGAGGAGATTGGGTTTGTACTCGTTGGAGTTTAGAAGGATGAGGGGGGATCTTATGGAGACTTATAAGATAATGCGGGGGCTGGATAGGGTGGAGGCGGAGAGATTCTTTCCACTTAGTAAGGAAGTTAAAACTAGAGGACACAGCCTCAAAATAAAGGGGGGTCGGTTTAAGACAGAGTTGAGGAGGAACTTCTTCTCCCAGAGGGTGGTGAATCTCTGGAATTCTCTGCCCACTGAGGTGGTGGAGGCTACCTCGCTGAATATGTTTAAAGCGCGGATGGATGGATTCCTGATCGGTAAGGGAATTAAGGGTTATGGGGATCAGGCGGGTAAGTGGTACTGATCCACGTCAGATCAGCCATGATCTTATTGAATGGCGGGGCAGGCTCGAGGGGCTAGATGGCCTACTCCTGCTCCTATTTCTTATGTTCTTATGTTCTTATGTCACAGGTGGAGAAGGTAGTGAATAAGGCATATGGCATGCTTGCCTTTATAGGACGGGGCATAGAGTATAAAAGTTGGGGTCTGATGTTGCAGTTGTATAGAACGTTGGTTTGGCCGCATTTGGAATACTGTGCCCAGTTCTGGTCGCCACACTACCAGAAGGACGTGGAGGCTTTAGAGAGAGTGCAGAGGAGGTTTACCAGGATGTTGCCTGGTATGGAAGGGCTTAGTTATGAGGAGAGATTGGGTAAACTGGGGTTGTTCTCACTGGAAAGATGGAGGATGAGGGGTGACCTAATAGAGGTGTATAAAATTATGAAAGGCATAGATGGGGTGAACGGTGGGAAGCTTTTTCCCAGGTCAGTGGTGACATTCAATAGGGGTCATAGGTTCAAGGTGAGGGGGGGGGAGGTTTAACACGGATATCAGAAGGACGTATTTTACACAGAGGGTGGTGGGGGCCTGGAATGTGCTGCCGGGCAAGGTGGTGGAGGCAGACACACTGGAAACGTTTAAGACTTATCGAGATAGCCACATGAATGGAGTGAGAATGGAGGGATACAAAAGAATGGTCTAGTTTGGCCCAGGGAACGGCGTGGGCTTGGAGGGCCGAAGGGCCTGTTCCTGTGCTGTATTGTTCTTTGTTCTTTAAGAAAATTACAGCACAGGAACAGGCCCTTCAGCCCTCCAAGCCTACACCGACCATGCTGCCTGTCTGAACTAAAATCCCCCTACCTTTCCGGGGACCATATCCCTCCATTCCCATCCTATTCATGTATTTGTCCAGACGCCCCTTAAAAAGAAAAAAATGAAATGTCTGTGTAATAAGTAAATGGAGACTCCCATTTAGATGGGATAGATTAGGGGGATTAGTGGGATAAATGTGTGGTGTTACAGGGATAGGGCCTGGGTAAGATGCCGTGTCAGAGAATTGGTGCAGGCTCAATGAACCAAATGGCCTCATTCAGCACTGGAGGGATTCTGTGATAAAGTTGTTAAGTTTTAGTTTATTTTCACTTCATCCCACTCCAACATAGAAGCGGACAGTAAGGCCTGCTGCTAAGAATGTAAAAGCTTGTTCCTTTAAAAGATTTCTGGCAGAAACCTATAATCATCCCTTCCTGAAACTCGAGTTACTGTTCAATATCATTCTCTTCCACCATCATAGTCTGTTTCACACGAGAGGATTCGTAACAGCGTAGGAATAAGCATGGCAATAAGCCTGCAGTATTTCACTGCTCTGTAAAAATGTGGACTATTTTGGAGTTATTTCTCTGTCGTTTTATTGCACCTTCTGCTGTCAAGCTCTACAAAGTATTCCTAACAACCAATATGTAGGCACTGTGTCCTCTGGTGTCTCCTTCCAGCTCAGCACTTCACGGTCTGTTAGATTAAGCAAGGTTTTTTAGGATGAGACAAAGAAAAGCAAGATCCATTTTCCAGGTTTAACTGGTTCAAGATAATTAACTGCCCCCGGACTTTAGATAAAAACGCACAAAAAGCATAAAGCTTCCACTTCCTCCTCAGCACGTTTACACAGGTCGGTAGCAAACTCTCTGACTGTGGAGCCAAGGCTGGTTGCCGACATGGGGTTTACCAGGTCTGTTAAGTGGACCGTGAGTGAGGAACCACAATCCCAAACCGGTATTCAAGTTCACGGCGTGAGGGAGAACGAGACAAAATGAAGACAAGTCACCTCAGCACCATACAAAAAAATGACAAACAGGGGAAAGACCAGCTGCAGATCCAGCTGTTCCATTTGCAGCTGTACTGTCTGATTCAGTGACACTAGCCCCCTCTACCCCACACGCCCCCCCCCCCCCACCCCCCGCACTCACCTATCCTTGCAGAACCCCAGTGCTCTCGCAATGCTAAATTTAAATGAGTTGATTGGGCAAGAGGCAAGCTCGACATCCAATTAGAGACAGGCACCGAACACCTTCCGAAAGCCAAGCGAAAGCTGTCAGTCTGACACCAGCTACAAAGACACATGGCGGCCATGTTGGGTGCTGTTGCTGCAGAGAGAAGGCAGCTCATGGAAGGACCAGGACAATGAAGATGGCGTAAAGTGGTCATGGATGCCAAGTTGAGGGACAGTACATGATCCAGTACCAGTTGACTCCTCAAATTTCACAAAATGACACACATGGAAACAAATTTCGTTTTGCCCATTGATGACTTTACCAGCTGTGCATTGACATGTACCAAATAGTTCATCATTGTCCAGTAAAAAGATTGAAAGTTCCAGTCTGTTCTAGGCTGTCCCATAACAAGCTCCGAAAGGGTTTGTAAACTGGCAGCAAGTGGGTTTCCTGATCCCTCCCCCTGCAGGTGCTTTGATAATTGCGAATTGTCCTGAGGGAGATGGGATCCAGCGCTGCCCTCCAGCAATATGGAACTCTGTGCTTGACCAAGGCCTTTGACACAATCAACAAAGAGGAAAGATAATGGAGAAATTTGGCTGCCTTGAGAAATTCATCACAATGGTTCGACAGTTCCATGACAGTTTGCCTGCAGGTGTCTTGGATAATGGGGCGTCTTCTCACCCATTCCTCGTCACTAGTAGAGTTAAGCAGGATTGCATGCTAGTACCAACCCTCTTCATGATTTTCTCTACAATGGCATCCAATGCCTTCCATGGTGGTGATCCTGACATGGACCAGAGCTGGGATTTTCCAGCTGAGCTTGCCCCAAAACTGGAAAATCCCGCCCGACTTCAACAGACCATTCCATAGTCTGCCCCTCATTCGCAACAATTCCCGTGGTGGGTGGTGTAATAAGACTTTGGAGGCTGAAGTCCCTTCACCAAAACCCCTTTATTTACAATTCCAACAGCAGTGCACAGAATGCTATCAGTCAGCAGTCTACCGTGAGGAGTGCCAAAGGAACTGACACTCCCAGTTTGATACAAGGAAAAGGCTCCCTGATTGTCCCATCAATTGACTCCTTCATCAGGGAGCTCAGATTCCAATAGGCCAACCTCAATGGCCTGATTGAAGTCATTACAGACGGAATAGGAGAATTCCCCCTGGATATTCCATAGACGGGAAGTTGCAGAATCTGAGACGACTCCAGACAAAGACAAAGATCTCCAAGGACACTGAGTGCAATTTCCTGTTTGGCAACAACTACACCAGCAGCTGGTTGAAAACTGGAGCTGCAATGCATTCTGGACTTGATCTCCAACACGTGCAACAACTTCAGCCTGGTCTTCAACATGGACGTACCAGCCTGCCCCAGGAAAGCTCCATCTCAAACCTAAGCTACATAATCTTACCGCCCCGCCGGCCATGGGAATCGGAGCGGGCGAGGGGCGGACAATGGGAATGTGCATTGACCTCGGGTGGGATTTTATGGTTTTGGGATGAGCGAAGACGCAAAATCCCACCCAATGTTTCAGTCCATGACCCGAACCTGTCAAGATCAGATCGGTTCACCTCCCTTGGCAGCACAATCTATCAGTTGTCTGGATCAATGGCGAGATGCATGGGAACACTGTCAAAGTAAGGGTAGCCTTTGGACATCAGTGAGGGAATGAAGACGGGTACATCTGCCTTCCAAACTGAAGGTCTATTAGGCAAAGGTCGTAATCCCTCCCCGGTCCTATCCCCGCAACACCACATTTTTACTCCTCTATTCCCCCCGAGGTGCCACTTCAACACACCACCCTGCTCTCCTGTCCACATGTCTGCCCTTGGCCCTTCGCAATGTTCCAGTGAACCCCAATGCAAACTGGAGGAACAGCACCTCATCTTCCGATTGGGTACTTTACAGCCTTCCGGACTGAACATTGAGTTCAACAAATTCAGAGCACGAACTCCCCCCTCCACCATCACCCCATTTCCATTTATTTTGTTTCATTTCTTCCCTTCATCTCATTCATCCATTTTTATCATCCCACGTTCTCAGTTCCATTTTTCCACTTCTCGTTCTCCATCTTGCCCCCAACATCCGCTCCACCCCCCCCCCCCCCCCCCCCCCACCCCACTGCCTGATTACACTGGGCTGTGACAGACTTTGTGCAAGTGAGTTTGTGAAAAAACACAGAGGGAAATACAATGCTTTTGGGGTAATTTGTGTCAGAGGTGTAGATTGGTCCAAAGCAGAAACCCACAACACCTCACTACGCTGCATTCCTACTTTCCTTAAAACAGAAAAAAGACCCAAAATCTATTTTTTTACTCTCAATCTGTGATGATACAATCTGCTGGTAAGAGCCCCAACATGTTTGTCACAAAGATATAGTGACATTTTAATAGAACTACCAACCAGACTCTTTTTCTCACTTTTTATTTACACATCAAGATGCATTTAACAGGTTACCAATCACAGACTGTTTTTATAATATGCACAATCACAGATTTGCTTTTTAGCTGCGTCGTCGAATACTTACATCTGCTTTCAGTCCGTTCATCGAGTAGCCACAGGGATTGAACATTGTGGCATCTATAACTGAGCCCGGGATCAGATCCCGAATCCCACTCATCTGAAAAACAAATCATTTTAGGGAAAGTGTAAGGAAGGTTAAGTTCCAGTTTTGTATTTAAAATCATTCATACTCAGCGTTTGTTCAATGTTGTTTTAAGACCGGAATTCTGAACATTCTCAAAATGGTTAAAGGTCCAAACATCAAATCAGTGGAATGGTTTCGGTTTTTAATTTGTTGCATATCTGCTTTCAATTCTACAAAATAAGCTAAGAGTTCATCCCACTTGAAGCATGAAATTGATCACGAAGAAATTGCACATTTTCTGAGTGTGCTGTGCTTAAATGCTTTATAATTATACCCTTAAATTCCATTTTATGGTATTCCTTTTACAACTGTATTCTCCAAAAAAAGGCAGAGTAATTATTTTACAATGTTCCATTGTCTTGGATTTCCTGCACCATAAGTACAGAGAGCTCTATGTTTCTCATCGGCAAGAATTTTCGAGTTTGCAGAGTGAACAGAATAGTCCATCTTAATTCACCACTTAGCTGGGCTTGACAATGGAGCCAGTATCCTGTTCACAGAGTGTTCGAACACTGCTTTTCTTGCTGTCAGGAGAATTAGAATTTTTTTGTTTCCCTGTTCCACTATTGGGACCAGTTGTCAACGATAGACAAATTCTCAAACTTTTATATTGAAAGAATAGTGCAGATAAAAACATTAATCCTTTCTTCCAGTTCACAGAACTTTCCAAGCTATTAAGTGTTGCATTTGGAACAGAAGGGTGGATATTCAGCTGTTGTAGATATTCACGGCAGCAATCAATAGATTGTTAGGTGCTGGGGGATTTAAGGAAAGGTTCAAACACGGGCAAAACAGCTGAATGCCACAGGTGAGGTGCGAGTCGCTGCCCTTGACATCAAGGCAGTTATAACCGGTGTGGCATCAAGGAGCTCCAGCAAAACTGGAGTCAATGGGATTCAGGGGGAAAACTACCCACTGGTTAGAGTCATACCCAGTACAAAGGAAGATGGATGTGGTGGTTGGAGGGCAATCGTCTCAGCTCCAGAACATCAATGCAGAAGTCCCTCAGTGTAATGTAATGTCCCTCAGCGAAAAAACCAGCCTCCCATCCATTGACTCTGTCTACACTTCCCGCTGCCTCGGCAAAGCAGCCAGCATAATTAAGGACCCCACGCACCCCGGACATTCATTCTTCCACTTTCTTCCTTTGGGAAAAAGATACAAAAGTCTGAGGTCACGTACCAACCGACTCAAGAACAGCTTCTTCCCTGCTGCTGTCAGACTTTGAATGGACTTACCTTGCATTAAGTTGATCTTTCTCTACACCTTAGTTATGACTGTAACACTACATTCTGCACTCTCTCGTTTCCTTCTCTATGAACGGTATGCTTTGTCTGTATAGCGCGCAAGAAACAATACTTTTCACTGTATGTTAATACATGTGACAATAATAAATTAAATCAAATCAAATCCTAGGCCCAACCATCTTCAGCTGCTTCATCAATGATCTTCCTTTCATCAAAGGTCAGAAGTGGGGATGTTCGCTGATGACTGCACAATATTCAGTGTCATTAGCAACTCCTCAGATACTGAAGCAGTCCACGTCCTAATGCAGCAAGACCTGGACAATATCTAGACTTGGACTGACAAGTGGCAAGTAACATTTGTGCCACACAAATGCCAGACAATGACCATCTCCAATAAGAGACAATCTAACCATCGCCCCTTTGATATTCGATGGCATTACTATCGCTGATAGTAATCAGCGGTAGTACTATCGCTGGAAGAAATAATGTAGGGATGAGTTATACAATAAATGGCAGAGTCATCAGGAGTATAGAAACACAGAGGGACCTAGGTGTGCAACTCCACAAATCCTTGACGGTGGCAACACAGGTGGAGAAGGTGGTGAAGAAGGCATATGGTATGCTTGCCTTTATAGGACGGGGTATAGAGTATAAAAGCTGGAGTCTGATGATGCAGCTGTATAGAACGCTGGTTAGGCCACATTTGGAGTACTGCGTCCAGTTCTGGTCGCCGCACTACCAGAAGGACGTGGAGGCGTTAGAGAGAGTGCAGAGAAGGTTTACCAGGATGTTGCCTGGTATGGAGGGTCTTAGCTATGAGGAGAGATTGGGTAGACTGGGGTTGTTCTCCTTGGAAAGACGGAGAATGAGGGGAGATCTAATAGAGGTGTACAAGATTATGAAGGGTATAGATAGGGTGAACAGTGGGAAGCTTTTTCCCAGGTCGGAGGTGACGATCACGAGGGGTCACGGGCTCAAGCTGAGAGGGGCGAAGTATAACTCAGATATCAGAGGGACGTTTTTTACACAGAGGGTGGTGGGGGCCTGGAATGCGCTGCCAAGTAGGGTGGTGGAGGCAGGCACGCTGACATCGTTTAAGACTTACCTGGATAGTCACATGAGCAGCCTGGGAATGGAGGGATACAAACGATTGGTCTAGTTGGACCAAGGAGCGGCACAGGCTTGGAGGGCCGAAGGGCATGTTTCCTGTGCTGTACTGTTCTTTGTTCTTTGATTCCCCACTATCAACATCTTGGAGGCTACCATTGATCAGAAGCTTAACTGGACTAGCCATATAAACACTGCTTGTACCAGAGCAGGTCAAAGGCTAGGCAACCTGCGGCAGTTAACTTACCTCGTGACTCCCCAAAGCTTGTTCACCATCTACAAGACACAAGTCAGGTGTGTGATGGAATATTCTCCACTTGCCTGGATGGGTGCAGCTCCAACAACACTCAAGAATCTTGACCCTATCCAAGACAAAGCTGCCCATTTGATTGCTACCCCTTTCACTAACATGATTCAACACCAATGCACAATAGCAACAGTGTGTACCATCTACAAGATGCAGGAACTCACCAAGGTTCCTTAGACAGCACCTTCCAAACACATGATCATTACTACCTAGAAGGACAAGAACAGCAGATGTTGGGAACAGCACCACCTGGAGGTTCCCCTTCACGCCACTCACCATCCTAATTTGGAAATATATTGTCGTTCCACTCTGTGGCTGGGTCAAAATCCTGGAATTCCCTCCCAACAGCAATGTGGGTGTACCTACACCTCAGGGACTGCAGTGGTTTAAGAAGGTAGCTCATCACCGCCTCCTGAAGGGCAACTAGGGATGGGCAATAAGTGTTGGCCTAGCCAGTGACACCCATGTCCCATAAATGAATTTTAAAAAAAATTATTCTGTTCAGTTCCAGATTCTCTATAATAGTATGTTTCTTGATACATTTATTAAAAACACACAAAAGCCCAGGTTTAACATGTGGAACCCTAGGTAAGACCAAAACAATAAATTATTTCTTGAGGAATTCCAAATTCTGTATAAAAATTCCAATATTTGAAATATGCCATGAAAAATTCAGCTTAATTTTTTTTAAATGTAACTTGATAATAAAAGTTATACCAGATTTCCATCATCTGCAGTGTCTTGATTTTGCCAAATTAATTTCATATGTTCTGTTAAAGCAGCATACATTTCCTTCTTGGTCACAACTACCCTATCAGACTATGGTATCACATTTTTGATTGGCTAAAATGGAAAAAAGAAACCTGATACAACTCTGCAATTATTTCTGCCAACGAGTACGCAATATTTACAACATTCGCTCCCTCTCAATAGTCTCTTAACTCCAGCTTCATGACACCATGTGGTGCAAACACTAGGCAACCTTACTTTCTGTCTTTAGTAACCACGCTCACCCACATGACAAAAATTCCCATTTGCCAGCCACCTGCCAACATTTTCCCCACTGTGCAATCATCAAGCAACCTCCCATTCTCACATTTTCACCTTCCTATCCATTAGGCTAATGTCTCAACCCCATCTCCAAAAATCGTACAATATTCTTTCTCCCTATCCTTAATCAGACTGTCTCCTGTTCTCATTCTCTTTGGTAATCCTATCAAACAAGCTGGTGCTTGCAGAATCTGAGGAAAAAGGATCACATGTGCCCAGTTTCTGCATTTAGAATTATAGAACAGTTACATCTTAGGAGGAGCCCATCTAGTATGTGCTGTCTCTGTGCAAAAGCACTCACCTTGTCACACTCCCCCTCTTTTTCCCTGTCGCCTGTGCATTTCTTATCGTTAGATAATTATCCAATTCTCCTTTGAATTAAGTCTGCCTCCACCACACTCTCAGAAAGTCATTCCAAACCCTAATCACCCGCTCTGTAAAAAGGTTTTTCCACACGTCTTTATTGCTTCTTTTGCCAATTACCTTAAACCAGTTTCCTCTGGTTCGTGATCCTTCTGCCTGGAGACAATTTCTCCTGCTCTGCCCAGACTTCTCATCATTTTAAACTCTATAAAATCTCCGCTTAATCTTCCCTTAGAGTTCCCTACACTTCCTGGTTTCATGACCATGGGTTTTACATCCTGGTTGAGTGGCCAGTCTTACCTTGAGTAACCGCGGTCCAAATCCAAATTGCATTATTTATATTTTATACGCTCCAAACATCATGAGCTTTAAGGTTGGCACATCTTCTTTGAGTATAGACCGTTCCATCTGCCTCACAGAGTCTCTAGCACATGATTACTGATGTCACCGTTACATTGTGATATACATCATGATATACACTATTCTATGACTCCATTATACTACACCACCCCCATAAAACCAACTTCTTTAATAATGATGGTAAACTATTTCTTAGACTATTTACATTGCATTTGCTCTACCACCTTCTCCCCGCAACATTCATAGTTCAAAGGTCTAAAACTGGAAAGTCCCATCCAAGGTCAACGGATCTTTCCATAGTACGCCCCTCATCCACTCTGATTCCCATGGTGGGCAGAACGGGAAAATACGCCCAAAAGGTTTTCCCTGATTGCGTGGCTGTGACCACTGAGGGAAGTAGTAGTCTGGAACTGGATCATTGGATGACGTTCTCTTAAGGGTCATTGAGATCAGGAATCTCCTATTGCACCTGAAAGTACCTGATGGTGTTTGAACAAAGTAGGGACATGGATGCTTTGTCCTTTGAATGATTTATGATCCCAAACCCAGATCGTCTGGCCTGGTGTTAACGGGACTACAGTCCTGATTATGTCTGGAGTTGTACCAGTCCTGCTGCTTCTCGATCTCTATGTCCCTCACTCTTTTGTGTTCAGCTGCCCTACCGTTGGGTTTCAGGTTCTGAGGTAGCAGAACGCATTGTGTCTTCAGCCGTCAACCCATGAGCAGTTCCACTGGTGAAAAGCCAGTAGTTAAAATTGAAATCAAAACCGTAAAATGCTGGGAAAATTCAGCAGGCCTGGCAGCAACTGTGGACAGAAAAAAACAAGTTAATGTTTCAGTCTGCTTGACTCTTCTTCAGAGCTTTTATTTTATTATTTTAGTCAAAGATGTACTCTGTAGTGCAGCAGGGCTGAATTCTTGGTCATTAACATCATGTGGTTTTTATGACTCTTTCAGTCTTTCCATTGGTCTGTGGGTGGGGGGGAGAACTGGTTACATGGAGATCCCACAGTCGGTTGTGAATATTGTGAAGTTTTCAGTGACGAATTGAGGAGAATATGTTCTATAGTGCCTGATCACTTCCCCGTTGTCCTGTGGAGTCTGGAAGCTTCCATCCACCTGGAATAATGTTCCATAGGAATGAGGAATGCTGTTTCTTGAAAGGCAAAGTGATCGAGTCCCAGTTTCTGTCAAGGTCTATCTGGGAAGCGGCAAGGGTAATAGATTCTGTGTAGGAGCTGGGCAAGACAACATCTTGGATAGCCTGGGAAATGCCCAGATACCACACAGATTGCTGTGCCACTATCCTCACCTTGCTGGCCCCAGGTGGCCACCATGGAGTCCACAGAGAGTCTCTTCCCTTATCATCCTGGGAATGACCACAGAGTGATTGAAGACCAGAAGATCATTAGACACCCGTTTTGCTCAAGATATTTGCCGAGGAGCTGGTCAGTGGGATTGTATTTGGACTAACCTTCAAAATTCTCAGACTTAGGCACACTTCACATTCTCCTTCTGTGCTTCTCGGACCTCTTGCAGATTTCAGGCAGAGACGGGCGGGGAATTCTTTCTGTTGATGAGAATGGTCCAACCTCGGAAACAAGTATGGAGTCCTGGGTAAGGGCTTGGTCCACCCTCGCTCTGGATAGGGCAGGTCCATGGTCTGAGATTCTCTTGGTGCATACACAGCCATGTACTGGCAACACATTAACAGAAGCCTGAACCTTGGAATATGTAGGGTCATTTTAACGATCTCTGTGGAATTCAAGGGGATGATAAGTGGTTTATAGTCATTCCAAATTTGGAAAGGTAAACCCAGCAAGCAGTCAGAGAATCTCTCTACTGCCCATGTCACTGCCAATGACTCCTTCTCAATGGCTGCATAGCAATGCTCCAATTCTATCAAAATCCTGGAGGCAAATATACAAACTTTCCATTGCCTGTTGCCTGGACTATATTTGCATTAGAGTTGGTGCAGCCACAATTCAGTAAATTAGTCCCTGGGATGAAGGTGAGGTCCTGTAATGAGAAGGTGAGTAAATTGGGTCAATATTCCTTGGAATTTAGGTGAAGAAGGCTGAGGGGTGATCTTACAGAGGTCTATAAAATAATGAGGGGCATAGATCAGCTAGATAGTCAATATCTTTTCCCAAAGGTAGGAGAGTCTAAAACTAGAGAGCATAGGTTTAAGATGAGAGGGGAGAGATACAAGTGTCCAGAAGGGCAATTTTTTCACAGAGGGTGGTGAGTGTCTGGAACAAGCTGCCAGAAGTAGTAGTAGAGGCGGGTACAATTTTGTCTTTTAAAAAGCATTTAGACAGTTACATGGGTATAGAGGAATATGGGCCAAATGCAGGCAATTGGGATTAGCCTAGGGGTTTAAAAAAAATGGACGGCATGGACAAGTTGGGCCGAAGGGTCTGTATCCATGCTGTAAACCTCTATGACTCTATGACCTCATTGAAGCACTCAAGATTCTGAAGGGGTTTGATAGGGTTGATGCTGAAGATTGTTTCTGCTGGTCGGGGAATCTAAAATACTTCTAAGGGGGCGTCATTTAAGGCTGTGATGAGCAGAAATTTCTTGACTCAAAGGGTTTTGAATCTTTGGAATACCTTCCACAGAGAGTTGCTCCATCATTGGATATATTTAAAGCTGCGATCACAGATGTTTGGTCTCTCAGGGTATCAAGGGGTGTGAGGAACGGGCTGTGAAGTGGAGGTGAAACCCCAGATCAGCCGTGATCGTATAGAATGACAGAAAGGTTCAATGGGCCACGTGGGCCATCCCTGCTCCTATCTCAGTGAGCGAATGTGTTGAGGTAAGGATTAGCCAAGATCTATTTGAAATGTGGAACAAGCTTGAGGGGCTGAATGGCCTCCGACTTTTCTTATATTCTTAAATTAAATCCAGCTGTCACACCTAAAAATTTCAATTCTATTATTAAAAATTATTACCTGAATACAATAATGAATTTAATTCAGTTTTCAACTAAAATTCTATATAAAAGTTACGAATTTATTACTTCAGAAAATCATTGAATCTCTACAGTGCAGGAGGAGGCCATTCAGCCCATCGAGTCTGCACCGACCGCAATCCCACCCAGGCCCTATTCCCGTAACCCCACATATTTACCCTGCTAATCCCCCTGACACTGGGGTCAATTTAGCATGGCCAATCAACCTAATCCGCACAACTTTGGACTGTGGGAGGAAACCGGAGCACCCAGAGGAAACCCGCGCAGACATGGGGAGAATGTGCAATCTCCATACAGACAGTGACCCAAGCCGGAATTGAACCTGGGTCCCTGGCGCTGTGAGGCAGCATTGCTAACCATCGTACCACCATGCCATCCCTATGCCCAGCTGAGAGAAACAAGAAAATTTAGATATTGTCCCAATGTATCGATGGTTACAATCCAAAGACAAATTCCTGTTTGTAAAAGATTTGTTTATCCCGTAAATGCAGGAGATTAATTGTGCAAAATCCCACGACTGCTACAGCTAATTAGAATTCTTTTGTAAATTAACCTGACGATTATTTTTATTTTCTTGGACAAAATCTGATAATAAAATACCTCGGGACTTCTATATTGGGTAAGTTATGTTTTCTGGCATTTTTATGACTGATCATTGCAGCGAATGTTTTTAAAACTCTGTCCCTCTCTCCAACTTCCAAGGTGAAGCAAATTGCTGACTGAATATTAATATCCGAAGCTAAAATATGTAAACCAGCCATGTGTTCCAGAAAGGCATTGGCTGAGGCATCGAGTGGAATCTATTAATTTATGTGACTGTCATATTCATTTGTCAACTTGTAACTATTTATTTATTCTTCAGAAATTCATCATAAAAGAGTTATTGTGAAGTGCCGGACCCACAATGTGCCACCCGGGTGTTGTTATTTCTTCCAGCAGCGCAACCCTCTGAGATCTCTGCTCTCCTCGAACTATAGATCTTTCTTGTTTTTAATCATTCTGGGAGGGGATGGCGCAGTGGTATTGTCACTGGACTAGCAATCCAGAGACTCAGGGTAATGCCCTGGGGATTAAAGCAAAATACTGTGGATGCTGGAATCTGAAACAAAAACAGAAAATGCTGGAAAATCCCAGCAGGTCTGACAGCGTCTGTGGGGGGAGAATAGAGCCAATGTTTCGGGTCTGGATGCCCCTAGAGCAGGCTCTGATGAAGGGTCATCCAGACCCGAAACATTGGCTCTATTCTCTCCCCACAGACGCTGTCAGACCTGCTGGGATTTTCCAACATTTTCTGTTTCAGTAATGTTCTGGGGACATGGGTTCAAATCCCACCATGGCAGATAGTGGAATTTAAACTCAATAAAACAAACATCTGGAATGAAAAGTCTAATGACGACCATGAAACAAATTTCCTTACATCTTTACCAACTTGTGACGCCAGACCCACAGGAATGTAGTTGACTTTTAACTGCCCTCTGGAATGGCCTACTCAGCCAATCCGCTTTATTCAACCGCTACAAAGAAAACAAAAAGGAACGAAACCAGACGGACCACCAGGCACCGGAAAGGGCAATGGCAAACCCAGCCCTGTCGACTCTGCAAAGCCCTCCTTACTAACATCTGGGGGCTCGTGCCAAAAAACAGCTTGACGTTGTTATACTCACAGATAATGTCCCAGGCGCCAGCATCCTGTCCCGCCGGCAGGACAGGCCCAGCAGAGGTGGCAGCACAATGAAATACAGTTGTGAGGGAGTTGTCCTGGGAGTCCCATGGCATCAGGTCAAACATGGGCAAGGAAACCTCCTGCTGATTACCATGTACCCCGCTCCACGCCCCCCCCCCCCCCCCCCCCCCCCACCCCCACTGCTGATGAATCAGGACTCCTCCATATAGAACATGTACAGAATGTGTTCTGTATGTCCATCACCAAGAGTAGCTCGCTACAGATGCCAGATCATAGACCAAGAAGGCAGCTCACCATCACCTTCTGAAGGGCAACTAGGGATGGGCAATAAATGCTGCCAGTTGTGCTTCCAGCTGCCTCACTCCTGTCTGCTCTGACATTCAATGAGGTCATGACTGATCCGCTGTGAAAATCCTCAACTCCACTTTCTCGCCATATCTCCATAACCCTCAATTCCCTTACTGATTAAACATCTGCCTATCTCAGCCTTGAACATTCTTAACGACCCAGTTGTAAACCTTCCTCACGATTAGAGGCGGGAGGCAGAAAGCCATCATTTTAAAAGAGAATTCTGATTACAATCAAAGTGCCAATGAGGCAAGAATCTGGTTGGGAATGTCTGGCACTTGAAAGGAAGATATCCCCTCCACCAGCTCACACTTTCTGTTACTTTGAGTGTTTTGCACAAAACTCGTAAATAAATAAATTAATGCAATTTGGCTGATAATTAGAATTTAGGATTCTGTAATCTCATTTTCACCAATAGCAAAATCATCTCCCAGTTTATCATTTCACAAGCAGGGTATCATCATTTAACACAAGACAATGGGATTACTGACCTGTATTTAATGAATAATGATGGGTATTCAATATACATTTAGAATCTGTTCATTGTATTGTGGTTCGGGTGGGTTTAAACTAGTGTGGCAGGGGGTGGGAATCAGAACAGGTGGTCAGCAAATGTAGAGACTGGGGATGAGCATCTCCGTGGCCCTGCACTCAACCCTGGAACACCTGGATAACAAAGACACCTATGTCAGACTCCTATTTATTGACTACAGCTCAGTCTTCAACACCATTATTCCTACAAAACTTATCTCCAGCCTCCATGGCCTGGGGCTCGGCTCCTCCCTCTGTGACTGGATCCTGAACTTCCTAACCCACAGATCACAATCAGTAAGGATAGGCAACAACACCTCCTCCATGATCATCCTCAACACCGGTGCCCCACAAGGCTGTGTTCTCAGCCCCTACTATACTCCTTATACACCGATGACTGTGAGGCCAAATTCTCTTCCAACTCGATTTTCAAGTTTGCTGATGGTACCACTATAGTGGGTCGGATCTCAAACAATGATAAGGCGGAATACAAGAATGAGATAGAAAATCTGGTGAACTGGTGCAGCAACAATAATCTCTCCCTCAATGTCAACAAAATGAAGGAGATATCATCGACTTCAGGAAGGGTAGTGGAGGACACGCCCCTGTCTACATCAATAGGGATAAAGTGGAAATGGTTGAAAGCTTCAAGTTTCTACGTGTCCAGATCACCAACAAACTGTTCTGGTCCCTCCATGCTGATGCCAAGGAAATTTGGCATGTCTGCTATGACCCTCATCAACTTTTACAGATATTCCATAGAAAGCATTCTTTCTGGTTGTATCACAGCTTGGTCTTGCTCTGTCCAAGACCGCAAGTAACTATAAAGGGTCATGAATGAAGCCCAGTCCATCACACAAACCAGCCTCCCATCCATTGACTCTGTCTGCACTTCCCGCTACCTCAGAAAATCAGCCAGCATAATTAAGGACCCCACGCATCCTGGACATTCTCTCTTCCACCTTCTTCCATCCGGAAAAAAATACGAAAGTCTGAGGTCACGTACCAACCGACTCAAGAACAGCTTCTTCCCTGATGCCATAGATTTTTGAATGGATCTACCTCACACTAAGTTGATCTTTCTCTACACCCTAGCTATGACTGTAATACCTTCTCTATGAACGGTATGCTTTGTCTGTATTGCGTGCAAGAAACAATACTTTTCACTGTTTCCAAAAACATGTGACAATAATAAATCAAATCAAATACAAATAACTTTTTTGTCTTAATACGAATGTAATATACATGATTGTGCATTATAGGCTGCCATTAATGATATCATTTATTACACATGGCCAATTCTGAATTGAGCCCGAAAGCTTTCAATCTCCCTCCCACACCCACAACCCCACCTCCTTAAAAATAATAGTTATTTTGTAACTTTTCAGCTGCCTCCTGTCCGCACTGCAGTATTTCTGATCTGTAGGTTCAATGATAGCCTCATTTCACCCTCTGTTAATGCTGCTGTGTATCGCTGCAATTCTCCTAATCGGTTCTAAGTGTTGATGCCAGCGGATTCAGGTTGGCGTTAGCAGCACCTGTCAGGTGGCATTCTCCCACCTGCAGCATTTATATTCATGCATCAGGGCATTTCTATAACAGCCCTTTAAAGTGGGCTTTTGACATCTGGGCCAATCCCTATTGTGGAACCGTATGCTGCGGTGACTTTGAAGGCTTCCAGCTGTCCAATGGATATGGATGTCATAGTGACCAGGGCACTTAAAAGGTTTCAGGGGATAGAAGCAATAATTAATATCTCAGAATTTCATCAGAATTCACCGTCCAGAAACTCAACAGCACCTTTCCAAGGGCGACAAGAACAAGTGTGGCCACTAGACCCCCATCCTGGGGGATGGTCCCAAGGTCAAGCCCTTCCCCTAGCGTGAGCCCACCCAACCCCCAAGTTCCCTGGGGGACCCTGCTTTTGCAACCTGGCAGCAGCAGAGGGACACATGGGCACACCACTTACCTCCTTGCCCACCAACCCCCCCAACCTCAGAGAACAAGGCTCCAGGTCAAGACCTGCACCAAAACCTGACTCTAAAACTGCTACCGACAGATTACAAAAAATTTGCAGAGAGCATGCTGGTTGTTCTGGGACATGTGGCCAGATCAGCAAGTCACAAACTATTGAGAAAGAAAATACACTAATAAAGGTGGTTGAGTTACAGCAGTGCAGCCCAAATTTACTGAAGTGATACCTGGATTCGGGGTTAAGCTGCAAGGAGAGACACACGGTCTCGTCAGATGGAGTGGAAACCTGCTCTCAAACAGGGCACTGTTTGGCTGTACAGATTTGCATTCTAATCAGTATTCTGTAACTTGATTTTGTGTCTCTGTGCCCTGTTTGAGAGCAGGTTTCCACTCCATCTGACGAAGGAGCAGCGCTCCGAAAGCTAATGGTATTTGCTACCAAATAAACCTGTTCGACTTTAACCTGGTGTTGTTAAAACTGTTACTGTGTTTACCCCAGTCCAACGCCGGCATCTCCACATCATGGAATTTCTTCACCCAGAGGGTGGTGAATGTGTGGAATTCACTACCACAGAATGTAGTTGAGGCCAAAACGGTGTCTGATTTCACAAAGAAATTAGATATAGCTCTTGGATCTAACGGGATCAAGGGATATGGGGGGAAGGGGGGATCAGGATATTGAATTCGATGATCAGCCATGATCAAAATAAATGATGGAGCAGGCTCGAAGGGCCGAATGGCCTACTCCTGCTTCTAATTTTTATGTTTCTATGTTTCTACGACTAAACAGCCACTGTTGGGGCTACTGTCCAGTTAAGAACATTGGCCCGCCCTCATATACTGCTGGCCCAATCAGAGGGCCAGCAGCTTGGCAGTCCAACAGCACCATCAGTAGCTCCAGACAAAAGGTGTCTCAGTGACTGGATGCCCTCAAATCCAGAGTTGGGTTGGGGATGCCAGGGCCAGGCAGGGAGGCCATGATGACCAGCGCACTGGGGGCGAGGGGGTGGCGGGTAGTGGAAGGCTGTTGAGCAGTGATGGTGCCATTACCACAAGGATATTCCCCACCATTAGGAATCTCCTCCTTGGATCATGGGGTGGTCCATAAAGCCTCCCACCCTCCCCTCCTGGAGCCTGCTGAGAGGATGACAGAAGGCAGGAAAGGCTCTTAATTGGCCACTTAAGTAGTTCAATTGGCCGCCCATTGGGCGTCCAAGTTCTGAAGGTTCAATGACAATATAACATGGCAGCGATAAAGGACACTGAACTATCCTGCCAACACAAAGAACAAAGAACAAAGAGAAATACAGCACAGGAACAGACCCTTGCCCATCATGATGCCCTAACTACATTAATAAAAACATTTTCTGCCCTTATTCAAGCCATATCCCTCTATTCCCTACCTATTCATGCACTCATCGAGATGCCTCTGAAATGTTGCTAATGCGCCTGCTTCCACCACCTCCTCTGGAAGCGCCGTTCCAGGCACCCACCACTCTCTGCGTGAAAATAGCCTTAAACTTTCCCCCCTCACCTTGAACCTGTGCCCCCTTGTAACTGACACTTTCGCCCTGTGGAAATAGCCTCTGACTATCCACCCTGTCGATGCTTCT
Organism: Mustelus asterias; assembly: GCF_964213995.1. Classification (NCBI taxonomy): domain Eukaryota; kingdom Metazoa; phylum Chordata; class Chondrichthyes; order Carcharhiniformes; family Triakidae; genus Mustelus; species Mustelus asterias. The sequence goes on along the minus strand of NC_135821.1, from coordinate 77,388,497 downwards.
CATAATTTTGTAGACCTTTATCAGGTCTCCCCTCAGCCTCTGTCTTTCCAGTGTAAACAATCCTAGTCTCTCCTCATAGCCAACACCCTCGAGACCAGGTAACATCCTGGTGAACCTTCTTTGCACTCTCTCCAAAGCTTCCACTTCCTTCTGGTAGTGTGGTGACCAGAACTGCACGCGGTTATGTGGTTAAAATAGATTCGTTCTGCATCACGGGCGGCACGGTGGCACAGTGGTTAGCACTGCTACCTCACAGTGCCAGGGACCCGGGTTCCATTCCTGGCTCGGGTCACTGTCTGTGTGGAGTTTGAACGTTCTCCCCGTGTCTGCGTGGGTTTCCTCCAGGTGCTCTGGGTTCCTCCCACAATCCAAAGATGTGCGGGTAAGGTTGATTGGCCATGCTAAATTGCCCCTTAGTGTCAGGGGGACTAGCTATGGTAAATGCATGGGGATAGGGCCTGGTTGGGATTGTGGTCAGTGCGGATTCGATGGGCCGAATGGCCTCTCCCTGCACTGTAGGGATTCTATGATCAGTTTTAACTACACAGCTTTTTAAACTGTTCTCAAGTCAGAAAATAAAACACTCTGCAAGACTTATTAGCAATAACATTTTATGTTAGAAATAGTCTTACGAAGCTTCAAGTTCTTCAACAAATGTAATTCCCTGTGCATCTTTAAGAATTGATACCTGAGTGACATCATCAGCAATGACACCATCTTTCAGGAAGAATTGCTTCATTACTTCAGGGTCCAGTTGTCTCATCAAAATTTCCAGAGTCTGATCAGGCTGGAGGACCCCACAACCTTCGTTGATATCCAGAGTGTAGAGGTACCTGATGGAGCAGTGAACACAACACATACAGATCCAGAATTTGAGATGGTGAATTTCAGTACCCTGATTGTATTGTTGGCAGTTTCATCTTATGAAAATTGCTATTCCTTTCTGTAAATCTGTACTTGAAAAATATTTCTATGTTAGTATTCCATGCCTCTGATTATTGAAGGTTTAAGGGCTACTCTAGGATTTAAGTACTTAGTCTAAGCTAGCACTTTCATGCAGTACTCAGAGAATGTCACATTGTCAGAGATACTAGCATTAGGGTAGGTTATTAAGTGAAAGCCTGTTCAGGATGAAGGTATGAGATCCTATGGCACTTCTTTCAAGATGAACAGGAATGTCTCACAGAATCTTGACCAACATTCACCCCTCTACTGATGTAACCAGACAGATTAAGTGGTCGTTCGCCTCATTGCTGTTTGTGGGACTTTGTGACCAAGTTAGTAATTGGGCCGGATTCTCCGACCTCACCCGCGGCTGGGATTCTCCGGACCCACTGCAGTGAAAGGAGGTTTGATTGAGCGCCAAATTCTCCGTTGTCGCCGGCAGTGGGGTGTGAACAGCTGGAAAATTCTGGCCATTATGTTTGCTGGTAAGAAATACAGTGACTACTCTTTGGAAGGAATGTATTGACTGAGAAGTGCTTTAGGATGTCCTGAACACATTAAAAGTGTCCCATAAACGTGAGCTTTCTTTCTTTCACCGTGTCAAATGATGTTCCCTTATTTACAATAAGGAAATTAGTTGAATCTGTGTTCTGGAGGTATAATGGAATGGACCTTTATTAATAAAACCAATGGGGAGATGATTACACTGTGGTAATGTAACTGGACCAGTAATCAAGGCTAATGTTCTGGGACATGGGTTCAAAACCCACCACAGCAGCTGGTGGAATTTAAATTCAATTAATCCATCCCCCATCTCAACATGGGCTCCACCCATCATGGAATTAGTTCATGGAATGGAAGTTCCATTCATTGGTCCTTAGCATTCGATTCTGATTTAGAAATTGCTTGTTCGAAATTCATAACTGTACAAAGTCAGACTAATTTGAGGTTTCATTGAGGTTGTGTGCTAAAACTGGTTAACAATAGTGTCAGTGGTCTCAACTGTCCCAACATGCTGCCTCATTGTTGTATTTCTATCTGGTAATATCTTTAAAACACATCTGTTTCCACTCTTCACAGAGACTCGCAGATAAGGACAGGTCTATCTGCAGATTCTTTGTTTCTTGTGCATTTTGAAGGATATTTAAACTAAAGAAATTCCCTCCTGAGAGTTTCTGTTCAAAACAATATTCTTTGTTAAGAGGAGAGAGAATTCCAGCTTGTTATCAGCCGCCATGCAGGAACTGAGTGAGGCCTTTACTTCATTTCAAGAAACTGCTTCAACTGCAGACGGGGCCCTGGTGAGAACTCTGGTGAGTTTTGTGATATCAATCAGGATTTCTTGTATCCCAGTATCAGTCCATTCAATGAATTGTGCAACTATTGATCGGATTTCAAAATAGTCTTTTTAGTTGTTTTAGGCTTCCACTTATTCAAATAGCTGCAGACGTGCTATCCCGGTCCCTATCTGCATTGGCAATTATTGTTAAATCTTTGCCTTCACAAACTCTGAAGTTTGACAAATTGAATAGATTTTGATTCCAACCTGCAAAGCAACATTGTTTGTTTTCTGAAATTACCAGTTAGCTGGGAGTTGAGGAAGTCGTACAACAGAACTGCAGGCCAGAAGAGAACTCCAGTTAGGGGAAAGCGTAACAGCAAGCCTGAAATTAATTGTCTCTAACATGGAACCTCTCAACTGATACTGTACAGACTGCAAGCTGTTCAGTTTGACCTGCGGTCTACGCTTAGTTAGCTGGTCTTGGGGGGGACTAGAATTGAGCTCAGCACCTGGTCTAAAGGAGAATGGAGTTGGTGGAGGGAAATAGTTATTATTTGCCAACATACTAACGATAATTCTATTCCAAATGGATGAAGTTGTTTGAGATGTTGGCAGGATTTTACGGTCTTGCTTGGGCGAGACTGGAAATTCCCATCTAGGGTCAATGGAGAGTTTCGTTGTTGGACCCTTGCCCGTGCCAATTCCGTGGCGGGCGAGGTGGTAGATTTCCGGCCATTGAAGCATAATAGGATATGATAAAGATAAAATTGAAATTTGGATGTCTAAAATACTTGACCGCCAATTAAAGTGTTAAAGTGTAGTGACTGATGTAATGCAGGAAATCTTGCTGCCGATTTGTAAATAAGGCGGCTCCCACTAACATCAATAGAATGAGAATCACCAAAGTGGGACCTGAACCAACAATCTTCTGATTCAGAGCTGAAGGTGCAACTGACTGAGTCTTGGCTGGCACATAACAGTTAAACGCTCAAACAACACTCCACGCCTAAACTCATGTCCTTTTCAAGGGCATTTAGGGATGGGCAACAAATGCATTGCCAGTAATGCTCACATTCCATGAAAGGATAAAAAGAACGCTGGTGTGGCCAGTGATATTCTGTGGGGCTTTACCAGAGTTTTACTCCATACATTGGGGAGAATTTTGAAGGTGGAAAACAATAACATTTCTCCAAATATTTTTCTTGACTTTGGAGATTGTAGAGCCGTCATGATGCAGTGATGATGGGCAGGATGTTCACACTGGGAGGTGGGAAATAGAGATCAGGACAGTTTCTGGTGGGAAAAGAGTCACTCATTGAGATTGTCATGTGGATGCCCCTTGTTTGGCTTGGAGACAGGGTCTTTCTCCAATTAAGGGCAGCAGGTGGGCTCTTGAAGCAGGAGAGCCAATTAGAGGCCTTCTAGCTTGAAAGAAGCAGCAGTTAGGGATGGAAGGTAAGTAAGAGAGAGGGTGCTTCAAGATGGACGTCCTAATGCTGTGAGGTTTCCTCCAGGCACCTAAACTGTCTGCTACCACTTGCAGGAACCTGAAAACCAATGGAAAATGTCCCATTAACCTCTTTAGATTGGCCTCAAGTTGCTCTCAATGAGCCTAACTGGTAATCTACCTCATACGAACAAGTAGCCCAGGTGCTCATTCTACCTCTGCAGAGATAGCCCGGGGGGGGGGGGGGGGGTGGGGGGGGGGGGGGGGAGAGAGAGAGAGCCAGAGAACCAACATGTCAGAGAGTGGGGCTAAGCCTCTCGTCCCAGATCCAGTAGAGGATGAAAACGCAGTCAGATGTCTCTGCTTCACATCCTGCTAAATCGATTCTTCTTACTCTGCAACTTTATTATCCCTGCATCATCAAACACAGAACTTTAATACGGCTATTTGAGAAATACTTCAATCCAACTGCTACTGAACCAATATGTGACAACTCCCAACAGCGACAAAGGTTCCCAAATGTCTGTCCATCTACTCTAACCCATCCCCATTATGCAAATTTGTCACAGGGAGGACTGAAGTTCAGGATAATGCAGATTCTATTCTGTACATCTCTTGAGTAGATCACTTTAATTTACATAAAACCATTCTTACAATCAATTAATGCTGTCAGGAGTACAATATACTGTGCACTTCATTCAGATATATTAATGCAGTGTTCCATAACCACTGACTATAAAATCTTTACAGAGATATTCATTGATGATCTGAAAGCAGAGTTTGATTCTTTCTAAGCTGTAACTGCTCGTAATTAACACAGATCATTAAACTGGACTGCGTTTGAATTTGCTATATTTGTTTGATGAACGATTCCGCACAAAACCTGTTTCAGCAAATAATTTCTGCAGCTATGTGAAGCAGTTGATGTCAGAGGTATTTTTAAACCAGTCTGTGTTGTCTGCATGCAGACTGCCTGCCCCCTGGAATGTGGTTTCTAAGGTTTGCTGAGGCTCTCCCAGAGCCGAGGCCACGCTGCTGTTTCCCAAAGCTGCAACTCCACTGGAGCAATCGAATCACACGAGGTTAAAAAAAAAGGTCTTAGAGACTAACGCTTGCAGCACCATTTTAAGGTTAAGTTTTAAGTTTTATTTATTAGTGTCACAAGTAGGCTTACATTAACACTGCAATGAAGTTACTGTGAAAGTCCCCTAGTCACCGAGTCATATCGCTGCGGCACGGTGGCACAGTGGTTGGCACTGCTGCCTCACAGTTCCAGGGACCCAGACCCGTCTTGGGTCACTGTCTGTGTGGAGTTTGCACAGTCTCCCCGTGTCTGCGTGGGTTTCCTCCGGGTGGTCCGGTTTCCTCCTGCAGTCTGAAAGACATGCTGGTTAGATGCATTGACCCGAACAGGCACCGGAGTGTGGCAACTCGGGGATATTTCACAGTAACTTCATTGCAGTGTTAATGAAAGCCTTACTTGTGACTAATAAATAAACTTTACTTTAGTCACCACACTCCAGCGCCTGTTCGGGCACACTGAGAGAGAATTTAGCATGGCCAATGCACCTAACCAGCACGTCTTTCAGACTGTGGAAGGAAACCGGAGCACCCGGAGGGAACCCACGCAGACATGGGGAGAATGTGCAAACTCCACATGCACACAGTCACCCGAGGCTGGAATTGAACCCGGGTCCCTGGCGCTGTGAGGCAGCAGTGCTAACCACTGTGCTACCGTGCCACCCATTTACAAAGCATCAACAAAACCCTTGCTTAAGATGTGAGTACATTTGCTGACGCTTTCCTCTCCGACATTTTAAAATTTGTTGTATCATAAAGGAACTGGGCGGCATGGTAGCACAGTGGTTAGCACTGCTGCTTCACAGCTCCAGGGACCTGGGTCCGATTCCCAGCTTGGGTCACTGCCTGTGTGGAGTTTGCACGTTCTCCCCGTGTCTGCGTGGGTTTCTTCCGGGTGCTCCGGTTTCCTCCCACAGTCCAAAGATGTGCGGATTAGGTCGATTGCCCATGCTAAAAAAATTGCCCCTTAGTGTTCTGAGATGCGTAGGTTAGAGGGATTAGCTGGTAAAATATGTAGGGATATGGGGGTAGGACCTGGGTGGGATTGTGGTCGGTGCAGACTCGATGGGCCGAATGGCCTCTTTCTGCACTGTAGGGTTTCTATGATTTCTATGAACTGCTTTGTTTTTACTTCCCCACAGTCGATTTGCAATATTTATTTGTTTGCGGAACAAATATTTATTTATTTACTCTGGTATTTTTCGTGTTTTTCTCCTTTTTCCTGTTATTTGCATAATCACAAAAAATATCTCCTTTCCCATCCCCTTTATTTGCCTCTGTAGATTTCTGAAGCTATCATCAAGATACAGCTAATAGTATTATTGTGACCACCTCATTTCGAACAACACAATATTGCTCAGAATATTTATTTCAATGTTTTAATGCATAAAATGTGGGAAATACTAAATATCTTTAACTTTGGTTCTTCATCACTGGCTGAGCCTTGCACTTGTGATTACATTTTCGATATCAGTCTGAGGTTGTCAAATTAAGCTTACTGTCCTTCAAGTTCCAAATGAGCAGAGTAAACACGTTAAAACTCATTTACTGAATCTATGTTCCCGATGGGGGCACCACATCCTCTTGGAGCAGATGTAGGAACTCTGAGTAAACTATGCCCACAATTTTCCAATGCTCATTACACATTACCAATATTCATAATTTTCTGCTATCTTGACTCGATCTCAGAGACCGCACAGAAATAGAGCAAAAAATATCGGAATGTTTTCCATGCTTTGCATAAAATAACAACTACCTGTGAGTGAAAGGCTGTAATCCATCTTGGAGACAGATGACGTTGAATCTTTGTTGTGTGGATTAGGGTGTTATTGGAATTCTATACTGATATGGAGCTTTATGCCTCACCACCAGACATACGTTACTCTATATTTATCCACTAAATGCAGACCATCCGCAGCACAAAGGCCAGTTGTGTGTGATAGGTCTGTGGTCCAGGAGCCAGTGGTTTAACCAGTTAAATACAGTCTGCCACTCTTATCATTTTCAGCATCGTGCAATTTTTCAAACTGGCATTGTATCAATAACTTGGATGAATAGAGGTGGCTTGTCATTGGTTAGTAGATTGACCCCAAAATCACCTGGAACATAGAGTGGGATTCTCCGGCCGCACTCGCCCCAAGACTGGAAAATACCGCCCGAGGTCAACGGACCTTTGCTTGGTCCTGTCCCGCCCACTACAATTCCTGTGGCCGGCGGGACGGGAAGGTTCTGCCCATTGTATCATAAAGATTTACAGCACAAAAATAAGCCACTTTGCCCATCACCTGTGTACAGTTCTGGGCACCCTATTATAGAAAGGATATTATTAAACTAGAAAGAGTGCAGAAAAGATTTACTAGGATGCCACTGGGGCTTGATGGTTTGAGTTATAAGGAGAGGCTGGATAGACTGGGACTTCTTTCCCTGGAGCGTAGGAGGCTTAGAGGTGATCTTATGGAGGTCTATAAAATAATGAGGGTCTTAGATCAGTTAGATAGTCCACATCTTTTCTCAAAGGTAGGGGAGTCTAAAACTAGAGGACATAGGTTTAAGGTGAGAGAGAAGGGATACAAAAAGGTCCAGAGGGGCAATTGTTTCACACAGAGGGCGGTGAGTGTCTGGAATGAGCTGCCAGAGGTAGTAGTAGAGGCAGGTACAATTTTGTCTTTTAAAAAGTGTATAGACAGTTACATGGGTAAGATGGGTATAGAGGGATATGGGTCAAATGCGGATAATTGGGACTAACTTAGTGGTTAAAAAAAAGGGGCAGCATGGAGACGTTGGGCCAAAGGGCCTGTTTCCATGCTGTAATCCTCTATGACTCTATCTTCACAGTGGCCAAAAAGTCGCCATCCAGCTTAATTCCACCTTCCAGCTGTTGGTCTGTAGCCTTGTAGGTTGCAGAACTTTAAGTGCATATCCCACCCTTTTAGGCAGTGAGTTCCAGTTCTCCACCATCCTCTGGGTGAAAAAAATTCCCCTTGAATCCCCTCTGAACCTCTCACCCTGCGGCCATGGCCTCAGGTTATGGACCTCTCAACAAAGGAGAGTAGGGTCTTCCTATCCATGCAGGGACTTAAAGGTTCCAGCAACTGCACTATCTTTAAAACTGCAGGAGAGTGGTGTATTTTATCATGTTTAGATTGTGTGATTTGTTTTTCAATGTCAAACGATGAGAGTTTGTGAAAAATAAGTCGGCAGACTCACTATCCTGAAATGTTGTGACATCAATGAAAAAAATATAAATTAATTTTTTTGTAGAGTCAGATTGAAGGTACATAAAGGCTACTGAACCAGAAAATGGTTCTCTCATCTCTTCTCAAAGTGGTTACTCTCGCTGGTATATAATTTCCATGTCAGGATCGCGTAGGTACCCATCATTCTTCATGTAGACTTTTCAAATGTGCAACGGAAACAGCTTCATCCAACATTAACAAGAGCATGTTTCAGCAATGATCACTAAATAGGAAGGTAGAATGATGACAGTGGCTGATTTTTATCCCCCCGTCTTGCCCAGCCAGGAGGAGGCAACACTCACTCCCTGACTGTAAATTAAAAATTGGTACGGAACAGGTCACCGCATGCCAAATAGTATCAGGCCACTTGTCGCATTTATCCACTGTTAGTTAATATTTTTTAAAGAAAACAAAAATAAAGAAATATTCCTGGCATTGGGTGCAAGGAGTGAAGAATATTCATTCCTGTTCAATAAAGTAAATTTGATTTTCCAGTGGTTGGGATAATAAGTTTAATTCTTGGGACTCTGTGGATCTGTTTTCCTTTGGTCTGATTCTGAATGTGTTTTTGTTTCCTTGGCAGATTCCTGAAACCACGCACCCACCACAGTCTGAGCTGGTGATGATTTATCAACATGGCAAGTTAGACAACATCAGTTATTCCTAACTGAAAGGCGAGTTAACTCTTGTCAGGCATTCTAACCTGGCATGATTCAACCAAATATGATGGGCGGTATCTTCTGAAGCAGGGTGGAGGGTGCTGAATCTGATACCCTTGAGTGAATGCAGGACATTGCATCACATCCACAAACCATCCTGAGACTTGGAGAGGAATGAGGGTGAAATATATTTATAAAAGTGAAAGGTATATCCAGTGATTAAGTACCCGTGCCAACATCCCACATTCACAACTTTTTAATTTTCCTCACTTTACTTCCTTGTCCAGGTGCAAACCTGACATAGCAGCCGAGGTGGAGGCAGTCTGCTGACTGCTATGCCCTGTTCCTGAGATGACTTTGGCGGGTGTCCTCTGGAGATTTGAGGCCTGGATGGGCCATGGCCTGCTCAGGGCTCTCCTGCTCTGAGTGCAGCCCCTTTGCCTGAGCTGTTGGAGTTGATGTCATAGGCAGAGGGTATTTGGAGTCGCAAGGCACCGATGGTGAGATTGGGTGGGTGTCCGACAGTCCTCCCCCATTTGGGTTCCCAAGGACCCCTCTGTGATTCCTTACAGAGAAGAGGCACCGAGAGGATGCGGGGCTCCCCACTTGCTGAGCCACTGCTGGAACGCCATTGTGAGAGCGATGGAGCGTAAACCCGACAGAAGCTGTGCATTCCGCCGATACCAGGTCTCCAAGGCAGCCGCCCCCTTCTCATGGAGACTTCAATTCACTCACATCCTGGAGCCACAACATCAGACAGAGGAGGATGGACTCCTCCATCCTTTGTTCCAATCTGGTGACAGCCTCTGACAGCCCTGCCTGATATTCCCCCGTCTGTCTCTGTATCTCCAACATTCCTCTCAGAGTCGATGCTGAGACTCGTTATCAGACTCTGACTCAGCGGAGGCTGGGTCTCCAGCAGTCAGAGACCTCGACTGTCACCGCCTCTACCTGCTGTGGACTCGTGTTCGTGAGGTAGTCACCAGATTGTGATCCCCAACCTAATCTAGAACTAGAACCCACTGAGGTGTGTGTATCTGCGCTGGGGGAGGGAGCAGGTGAACACAGTGATGGGTCTTCATCAAATGGATGTTCTTCATCATCTGAGATGCTCTGGGGGCTGGGGCTGAGATTCTTGCTGCAACTCTTCCTCTCCCATTTCTTGCTGGTGGCTGGAATAGAGACGAGTGATTGGTCAGGTTCCTACACTATAGGCGGCTCACAGTCAGTGTCTGCATGTGACTGATATAAACTGGGTGGACCCTCACTGGGGGAGGCTGATTGCATCTCCCACACGGGAATGATCTCTGTCTTCACCAGCCAGCTCCCTCCCTACTCTTCATGGGAGGAGAATACCCTCAGCTCTGATCGAACTCTCCCATCTTGTCCCCTCACGCTGATTATGGGTGAGTTTGTCCTGGATGAAGACAGATGGATTGACTGAGAGCACTGTGGATGACAGAGCAATTCCGAAACACAGATGCCTGATGTGTGTGCTGATCCCTCCCTAGGAAGGGCTGAAGGTGTAATTTGTGCAGGATCGTACATGAGATGGGGATCTTAAAGTGACTGGCAGACATTTAGCGCTGATGTCCAATCTGCTAGTAGTGTGTGACATCCCTACGGACTCTAACCCTTAGACTGCCTGATGCCCTGTGAGTTTGAGTGAGGAGAAAGTTTCACTCCCTGCACTTCAGCGTGGACATTGTTTTGGTGGCCGTGGACGTTGACCTCCCTCGTGACCTCCTCCCAGGCTGGCGTGGTCAGGTGGGTGGCCCTCTTGCCTCCATCCCTTGGAAATAAGACCATCCACCATTCCTGGACCACTTGGAGGAGAATCCCCAGCGAGGCTTCGCTAAACCGTAGAGCAGAGGTGGAGGGTTTGGATCTTTCAGGCGTCACGGCGTACCTGAGTGGCCCAATTCACCTGGCTTATAGAGATTGAATACCTGGTCAGGTGCCGTTTAATAGGGTGCCAAAACCTTCGACCCTACAAGGTAACAGCAGGGCAGGCGAATCCCTGCCCCCCGTCACAAGATTCGCTGGGCTCTGCGCTGATGCATAATTAATTAGCTGAAAAGCAGAGGATCTGACATGAAGATCTGCCCAGCGGGAATCACACCGACTGTCCCGCTTGTCACCACACTGAATCTCCAGAATGGATAATTCCCGTATTATTGATTTACGTCACATTTCCTCATCCAAAATCATTTTGGATCTTGACGCCTGTGTGGAGTTTGCATGTTCTCCCTGTGTCTGCGTGGGTTTCCTCCGGGTGCTCTGGTTTCCTCCCAAAGATGTGCAGGTCAGATGGATTAGCCATGGTAAATGTTTGGGATTATGGGGATAGGGTGGGGGAGAGGAACTAGCTAAGATATTCTGTCAGAGAGTTGGGATGGAATTTAATGTGAAGAATTCTAAGTGTCAAGCTAGCATGAAAATGGGAGAGTTGCAGATTCATTTTTTAGGTGCAATGTTATGCCCAATCTTGAGCGCACAGTGCAAGAGAAAATGGGCTGGACTGTTTCTAACAACTACAGGCAGCTGTTGGGGTTTAATTCACCAGCCAGCAGCAGAAGGAGCTGGCGTGGTCAGGTGGGTGGCCCTCTCGCTTCCATCCCAATTGCACGTGCACAATTCCAACAGCAGAGGCCTGACAGAAAGAGAGATCTGTCAGGCCTCTGCTGCTGAAGCCAGCCTGAACCAACCCCCTCCCCTCGCAATCGTGGGGACCCCTTTGTGATTGGAATCTCATCTGGACAATTGTACTTGTCACCCTCAATGTTCATTGAAAGTCAATGGGAATATTAGGTATTTCTATGGCGTCAACCCCTTGTTCTCCCACCATGAAGAAATGATTCTCAGTTAAAGATTGTGTGGTGAACCATCGTTGGTTCCCACTAGATAGTACTGAGCCAGGGTCTGGCCAGTACTACAAGTATGTATATATGTTGCTGTTGGGGTTAGGGATGGGTTGTTCTACTTGTTGCTGTTGGGGTTAGGGTTGGGCTGTTACACCTTGTATTATAGTTATTGTGGTACATCCCAGTCGGGCTCCGCCTCCTGGGAGAGGTATAAAGGTCTCTGCTCTGTCTGGGACCCCTCAGTCTGGGATCGTGTATATAATTAGTAGCTTCGTTGTTACAGCAAATAAAAGCCTTTATTTCCTGAGCATCTCAAGCCTCGTGTGAGATAACGCGCATCAATTTTATTTGCTGTAAGTAAACTCTCGTCGAAAAAAAAACGATATAGAGAGTATGGAGCAGATACTGAAGCCTGAACGCCTTACACTGGATCCACGTGCGGCGGGCGCCTCTAACACCTTCGACCACTGGTTGAAATGTTTTGAGGACTACCTGGCAGCCTCCGCAGCGGTCACCACAGATGATGACAGACTCCGGGTCCTCCATGCGAGGGTAAGCGACACCGTCTACCTCGCAATCCGTGCGGCCACCGACGACACAAAGGCCCTCGAGCTTCTTAAGAAGCGTTATATTAAACCGCCCAACGAAATGCATGCTCGATACCTCTTAGCCACTCGACGACGGCAGTCCGGCGAAACGACGGAAGAATACGCGAACGAGCTCCTACAGCTAGCCAGGGGCTGTAACTGCAAAGCAGTGTCGGCAGACCAGAATATGAACGACCTCGCTCGAGATGCGTTTGTGGCGGGAATCGGATCATCTTACATCCGACTCAGACTGCTGGAGAAAGGTAACCTTGACCTCACCAAGGCAATAGAACTAGCGGATATGTTGGAGACGGCCTCCAAAAGTCTAGTATTGTATCCTGAAGACCACGTGGAGACAACGTGGCAGGAGCAGTCGCTGATCCCTCCTCGTCCCTCGGGTTCGAAAAGCTGCATGATGGCGTGCTCACACTCGGGCCAGACGACGGCAGCAGCTCCGGGCGGCCCGCGGTGTTACTTCTGTGGGGGAGCGAAGCATACTCGGCAACGGTGTCCCGCTAAAGCTGTGTTGTGCTCCGCCTGCGGTAAGAAGGGGCACTATTCGAAGATGTGCCGATCTAAATCTGCTTCTCGGAACAGCAGTGCGGCCTGCGATTCCTCGGAGCCCGGTTCTTTGTCGTCGGCATCGTCGAGGGTTTCGTCCACGTGCGAGGCCAGGACGACGCCATTACGGTTGACGGAGTCGGAGATGTGTGACCACCAGGGGTCGCTGAGTTTGGCACCATCACCCACGTGCGACCTATGGGAGCGGCCATGTTGGTCAGCACCGACCGCGAACGACCAGCAGGGGTCATCCTCGTCAATCTCAGCCGCCTGCAGTGGCGCTCATGAACCAACGGTGGCGTCGATCATCCTGGACCAGGCCAAGCCTCATAGACTTGACAAGTCTATGATGGACATTCAACGACCACTTGATTTATTGTCTGTTTGACAGCGGGAGCACTGAGAGTTTTATCCACCCAGACGCTGTGAAGCGGTGTGGACTCCGGATTCAACCTGTCAAACAGACAATTTCTATGGCATCAAGGTCCCGGTCTGTCACCGTGCTAGGGAGTTGCGTGGTAACTTTAACGGTGCAAGGCACAGTTTACGAGCGTTTCAAGCTCCTGGTGTTGCCGCACCTTTGCGCGCCAATACTTCTCGGACTAAACTTCATGGTCCATCTGAGGAGTGTAACCCTACAGTATGGTGGGCCACTCCCTTCGCTTTCAGTGGGAGAACAGCAGCCTCCAAATTGCCCAACGCGCCCCGCCTGTAGCCTCTCGACGCTGAAGATCACCACACCCTCCCTGTTCCAGAATCTTGTGCCAGGCTGCAAGCCCATTGTGACTAAGAGTAGGCGTTACAGCGCTGAGGATCGGATCTTCATTCGATCTGAAGTTCAGCGGCTCCTCAAGGAAAGGATCATACAACCTAGCGCTAGTCCGTGGAGAGCGCAGGTCGTGGTGGTCAAGAGTGGGAACAAACCCCGGATGGTCATTGACTATAGTCAGACCATTAATAGATACACGCAGCTGGATGCGTATCCCCTCCCGCGCATATCTGACATGGTCAATCAGATTGCGCAGTACCGGGTGTTCTCCACCATAGACCTCAAGTCTGCCTACCACCAACTCCCCATTCGCCCAGAGGACCGACAATACACGGCTTTTGAGGCGGATGGTCGCTTGTATCACTTTCTCAGGGTTCCCTTTGGTGTCACCAATGGGGTCTCGGTCTTCCAGCGTGCTATGGACCGAATGGTGGACCAGAACGGGGTGCGGGCTACCTTCCCGTACCTGGATAATGTCACCATCTGCGGCCATGACCAGCAGGACCACGACACAAATCTCCTGAATTTCCTACGCACTGCATCTCGCCTGAACCTGACCTACAACAGGGAGAAGTGTGTGTTTCGTACGCGCCGTTTAGCCATCCTCGGATACGTGGTGGAAAACGGGGTCATTGGCCCTGATCCAGACCGTATGCGCCCCCTTTCTGAACTTCCCCTGCCCGCTAGTGCAAAAGCACTGAGAAGATGCTTAGGCTTCTTCTCTTATTATGCACAGTGGGTTCCCAATTACGCGGACAAAGCCCGTCCGCTCATCAAGTCCACCTCTTTTCCCCTAACACCAGAGGCCCGATTGGCCTTTGATAAACTAAAAGCCGACATCGCGAAAGCTACGATGCACGCTGTTGATGAGTCCATCCCCTTTCAGGTGGAGAGCGATGCATCTGATTTCGCCCTGGCCGCCACACTTAACCAGGCGGGCAGGCCCGTCGCATTTTTTTCCCGCACCCTCCAAGGCCCCGAAATTCGGCATTCAGCGGTGGAAAAGGAGGCCCAGGCCATTGTGGAGGCCGTCAGGCACTGGCGCCATTACTTGGCGGGAAAACGGTTCACCCTGATCACGGACCAGCGGTCCGTGGCGTTCATGTTTAATAACACGCTGAGGGGCAAGATCAAGAACGACAAGATCTTGCGGTGGAGAATTGAACTCTCCACCTATAACTATGACATCATGTATCGTCCAGGGAAACTCAATGAGCCCTCGGATGCCCTCTCGCGTGGAACATGCGCTAGTATACAGGAGGACCGTTTGCAGGCTCTCCATAATGACCTATGCCATCCTGGGGTCACTCGGCTCTACCACTTTGTAAAAGCCCGCAATCTGCCCTACTCGGTGGAGGATGTCAGGTCCATAACAAGAAGCTGTCGGGTATGCGCGGAATGCAAACCGCACTTTTACCGACCTGACCGGGCACAATTAGTCAAGGCCACTCGTCCCTTCGAAAGACTGAGTGTCGATTATAAGGGCCCCCTTCCCTCAACAGATCGGAATGTGTATTTCCTCAACATCATTGATGAGTACTCGAGATTCCCTTTTGTTATTCCCTGCTCTGATACATCCGCTGCCACGGTTATCAAGGCATTCCGTGATCTTTTTACCCTGTTCGGGTACCCCAGCTACATTCACAGCGACAGGGGCTCGTCGTTCATGAGCGATGACTTGAGGCAATACCTGCTCTCACACGGGATTGCCTCTAGTAGAACCACGAGCTACAACCCCAGGGGTAACGGACAGGTGGAACGTGAGAATGCTACAGTCTGGAAGGCTGTCTTACTGGCGTTGAAGTCAAAAAGCCTTCCAGTCTCCCGTTGGCAAGAGGTGCTCCCTGATGCGCTCCATTCCATATGCTCACTCCTGTGTACGGCAACCAACGCTACTCCCCATGAGAGGCTGTTTTCATTCCCTCGGAAGTCTTCCTCTGGGACCTCATTACCGTCTTGGTTGATGTACTCAGGACCTGTCCTCCTGCGGCGACATGTAAGGGCCCGCAAGTCCGACCCGTTGGTCGAACAGGTCCATCTCCTCCACGCCAACCCTCAGTATGCCTATGTGGCATACCCTGACGGGCGAGAGGACATGGTCTCGATTCGAGACCTGGCGCCAGCAGGGGACGTAGAAACCCCTGTCGCTCCCATACCCCCTGTTACAAACCCCATTGCTCTTGTTTCCCCTCCGGACACGGCGCGGGCAGCATCGGGACCATTACTTAACCCTTTTACTCCCGTGTACAGCTTGCCTGAGTCCAGAGGATGGTCACCACTTCAGGGCGTGTCGGAACTCCATGGATTGCCATCATCTCGGGGTCAACCGGCCCGTGAGACTGTGGAGGAACAGTTGGACATCGCCTTGGGGAGAACGCCACCGCGAGTGCCTACTCCGGTGTCATCGCCGGTATTGAGGAGGTCACAACGACGGTGCGGTCCCCCTGACCGTCTGAACTTATAGACTGATGACAAATTATTCTGTTTTTTTGTACCCCGCCGGCCTTTGTCTTCAAAGGAGGGGTGAATGTGGTGAACCATCGTTGGTTCCCACTAGATAGTACTGAGCCAGGGTCTGGCCAGTACTACAAGTATGTATATATGTTGCTGTTGGGGTTAGGGATGGGTTGTCCTACTTGTTGCTGTTGGGGTTAGGGTTGGGCTGTTACACCTTGTATTATAGTTATTGTGGTACATCCCAGTCGGCTCCACCTCCTGGGAGAGGTATAAAGGTCTCTGCTCTGTCTGGGACCCCTCAGTCTGGGATCGTGTATATAATTAGTAGCTTCGTTGTTACAGCAAATAAAAGCCTTTATTTCCTGAGCATCTCAAGTCTCGTGTGTGATAACGCGCATCAGATTGTTAACTCCATTGAGCCAATGCCAAATGCATTTCTTCCAAACACTAAACCAGACTAACGAATACAATCAAGAGTTTCAGGCTGCTGTACCTTCAGCGTTTGTTATATTCTACGAGCTACCCAAACAGTTTTAAATGATTTTATCTCGAAACTCGAGAGAGATGATCTCAGTGTAACATACCAGCAATCTGAATGAATACGCCCCATGCAGTAGGCCACACCATCTGCAATAGAAACAGAATATAATTGTGGATTTCAATTAGTTTTAACATAGAGCAGCAAAGTTATTCATCTCAGTTATCCATCTTTCTCTACACCCTAGCTATGACTGTAACACTATATTCTGCATCCTTTCCTTTCCTTCTCCGCTGTGTGCTCCATGAATGGTATGCTTTGTCTGTGTGGCACGCAAGGTGCAATACTTTTCACTGTATCCCAGTACATGTGACAATAATAAATCAAATCAAAAATCACCTTATTTCAACTTACTTGGAAACAATTTGTCTAAGAATTCTACTTCTTCTTGAAAACTCCTATGAGGGTAGTCTTGGCTTGTTGGTTTTATAAAGTTTTTGCGAGAGTAAAAGATATCCTGGAAAGAATAAGACGCAAACATAAATGATTTCTTGTCAGTTTCTTTTCTAATTGTCTAATCTTTTTACTGTCATTACATTCCCATTTTCACTGTTTGGCCATTTCTCATTTCATGCTTTCTTGTGTTTATGAAAGGCCGGTGGAGCTGGTTTAACAGTCAAAGCAGAGTCTGAATAATAATCCAGTCTCCTGTCACTGAATTTGCACAATAATTGGCCCTTTCATTTTGCATTGTGTCCTCCCTTGGTGGCATGGTCACTCAGTGGTCAGCACTGCTGCCTCACAGCGCCAGGGACTCGGGTTCAATTTCAGCCTTGGTTCATTGTCTGTGTGGAGTTTGCACGTTCTCCCCGTGTCTGCGTGAGTTTCCTCCGGGTGCTCCGGTTTCCTCCCACAGTCCAAAGATGCGCAGGTTAGTTTGATTGGCCATGCTAATTTCCCCTTTAGTGTCAGGGGAATTACCAGAGTAAATGCACGGGGTTACGGGGATTGGGTCTGGGTGGGGTTGTTGTCAGTGCAGACTCAATGGGCTGAATGGCCTCTTTCTGCACTGTAGGGATTCTATGATTCTACGGTGAGGAGTACAAACTGAAATATCCCCGGTTATGCCCTACCTCAATGATGTCGAAGCCACAGTATTTCTGCGCCAGTTCCAAAAGGGGTCCCATTGCCTGCAATAAGAGGGTGGCCCCACACGTCTTCAAAATGTAACGTCTCTTCGATACAAACATACTGCTCTCGCTGTCAAGAAACCACATAGAATAGGAGAGATTTTATTTTACACAGTAACAACTTCAATTTGTTTGGGGCCTTTAGCATAATTAGATGTTCCCAAAGTGCTTCGCAGGAGGGTCCTAAAGTAAAATTAGACATCAACAACATGAGACAATAATCGAACAGGTGGCCGAACGCTTGGTCAAAGAGGTTTTCAGGAGCACCATAAAGGGAGGTAGAGAGTCGGAGAGGTTCGGGGAAGTGTTCCCACAGCTTTGGGCCTAGGCAGTTAAAGGCATGGCCACCAGTGGTGAGTGATTAAAACGGGGAATGATTAAGGGGGCAGAATTGGATGAGCAGAGACATCCTGGATGTTTTTTTCTGGCGTAGGAGTTGACCGAGAGGCGAGGACATAGAAGGATTTAGGACAAGGATGAGAATTTCAAAATGGTAAAATCAGGGCTGAAATCGTCCAAACGTTTGGTGAAAGAAATGTCTCAAGTGTCTGATTTTCCATAAATCACATACAATTTTTTTTGACGGGTATAATGTCTTCCATCTTAGCAATAGAAATCAGAAATCGGATTTATATGAAAGCTAAGGGCTGGAATTTTCTGCTCACATCCCAATGCCACTGCAAGCGAGGACGGGGAATTTGGCGCTCGACCAAATCTCCGTTCACTGCAGCGGGACTGGAAAATCCCGCTGTTGTGAACAGCTGGAGAATTCTGGCCAACATTGCTACTCTGTAAACAAAGGAAAATATACTCAGCCGGTTAACAATAACTCTGGGATCACACTGCGGGACACTAGCATATAAACACTTGCTGTATTTATGTCTGGGGAGAGAAATTTCAGATAAAGGTGTTTAGCGTAAGTGCACCTAACCTAATACTGTTATTTCCGACTTCCTGGATTATAGAATTGAGAACAAGGTTCCTTTTGTCTGGATCCTTTTTCTGGTGTGGCGCTGTGTGGAGATGATTGGGAGTGACCTGAAATTATTTTCCTGGCAGATTTCCCTCCTTTCCGGCAATGATGTGCCAGCCTCTCGTCAAGGTCTCTCCAGAGCGATAGGCTATGATTACAATCTCACCATTTGGGAAATCACAAGCAATGCCAGTGTCCCACCACTCTCTATTTCCATGTGTCCATGTTCAGATATGCTTTGTTGTTATTAACACTTGCAGTAATTACTGAGATTCTTATTTTTGATGCAAATTGGCCAATCAGCATTGGACTGACTAATTGGAAATGATTAAGTGCTTTGAAATTGTGCAATGAGATAGCAATGTGTGGCTGCCTAACACTTCCACCTAAAATTCCTCTCTTTGGGCTTTTCACAAAAGTTAACCCATTTATTTAAAACAGCAGAAAGAAAGGAGTTCCAGAGAAACGGGCCGTTTCTCAGCTGCATTTCTGTGCCTTGGTTTTTCTCTGTTAAACTTGCAGTCCCCTTTCAGTGACTGGAAAAGTCACCTTGGTGGGGAATTCACCTTGTTACATCCAGCACTGGCCAGCAGTAGCCCTGTTTGTGCATCCTGCTGCTCCAGATGGCCTTGCGATTTTGTACACGCTCAGCTTGGGGGTCTGCCTATGATTAAAAATGTAAAATTATCGTGCCAAGTGTGAAGTCGTTTCCTGTCTTGGACGGTTGCCCGTAAGAAAGTTAAGTTGAGATGGTCAAAAGGCAATGCAATTCTACTGCTTCATTTCCCGAGGTTAGAAAGTTCAATCTATCTTTATAAAAGATCAGCCCAGTGATTGCAGTTATGACCGGGCTAACTACTGCAACAGATCCGTTATCCTCATTTTGATTGTGATCAAACCGAAATTTATTGGAACTTTTGATGTTAATGCAGAAAACCCAGCAGATTCACAGAGCAATATAACCTTTGCTGAAATTTTTTATCAATGGTGTATTTCTATTTTTCAGCTCTTACTGATTCATAGATGGGCTAAAGAGAAAAAAAATGAAATGAAATTATACGGTGAGTTTTCTATGTTAGACTTTTAGGTCAATTAGTTTTTAGGTTAATGAGAATAAAAGGGTAAATTTCCTCAATGACACAGAGGTAGATGTCACTGGCTGCTAATTTTTCTCTTGGAGTGATTTTATCCTATTCTCTCCTTCCCCTTCTGTGGTCTCAATGCACACCACTCCCTTGTCCAAGAGCAGCCACTTGCTCTCCTCTCAGGCTCTCTATCACAGCCACTAGACACACAGGTCCCTGTGGCTGGGGGTAATTCACCTTCTCGTTTTAATTTCATTTCTGCGGGGAATCGTCTGGTGTGTGCCGGCATCCACATGGACTGCACAACCGAGATCAAGAGCTCACTGTGTGAGCACATGAGGGTGTGAATCTGTATCCCACTGTTCCTCTGGCACTGCACAATATCATGGCATTGCTTCCGATTCCTGATATCTCTTGGCACCAGCTGTATCGAAAATAGGCAGCAGTAAATTTAAACCAAGATGTGGCGTTAACCTTTGGAAAGAAAAGACAATGATATTGAGGGCAGGCTGCTTGCAGAGGGAAGTGTTGAAGAAACTGCAGACCGGTGAATGAATCAGTAATTTATTAATGTAGTAAATTAAATATATTAACGAATTTGATTGAATTGTGATGCATAAAGGAACACAATCCAATGCCAAAGAATGGTTTCAGTTAGCCTAATATTATTTCCTTTATTTAAAAATATTTTTTTCTTGTATTTTACTCTCATGATTCAGTTCAATAAACATTGTCAGTTCACATGTATACATGTAATAAACATGCTCAGTTCACATGCCTACATGTATATAAATGTGTTCAGTTCACATGCATACATGTATATAAACATGCTCAGTTCACATGTATACATGTATATAAACATGCTCAGTTCACATGCATACATGTATATAAACATGCTCAGTTCACATGCATACATGTATGTAAACATGCTCAGTTCACATACATACATATATATATAAACATGTTCAGTTCACATACATACATGTATATAAACATGCTCAGCTCACAGGCATACATGTATATAAACATACCCAGTTCACATGCATACATATATATATAAACATGTTCAGTTCACATGCATACATGTATATAAACATGCTCAGTTCACATGCATACATGTATATAAACATGCTCAGTTCACGGGCATACATGTATATAAACATACCCAGTTCACATGCATACATATATATATAAACATGTTCAGTTCACATGCATACATGTATATAAACATGCTCAGTTCACATGCATACATGTATATAAACATGCTCAGTTCACATGCATACATGTATATAAACATGCTCAGTTCACAGGCATACATGTATATAAACATACCCAGTTCACATGCATACATATATATATAAACATGTTCAGTTCACATGTATACATGTATATAAACATGCTCAGTTCACATGCATACATGTATATAAACATGCTCAGTTCACATGCATACATGTAAACATGCTCAGTTCACAGGCATACATGTATATAAACATGATCAGTTCACATGCATACATGTATATAAACATGCTCAGTTCACAGGCATACATGTATATAAACATACCCAGTTCACATGCATACATGTATATAAATGTGCTCAGTTCACATGTATACATGTATATAAACATGCTCAGTTCACATGCATACATGGAAATAAACGTGCTCAGTTCACATACATACATGTATATAAATGTGCTCAGTTCACATGTGTACATTGCTAGGCTGCTGGATCAGAACCCCAAGTTACCTCAGGATGCCAGATTAGACCCCAACAATTTGTCTATTTTGGCATAAATGTGCGGATAGGTTTTGCTCCAGGAGTAATTCCATTGACAAATTCACCAAAGATCCTTAGACAGCACCTTCCAAACCCATGACCACTTCCATCTAGAAGGACAAGGGCAGCAGATACATGGGGACACCACCACCTGCAAGTTCTCCTCCAAGCCACTCACCATCCTGACTGTATATAAGACCATAAGACCATAAGACATAGGAGCGGAAGTAAGGCCATTCGGCCCATCGAGTCCACTCCACCATTCAATCATGGTTGATTTCAACTCCATTTACCCGCTCTCTCCCCATAGCCCTTAATTCCTCGAGAAATCAAGAATTTATCAATTTCTGTCTTGAAGACGCTCAACGTCTCGGCCTCCACAGCCCTCTGCGGCAATGAATTCCACAGACCCACCACTCTCTGGCTGAAGAAATTTCTCCTCATCTCTGTTCTAAAGTGACTCCCTTTTATTCTAAGGCTGTGCCCCCGCGTCCTAGTCTCCCCTGTTAATGGAAACAACTTCCCTACGTCCATCCTATCTAAGCCGTTCATTATCTTGTAAGTTTCTATCAGATCTCCCCTCAACCTCCTAAACTCCAATGAATATAATCCCACGATCCTCAGACGTTCATCGTATGTCAGGCCTACCATTCCTGGGATCATCCGTGTGAATCTCCGCTGGACCCGCTCCAGTGCCAGTATGTCCTTCCTGAGGTGTGGGGCCCAAAATTGCTCACAGTACTCCAAATGGGGCCTAACCAGTGCTTTATAAAGCACTTTATATTAATATATTTCCATTCCTTCACAGTCGCTGGGTCAAAATCCTGGAATTCCCACCCTAACGGCATTGTGGGTCAACCCACAGCATGTGGACTGCAGTGATTCAAGAAGGCAGCAAATCACCACCTTCTCAAGGGCAACTAGGGATAGGCAATAAATGCTGGCCAGCCAGCGACACCCATGTCCCACGAATGAATAAAAACAATTAGGGATCTTTTATAGTGAAACAAACGTTTTTTAATAACACAGTTTAAATATAACTCTAACAAATGAAGCAGCTTAACTATTAAAAGTTGAACAATATTTACAAATGAAAAGAAAACAACTTTAATTTCTAATTTATCTCTGTTTCAGTTACAAATAAACAACATTCCTCTTCCAGTCTTAAATGCCACTTTGAATTCAGTAAACAATCATAAATATACTTTCTATAATGAGTGTAAACAGTTTTGAAGCTTTCAGAGAGAAAATGAGTTTCAGAGCAACTTGTAGAAATCTCGACCTTCAAATAATTCCCAGCAAAAACTGCAACTCTAAACTGCAAAATCTTCCCCTCTCTGCTACAGACCCAGCACTGCCCAGTAACCACATCATCACATGACCCTGTTGATCAACTTCCCCAAAGAATCTGTAAACAAAAGTCCATTAGCTCTATCAAAGTAACAAATTCCTAGGTGAAATGAGTAATTATCCTGCTCTCCTAGCATCTGAGCTGCGTTCCTGCCAGACATACCAACTACCTGTACAGAATAAAGCTGAATTTTTAAACATTCCCCTTAAACATAAAAAAGGATATACATATGAAATTTGCACTACGATGATCACAACATGTATTAAAATATATATTTTGTATACATGTATGTAAACATGGTCAGTTCAATGCATTTCAATGTAGCCAGTTCACATAGATACATGGAGCAGCATGGTGGCACAGTGGTTAGCACTGCTGCTTCACAGCACCAGGGACCCGGGTTCGATTCCCGGCTTGGGTCACTGTCTGTGTGGAGTTTGCACATTCTCCCTGTGTCTGCGTGGGTTTCCTCTGGGTGCTCCGGTTTCCTCCCATAGTCTGAAAGATGTGCTGGTTAGGTGCATTGATCTGAACAGGTGCCAAAGTGTGGCGATTCGGGGAATTTCACAGTAACTTCATTGCAGTTTTAATGTAAGCCGACTTGGACACTAACAAATAAACTTTTACTGAAACACTATGAACAAACAAGGGGCTCCAATTACAGATTTACTCAACTCCCTCAATCCCTATCCTCTGTTTGCTGGTTCTTAGATCTTTTTATTCAAAGCAATGGCATCATAATTATATATTTTTCACAAGTTGCTAAATCATTGATTTAGGCCCATTGTTAGTGTCTGCTGCACAGAGGTGCGTGGTCTTTGATCAATTCTTTCTGTTATTATTATTGGCTATCCCTCGCTAGCAAGGATTATTGTCCTCTGTGAGTCTGAAGATGGCAGGTGGGGTCCATTTGTGATCTGCAAGTTACACAGAATGCAGGGCATTTGTGGGATGTCTGGTCGTGTATCATCAATTCAGTCGCAGCGTATTCTTTTTTGCCACTTTCGATTTTCCTTCTCACTTTGTCATCATCGAGTCTCAAAATGCTGGGATCCTTCCCACAGCCTCGATCACCATCTGGTTCAGTCCAAGGCGATGGTCTCCCAGGAGTTGGTGTCAACATTGCATCGCTTCATGTTGACTTTCAGCACATCCTTGAACTGCTTCTTCTGTCCCACTCTGGCCGAACTGGGAGAAAGCGACTTGTTTTGGAAGTCTGGTATCTGACTATTATAATAAACGCAATGCTTATTGTCCACTGCTGTTCCCAAGGAGCTGTAGCAGCACCTTGGAGTTCTATTTTGTACTTATGATACATTGGTCTCCCTTTCTGCCCTCTGCCCTAGAATTTTCAGGGTCTTATAGATATAGAATTCTCAACAGAGAAATATTTGCAGTCTCCCACTGACGTAAAAGTATAACTCCATAGATTTGTCCAGATCTAATCACAGAGTGTAGTGGGGTAAGATCGAATCCAAACACTGTCCCACACTGTTGGATTTAACAGCACATGCAATGTATCTACAATGCAGAGGGTGGATTTAAAGAAGCACTTGAGTGCTTGAGCAAGTGTCTGGGATAACTTATTAAATTAATTAAGGTCCATTTTAATGTTTTGAGCAAATTAACTCTCCCACTTGTGAGCTCAAAACATTAAAAATGTCTGGGATGGGAGTGGAGCTCTGCGTCAGGCCCAGCAGCTCATTATAACTACAGGATAAATGTGTGGGGCAGAATGTTCCTGGCTCTGAGGTGGGTGGACTTGGAGACAGAGTTGGGGGATGGAGGTGGGCATGGAGTTTGGTCACTGGGAAAATAGTAGAGAGGTATGTCAAACTGTTAAGTTGAAAGTTCACTGATCTGAAATGTTCCCCCTCCACAGATGCTGCCAGACCTGTCCAGTATTCCTTGTATTTTCTGGTTTTATTGAACTCTCATTGCTCAGAGTTTGACCCACGGTTAAAATTTAATGGAGACGAGAATTAATGAAAAATGTTTGAACTGCTTTTTTAAATTTTACTTATTCAGAGTAAAATATTTACTCACATTTTGGAAACAAAGCACGAGTTGAATTCATCCAGGTTCCAGACTTACATTCATGTTCAGCGTATGATAAACAAAAACTGGTTTACTGAACACTTTTAGAGTATTTAACTTAACTACTAAGCAACTACCAGAAGGACGTGGAGGCATTGGAGAGAGTGCAGAGAAGGTTTACCAGGATGTTGCCTGGTATGGAGGGTCTTAGCTATGAGGAGAGATTGGGTAGACTGGGGTTGTTCTCCTTGGAAAGACGGAGAATGAGGGGAGATCTAATAGAGGTATACAAGATTATGAAGGGTATAGATAGGGTGAACAGTGGGAAGCTTTTTCCCAGGTCGGAGGTGACGATCACGAGGGGTCACGGGCTCAAGCTGAGAGGGGCGAAGTATAACTCAGACATCAGAGGGACGTTTTTTACACAGAGGGTGGTGGGGGCCTGGAATGCGCTGCCAAGTAGGGTGGTGGAGGCAGGCACGCTGACATCGTTTAAGACTTACCTGGATAGTCACATGAGCAGCCTGGGAATGGAGGGATACAAACGATTGGTCTAGTTGGACCAAGGAGCGGCACAGGCTTGGAGGGCCGAAGGGCCTGTTTCCTGTGCTGTACTGTTCTTTGTTCTTTGTTCTTTGAAGTCTTACATTGTACTTGATGGATCCCTGTCTCTGATTTCTAGTCCCACTCCAGGACCTGATGGCCAAGGAAGGAGCATTCATAATACGGTCAACAGTTTGAGTATCAGACTACAAATCTTTGCAGAGAGCGCGAGAGATTCCTGGTCAGCCATATGTTGGAAATAATATTGGAGCCTCTACTGCTCCAGGTTGTAGTCTGCATGTAAAAAGTGCCCCTCTGGACCCTTTTGTATCTCTCCCCTCTGGACCCTTTTGTATCTCTCCCCTCTGGACCCTTTTGTATCCCTCCCCTCTCACCTTAAACCTCTGCCCTCTAGTTTTAGACTCCCTTACCTTTGGGAAAAAATGTTGACTATCTACCTTAAATATGCCCTCGTTTATTTTACAGACCTCTATACAATCACCCCTAAGCTTTCTACACTCCAGGGAAAAAAGTCCCAGTCTATCCAGCCTCTCCTTATAACTCAAACCATCAAGTCCTGGTTAACCCGAGTAAATCTTTTCTGCACTCTTTCTAGTTTAATAATATCCTTTCTATAATAGGGTGACCAGAACTGTACACAGTATTCCAAGTGTGGCCTTACTAATGTCTTGTACAACTTCAACAAGACATTAGGATTAATTAAGATTAAAAGCGACAATATAATGCAGTGTTTGTTTGTGGTCATCCTATTAAATAAACCACAGAGCACAAATTTTACTTTAGCAACATTGAGCAATATTGTTAATTTGACAGGAAAATATCCTGTTATTAATAGCACTATGCAGATGATAACATGGTGATGTCCTGAGCCCTCATTAACATATTCTGCGCATTGCACCATATGGATACGGTGACAATAAATTCACAGCTCCAGGGACCTGAGTTCGATTCCCGGCTTGGGTCACTGTCGGTGTGGAGTTTGCACATTCTCCTCGTGTTTGCGTGGGTTTCCTCCGGGTGCTCCTGTTTCCTCGCAAAGTCCAAAGATGTGCGAGTTAGGCTGATTGGCCATGCTAAAATTGCCCCTTAGTGTCCTGGGATGCGTAGATTAGAGGGACTAGCGGGTAAAATATGTAGGGATATGGGGGTAAGGCCTGGGTGGGATTGTGGTCGGTGCAGACTCGATGGGCCGAATGGCCTCTTTCTGCACCGTAGGGTTTCTATGATTCTATGATTCTATTTGGGGGAAGGATTTAATAATTTCAAACCCAGATGGACTGCACACGATCTTTTCCATTCTGTGGAAGAAGTAATCGACTTTCTCCTGTCTGGTGCATGATATTATTTAATATAATGATTTCATACAAGGCGTGTAATTGGATTCTATTTCATCAGTAATCTCACAGGGTAGAAAGATCAAATGACTCCTCAGCAATAAAGTGGAATGATTGGCTGAACTCCTAGCAGAAGAAGATTAGCAGTGAGAGAGGAAACAGCTCCCATAGTTCTGCTAGAAGAAAAGCCATACAATGGAGAAATGGGGAAGTACACAAGTCCCAGGCAACTAAAGGACGATTAGTTCTAGAAAATAGAGAATGAAAAGAAGTTTTAAAGAAGATTGAAGTAAAAAAGGAAATCAGAAGGTGGAATTTGAGCAGGGTGTTCATTGAAGTTAAAGACAGAACTAGAAAGGGCAGACTGGGTGAAATTAGTTAGAACAAAGCCAGATATCTAAAGCAATCATAAGATTTGTGTCCTTACTCAAGCAATAGTATTCAGTTGGGAACTGAGTACCTGAGAGGTTGTGTGAAAAACCTCAATGCTCGTGGTGAAAGGAGAGTTGGAAATCCTGGAGGTGGATCCTTGCTGAAGATGGGTAATGGAAAGCATTGTTTGGAAGAAGGTACTCAAATTCTCAAATCCATTATCAAGGACTTTATAGTGGAGCATTTAGAAAGCAGTGGCAGGATCAGACAGAGTTAGCATGGATTTATGAAGGGGAAATCATGCTTGACAAATCTGTTGGAATTCTTTGAAGATGTAACTAGTAGAGTTGACAAGGGGGAACCAGTAGATGTGGTATATTTGGACTTTCATAAAGCGCTTGACAAAGTCCGCACAAGAGATTATGATTGCTTTAGATATCACAAGATTAAAGCGCATGGAATTGGAGGAAGTGCATTGAGATGGATAGAAAACTGGTTGGCAGAGAGGAAACAAAGAGTAGGAATTAATGGATGTTTTTCAAATTGGCAGGCAGTAACTAGTGGGATGCCACAGGGATCAGTGCTGGGACCCCAGCTATTCACAATATATATTAATAATTGGATGAGGGAACAAAATGTAACATCTCAAAGTTTGCAGATGATACCAAGTTGGGTGGGAGGGTGAACTGTGACGAAGATGCAGAGATCCTTCAGCATGATCTGGACAGGTTGAGTGAGTAGGCTAATCAATGGTAGATGCAGTATAATTTGAATAAGTGTGAGGTTATTCACTTTGGAAGCAAACAACAAGACGACCTGAATGGCTGTAAACTGGGAGAGAGGAGTATGCAGAGGGATCTGGGTGTCCTTGTGCACCAGCCACTGAAGGTAAACATACAGATGCAGCAGGCGGAAAAGAAGGCAAATGGCCTGTTGACCTTCATTGTGAGAGATTTTGAGCACAGGAGCAGGGATGTGTTGTTGCAATTATACAGGACCTTGGTGAAGCCACACCTAGAGTATTGTGTGAAGTTTTGGACTCCTTTTCTGAGGAAAGATGTTCTTGCTCTTGAGGGAACGCAGCGAAGGTTTACCAGGCTGATTCCGGGAATGGCAGGACTGATGTATGAGGAGAGATTGACTAAGTTAGGATTGTTTTCGCTGGAGTTCAGACGAATGAGGGGGGTTCTCATAGACACTTATAACATTCTAACAGGTCCAGACAGGATAGATGCAGGGAGGATATTCCCGATGGTGGGGGAGTCCAGAACCAGGGGTCACAGTCTGAGGATTCAGGGTAGACCATTTAGGACGGAGGTGAGGAGACATTTCTTCACCCAAAGAGTGGTGAGCCTGTGGAATTCATTACCACAGGAAGTAGTTGATGCCAAAACATTGAATGCATTCAAGAGGTGGCTGGATATAGCACTTGGGGTGAATGGGATCAAAGGTTATGGCGAAAAAGGAGGATTAGGCTACTGAGTTGGAAGATCAGCCATGATCGTAATGAATAGCTGAGCAAGCTCGAAGGCCTCTTCCTGTTCCTATCTTCTATGTTCTATGTCTATATTAGGTTGTAAAGCAATTTAGGATA
Source organism: Mustelus asterias (assembly GCF_964213995.1). Classification (NCBI taxonomy): domain Eukaryota; kingdom Metazoa; phylum Chordata; class Chondrichthyes; order Carcharhiniformes; family Triakidae; genus Mustelus; species Mustelus asterias. Next base: position 77,359,858 of record NC_135821.1, on the reverse strand, counting down.
TTGTGAAAGATGTTGCATAATCCTAAGTTTAGTCCTTTTTTCATTACACCTGTATGCAGTCGGCAGCATGACTATAGCAATTGTGAAATTATTTCTCTGAAGATAATTAATTACAGCAATCAACTGATGTTAGGAAATAGCCACAAAGAAATCACTACATTTTCAAAACAATTCAACTCTGTAGCTAATACAACCTTACCATTCTGAGTTCTCTGGCACCAATCCACACTATATCATAAATGGCATCTGCCCCTTTTACGTTAATGACACTATCCCCAGGATTTGTCAGTCAGACAGATACAAGCAGCTGAAGGAAAAGGGAGATTGAGTTGTTGTTCTAGTACAAAAATTCAGTACAGACTTAACTCAAGAACTAGATTGTTATCCTTTCCCCAGAAGTTGTCATACAAGTTTTATTACACACTGTGAATTTACTGCCTATCTGGGGTGAACCCCAAGAATGTAACAGACATTTGAACCTTTAAGCATTCGCCTAGTGACTAATCGAGATTTCATTCCCATATTTTGCAAGAGTGGTAAACTGGATGATAACGGTCAACATCCTGTTTTGTATCACTCCAAGTTTTGAGTTTCTTACATTTTATTTTGATGTGGTCTAAGATTCTCATCAACACAACTCGTCATCAGAATTGTGCCTCCCTGCATTACAGCATTGACAAAAAGCTGGATGAAATTCAAAAGAGAGTTTTGGGAAAAGTTCAAACAGTATTTCATTTTGTGGTGATCCCCCAAAACACCCACCACTTCACCCTCCACCAGCCTCTCACCCGCCACCCCTCACCCTTGCAGTGGCCCCCACCATCCAAATCTCCCACTACCCCACCATCTCCACATCCTCACTCCCTCACTACTCTTCACCCCCATATCCTCAAACATCCAACACTCCTCATCCCACTTCCTTACCACCCCCTACCACCACATTTTCAAGCCACTACTCCTCACTTCTTCCTCACTCCCCCACCACCTCCCTCACCCTCACCCCTCCCACTGCCCCCTCACCCCCATGCGCTCATTCCCCCACCATTGCCTCATTCCCCACATCTTCAACCAACCACCCCTACTACCACCCGCAGCCCTCACTCACCAGTATCCAATTGGCTTTAGAATTATTGCAAGGATTTCACTCATTTTTCAACCAGGGACACTCCCCTGATGATAGCTGCGAATATGAACTGCTTCCAACCATTGTGCAGCTTTGTAGTTGTCCAGCCGGCTTTTTTTTTAAATTGTAACCCTGAAGTTGGCCAAAGGTCAGAAGCAGCAGCGCAGCAATTCAGTGAAACTGACCTGACAGACTGGCTTTATAAAAACTGAAACTCTCAGGTTGACAGTTCAGATTTTTTTAAAGCTGGTCTTTCGGGTCTGTATTTCTGGCTGCTCAGTCCGGACGACAAGAAGTTGAGTTTAAAACACTGAGCCTGGAAACCCCCGAGTCTACAGACTCTAATGTTTGGCACCATCTGCATCCCCCTTCTCCGGGGTCTGCTCAGCCGCCGACACTTGTTGTAGATACGGTTGTCTGGGATTGCAGGGCATTCCATAGATTCTCAAATGCTGCAATCAAGGCACACAACCAGCCCTGCCATTTATGGTCAATCTTATTTATTTCATAGTCAATTAGTTAATAATTTACAGTTAAAGTTCGAGAAAGTTGCAATCTCCGAGCTGGAGCCAATAGAAGAAAATTCACCAATAAGTGGAGACGGAAACAAAAGTAAAAAAAGGAACACCTGTTCTCCCCCCCCCGCCCCCCCCGCCGCCGCCCCCCCCCCCCCCCCCCCCCCCGCTGCCGCCGCCCCCCCCCCCCCCCCCCCCCACCCCGCACCAAATTCCCACCTGGACTAAATTCCTAACTACACACCCTGTCTGTGTCTCGCTCCAACATAGTCTCTTCTCCAATGTGTCACCATTACTCAACATAGAGAACTGATAGCTGAAGGAAGAAAAAAAAACATTTAGGAAACTCTTTCAGAACTTTTATAAATGATTTGGAACACAGAATATTGTCCGAGGTTTCTAAGCTGATGGAGAACACAAAATTGATGCTAATCACTGTGTGGTGCCCTATGGGGATTTGGATCAGGATAAGGTCATGAACAGAGAGGTGTAGGTTAGGTGAAGTGGCCATGCTAAATTGTCCCTTAGTGTACAAAGATGTGCAGGTTAGGTGGATTAGCCATGGTAAATGCACGGGGTTACAGGGATAGGACAGAGAAAAGGGCTTGGGTGAGATGCTCTTTCAGAGAGTCGGTGCAGACTCGATGGGCCAAATGGCCTTTCTGCACTGTAGGCATTCGATGGTGACAAATGGAATATGACACAGATATAATACTGAAATTGAGTAGAAAGGGTGAGAATATGGATTACATGCTAAGTGGCAAACGCTTTAGGTAACAGCAGAAAATAGATCTGATTGTAGTGATGTGCATTGGATGTTGACAAGTGGCGAAGAAAGCAAATAATTGGTTGAATGTGCAAGTTAATGATTTAGACTCAGTGAGCTACACTCTCGCCTCCAGAAGGCTGTGAGTTCATGCTCCGCTCCGAGACATGAGCACAAAAATCAATGCTGACATTCCAGTGCAGCACTGAGGGAACGCCACACCACCAGAGCTACTCACTTTTGAATGAGAGGTTAAGGCAAAGTCCAATCTGCCCGAAACCAATTCGCAAAGAGCAGGGGTGTTATATACAAGTGTTCTGGCCAATATCTATCCCTCAATCAACATAATTAAAACAGATTATCTGATCATTATCACATTGCTGTTAGTGGGGATTTACTATATGCAAATTTAGCTGCTACATTCCAAACAGTGGTTACACTTCAGACATAATTAATTGGCTCAACGGCACTTCAGAACGTCCTGAGGTCAAGAAAGATGCTTTGGAAATGTAAATTTTTATAACTTTCCAACTTTTGTCAATGCTTCTTCCACTCCTTTCTTCACTGTTCATTTCTGACATTCATTTTCATTTCCTCCATCCGCGGATATCACAGTGTTACACAGAAAGCTTTGAATCTTCAACTTTATTTTGCAAGAATTCAACTGCCTGCTTCTTTAATTCATTTGCATTTCAAACCATGGCTTATTGGAAAATTGCTACACAGCGCAACTAATTACATTTTCACTTATTCACCTCTTTTAACAGTTTGTGTTAAAATCTCTGTCAGTGATTCCAACAGAGAAAAAAAAGAACAAAAATGATTATCTGTCGATTTTGTACAGCAGAATATTTTTGCTATCTCCATTCCCTGGGAAATGCTCATCTGTTTGTAGATCTGAGTGCCTTTCTAAGGAATTAGTTTGTTATCTCGGTAAGTAGCCTCACAACACCAGGTTAAAGTCCAACAGGTTTATTTGGTAGCACGAGCTTTCAGAGCGCTGCCCCTTCATCAGGTGAGTGCCAGGCACTTCACCACAGTGCCAGGCACTCACCTGATAGAACCATAGAAAATTACAGCTCAGAAACAGGCCTTTTGGCCCTTCTTGTCTGTGCCGAACCATTTTATGCCTAGTCCCACTGACCTGCACTTGGACCATATCCCTCCACACCCCTCTGATGAAGGGGCAGTGCTCCGAAAGTTCATGCTACCAACTAAAACTGCTGACTTTAATCTGGTGTTGTGAAACTACTTATTGTGCCTACCCCAGTCCAACGCCGACATCGCCACATCTTTTTTATCTTGGAAGTCGGTGCTAACAACATTCAATCTTCGATGCAAACTTCAATGATTTTGCAGTAATTTGTTTCCGGTGTTTGGAGCTAAATTTCTACAACGTGTGACGGTAATTTCAGTGAGTCTTTCATGCAGACATCACATTGTGGTCTAATTACTGCAACTACATTTACTGAGTTGAAGAAACTGTTTGCTTCAAATGTATTAAGCCCACATCTCACAACAAAAACCTAATTAGTGTCCATATTCCCTTTAGGTACACTGGAACTAAAGCACAAGATGCACCATTAAATCCATTTTTTCCTCACTTACCTCATTCATTTTAATTATTAATTAAGTAATCTCCCCGTGGCATTACTCACAGGCAGCCTGGGCTCTGGAATGTAGCAGCGATGATCAACGTGGACCCCTTCTGACCAGGGAGTGGATACACAGTGGAAAGGGAGTAGGGGATGAGGCAGGCAGGTAATGAATGAAATATTGTGGAGGAGGCAGCAAGGAGCACAGCATTGTGAAGTGGGGAGGAGGAGAGGGGAGAATGCACAATACATTGTTAATATTAAAATCACCGGACCTTTACATTATTGTTCGAAACTGCGATGGTGTGAATAAACGAGATGGCAGCTATTCTGAGAGAAATGGTTGGCCTGGAACTGAATTGAATTTGGAAAGCTGTATGTGGGAGATTTCTTTTGGATTATGTCTTTGAAGCCTCAATGTTTGACAAAGGATATGCAGTATAGTTAAAGCCACAACTTCCTAATTGTTTGCCCTGCTGTACCTGTCTACCACGATATTAGACTGAGGAGAAAGAGGTGTCATTAATTGAAACAATTCTGGGTACATTAATCTGTTGGAGTCAAACACAAACTGACATGGCGCAGTCGAGGAGTCTGTTACTGGACTGTGTTTTTAATTTAGGAAAAGCCTAAATATAGAATGCAACCTGCAGAATGAATCAGAAGCCTTGCATTGCACTGAGATAGGGAGGGGAAACTTTGGAAAAGTATCTTGGACATAGAGTGGGCTGTTCTGTGAGCATGTTTGGTGAGGTGTGCTGGAATCCTGATTTTGGCAAATCAGACCACAGGGCTATGCTCCTGCTCCCATCTTACAAGCAAAAACTGAGATGGGAGAATCCGTCAAAGAAAATTGTGCATTGTTGTTCTGAGGAATTGGATGAAGACTGCATAGAGTCAGTAGGCTGGTCAGTATTTAAAAACTCTGCAACCAGCCTGAACGAGTACGCCACGACAGTAACTGACTTCATTCATAGAAACCCTACAGTGCAGAAAGAGGCCATTTGGCCCATCGAGTCTGCACCGACCACAATCCCACCCAGGCCCTACCCCCATATCCCTACATATTTTACCCGCTAATCCCTCTAATCTATGCATCTCAGGACACTAAGGGGCAATTTTAGCATGGCCAATCAACCTAACCCGCACATCTTTGGACTGTGGGAGGAAACCGGAGCACCCGGAGGAAACCCACGCAGACACAAGGAGAATGTGCAAACTCCACACCGACAGTGACCCAAGCCGGGAATCGAACTCAGGTCCCTGGAGCTGTGAAGCAGCAGTGCTAACCACTGTGCTACCGTGCCACCCCTTACACACTCGTAAGTGTGTAGAAGACTGTGTGCCAAAGAAGCAAATCTGTGTGTTTCCCAACCAGAAACCATGGATGAACAGTGATATCCACTGCTTGCTGAAGTCCAGGAGGTCTGAGGCGTTCAAGTCAGGCAACTCTGAGCTATACAGTAAAGCCACATATGATCTAAGGAGATCCATCAAAGATGCCAAAAGACAGTATAGGACTAAGCTCGAGCTCCAGGCTAGCCACACGGACCCCCGCATGCCAGTGAGGCTAGGAGCAGGGAGATAGTGCTGCTGAGCACGTTAAAGAATTGGTGCCGGAGGGAGGGCTTCAGATTTGTGGATTATTGGGATGTCTTCCAGGAAAGGTGGTGCCCGTACAAGAAGGATGGGTTACATCTGAACTGGCGGGCACCTATATCCTGGCTGGGAGGTTTGCTAGTATGGTTCGGGTGGGTTTAAATGAGTGTGGCAGCGGAGTGGGAATCAGAACAATAGGTCAGCAAGTGTAGAGACTGGGGATGAGCATCTCCCTGCACGCAACCCTGGAACTCCTGGATAACAAAGATATTTATCGACTACATCTCAGCCTTCAACACCATTATTCCTACAAAACATCTCCAAACTCCATGGCCTAGGGCTCGGTTCCTCCCTCTGCGACTGGATCCTGAACTTCCTAACCCACAGACCGCAATCAGTAAGAATAGGCAACAACACCTACTCCATGATCATCCTCAACACTGGTGCCCCACAAGGCTGTGCCCTCAGCCCCCTACTATATTCCTTATACACCTACAATTTTGCAGCCAAATTTTCCTCCAACTTGATTTTCAAGTTTGCTGATGGCACCACTGTAGTTGGTCAGATGTCAAACAAAGATGAGACGGAGTACAGGAAAGAGATAGACAATCTGGTGAACTGGTGCGATGACAATAATCTCTCCCTCAATGTCAACAAAATGAAGGAGATAGTCATTGATTTCAGGAAGCGTAGTGGAGAACATGCCCCTGTCTACATCAATGGGACACAGTAGAAATGGTCGAGAGCTTCAAGTTTTTAGGTGTCTAGATTACCAACAACCTGTCCTAGCTCCTCCGTGCGGAGGCTATAGTTAAGAAAGCCCACCAACGCCTCTACTTTCTCAGGAGACTAAAGAAATTTGGCATGCCCACTACGACTCTCACCAACAATTATAGATGCACCATAGAAAGCATTTTTTCTGGTTGTATCACAGCTTGGTATGATTCCTGCTCTGCCCAAGACTGCAATAAACTACAAAGGGTGTGAACAAAGCCCAGCCCATCATTCAAACCAGCCTCCCATCCATTGACACTGTCTATATGTCCCGCTGCCTCGGAAAAGCAGCCGGCATAATTATGGACCCCACGCACCCCGGACATTCTCTCTTCCACCTTCTCCCATTGGGAATAAGATACAAAAGTCTGAGGTCACGTACCAACCAACTCAAAAACAGTTTCTTCCCTGCTGCTGTCAGACTTTTGAATGGGCCTAACTCGCACCAAGTTGATCTTTCTCTACAGCCTAGCTATGACTGTAACACCACATTCTGCACTCTCTCCTTTCCTTCTCTATGAACGGTATGCTTTGTCTGTATAGCATGCAATAAACAATATTTTTCACTGTACATTAATACATGCGACAATAATAAATCAAATCCAATTACATGGTAGTTTTCTTGGTCTGCACTTCAATGACTCACATGGTTAAGTTGCATAGAAAGATTCAACTGACTACGTTTACTTTAATTGGAAAAAAGTTTGAGAGGAAATATGAGGTAGGGTTCAAAAATGAAATAGTTGCATTTATATTGCACCTTCCTTGCTCACCTGTTGTCCCAAATGCTTTATAGCCAATGAGGTACTTTCGAAGGGCAGTCACTGTTTCAATGCTTCACCAACTTCAATGCTGGAGTCAGGAGGGACGCAAATCTTTGGAAAGGTGTGTAAAGTAGGAAAGGTGTGGGGGTAAACAAGCACCAATGGACTCCTCCTCCTGACAAAATGCCTAGAACACAACCTGGTCATTACAAACACCCTATTCCACCAAAGGGACAAGCATGAGACCTCACGGCAACACCCCTGCTCCAATCACTGGCACCTAATAGACTATATCATCATCCGAGCAAAGGACTGCAAAGATTTCCGCGTCACCTGCTGGGACTGACGACTGCTGGACTGACCGCCGACTAATCCTCTCTACCCCCTCCATCACCCTGACCCCAAACCGGCAAAGAAAGAAAGCACTGTGCCAGAGGAGACTCAATGTTGCTGGACTCAAAAACCCTGAGAAGAAAGAGCTGCTCTGTCGGTGCCTCCCAGTGAACCTGCGATGACCAATGAGCGAGAGCTGCAGAGTGCCCACAGTTGGTCCACCTTAAAAGCCGCCAATGTCAGCACCTGTGAGGCGTCGCTTGGCTCTCAACCTGGAAACACCCAGACTGGTTCAACGAGAGTGACCAGGAGATCCAGGATCTCATTGATCGCAAACACAGGGCGTTCCTGAACTGGCAGCTCCACCAATACTCGAGTGAGGGGAAACAAGCCTAAAGGCAACTGAAGGCCAAGGAGAACAAAGAACCCGTGACCTAAAGAACAGATGGTGGGTGGAGAGAGTGCAGGAGACTCAGCAACTTGCCAACAACCACAACGTGCACGTCTTCTTCAGCGCAATTACAAACATCCATTGTCCATGTGCCAGTGACACGCCCACTGAGAGCCAGAAAGGGAGAGGTGCTCGTCAGAGACAGAGAGGTAGTCAACGCCCGCTGGAGAGGGCACTTCGAGGACTTCCTCAACCAAGATGCAGCCGTCAACGTAAGTGCCCTCGACACCATCCTGCAACACGCTACCCATCACCATCTCAGCGCAATGCCAACTCACCATTATGTCAAAAAATCCATCTGACAGCTGAAAAGCAACAAAGCCTCTGGCACAGATGGAATCCCCATTGGAGGATTAAAATGCGGCCGAGAGGCACTCTAGACAAGAATGCACAACCTCATCACCCTTGTCTGGAATGAACAGAGCATGCCAGGAGATCTCAGAGACACCTTAATTGCGACCATCCTCAAGAAAGGAGACAGGCCCAACTGTGGAAATTACAAAGGGATTTCCCGACTCTCCACCACGGGAAAGGGTATTGTGAGAATCCTCCTCAACTGTCTCCTCCCGGTGGCTGAAGAGCTCCTTCCCGAGTCTCAGTTCCGCCCACCGCAAGGAACAATGGGCGTAATCTTCAGCGTGTGACACATGCAGGGAAGGTGCAGGGAGCAGCATCAACCTCTGTACATGGCCTTCTTCGATCTCACAAAGGCCTTTGACTCTGTCAACCGTGAAGGATTGTGGAACATCCTCCTCAAATTCGGCTGCCCACAGAAATTCATCCCCATTCTCTGCCTGCTCCACGATGACACGCAAGCCGTGATCCTCAACACGACCCAATATTCGTGCAAACTGGGGTCAAACAGGGCTGCATCGTCGCACCACCGCTCTTCTCCATCTTCCTCGCAGCAACACTCCACCCCATCACCTTGTAGCTCCCCGCTGGAGCAGAGCTAACCTACGGGACAAGCGAAAATATTCCAACATCCAACACCTCCCGTTCAGAACCAAGACCACCCCAACTTCTGTCATCAACTTACAGTCCGCAGACGATGCTTGTGTGTGCATACACTCAGAGGCGAGCTACAAACCATCGCCAACACATTCACAGAGGCATAGGAGAGGATGGGCCCCAGACTAAACATCTGGAAAACAGAGGTTCTCTACCAACCCGCTTCTGCCACACAAAACTGCTCACCGACTATCAAGATCCACAGTGAGCCCTGGACAATGTGGATCATTTCCCAGACTTCAGGAGCCTCCTCTTGGCACAGGCAGACATCGACAATGAAATCCAGCATTGACTGCAATGTGTCAGTGCAGTCCTTGGACACCTGAGGAAAGAGTGCAGAATCCAGAGCATCCCACCCACTCACCTCATCAAACACCCCCTGTCAAACCTGTGGCAGAGTCTACGCCTCCAGGATTGGACCATTCAGCCACCACCACAGAACCCACCTCCCTGGAGTGGAAGCAAGTCCTCCTCGACCCTGAGGGACTGCTAAAGAAGAAGAAGAAGTAGGAAATGCTGCAGTCGATCTGTGCACAGCAAGCTCCCACAGACAAGCTATGTGACTAAATAATCTATTTACTGTGATGGTGATTAAGAGATAAACATTGGCCAGGTCACGGTGGGTAACACCCCTGCTTTTTGAAATAGTGTCATGGAACCTTATACACTCACACGAGACAGTAGATAGGGTCTCATCCAAAAGCGTCTCAAATGGTGCAGCATCTCTCAGTACTGCACTGGATTTTCACTCTCAAGTCCCACTACCTTAGGTGACAGCGCAACCAACTGAGACACAGCTGGAATAACTAAAGGGAAACATGAGTACAACACTATTTTACTTGACTTATTTGATTTATTACTGTCACATGTATTAACATACAGTGAAGAGTATTGTTTCTTGCGCGCTATACAGACAAAGCATACCGTTCATAGAGAAGGAAACGAAAGAGTGCAGAATGTAGCTAGCATGTAGAGAAAGATCAACTTAATGCAAGGTAGGTTCATTCAAAAGTCTGACAGCAGCAGGGAAGAAGCTGTTCTTGAGTTGGTTGGTACGTGACCTCAGACTTTTGTGTCTTTTTCCCGAAGGAAGAAGATGGAAGAGAGAATGTCCGGGGTGCGTGGGCGGGTCCTTAATTATGCCGGCTGCTTTGCCGAGGCAGCGGGAAGTGTAGACAGAGTCAATGGATGGGAGGCTGGTTTGCGTGATGGATTGGGCTACATTCATGACCTTTTGTAGTTTTTTGCGATTTTGGGCCGAGCAGGAGCCATACCAAGCTGTGATACAACCAGAAAGAATGCTTTCTATGGTGCATCTGTAAAGTTGGTGAGAGTCGTAGCTGACATGCCAAATTTCTTTAGTCTTCTGAGAAAGTAGAGGTGTTGGTGGGCTTTCTTAACTATAGTGTTAGCATGGAGGGACCAGGACAGGTTGTTGGTGATCTGGACACCTAAAAATTTGAAGCTCTCGACCTTAGAGAGTGCAAGTCCAAAATTCCCACGTCTTGAGCAAGGATAAGCCTTTTGCTTTCCATGAGATTGTGAGTATGTGAAACACTATTAGACAGGATTGATTTGGGATAAATTGGTGCTTTCTAAAGAGAACTGGTTTGAGACATCTACAGCAACAAGGCAAAGTTAGATTTAAAAATCCCTGATATCTTTATTCATTGAGGCAGAAGATGGACCTTAGAGTCTGTAAAGCAGGACATGAACAAATGTTTCAGAAGTCCATAAGGAATAATCATGCATGGCCTCTGCATATTGTGACAGTTTGGTTTTTATTATGTCCCTTACTTAATACATGGTTAATTAAGTCAATCGCAGGAGGATTTTTCTTGTTTTTTTGTGCTATAAATATTTAATATGCCACCCTACAAATTGAATGTGTTGTACACATTCACAAAAGGTTTAATTCATTAAATGTGTAAACTGAACGCAGACTGAGTCCCCATTCTTCACATTTGCAAAATGCAACCTAAATTTCTAAAGCAAATAATGCTTTCAGTTTTCTGGTTGTAAATGGTTTAAGTGCGCTTTTCCTGTAACAGAATAGCCTTGGGTGCACAAGCAATGCCTGAAGCGAATGCAACATCCTACATTCCTCCTGTGAAACGTACAATATTTTACCATTAATCACTCAGTTCTCATCATAACAGGAAGTTACAATGGCCTCAAGAGGCCAGAATGAAGGCCAATCAATTCATCCAATTGCCCAAATACTTTATATGTGTACCTTTGACTCTTGAAAATCATTCTGACTTTTTGCTTTCATAGAATCATAGAATCCCTACAGTACTGAAGGAGGCCATTTGGCCCAGCGAGTCTGCACCGACTCTCTGACACAGCATCTTGCCCAGGCCCTATCCCCATAACCTCATGTATTTACCCCACTAATCCCCCTAACCTACACATCTTTGGACACTAACGGAGCAATTTAGCATGGCCAATCCACTTAACCTGCACATCTTTGGAGTGTGGGAGGAAACCGGAGCACCTGGAGGAAACCCACGCAGACACGGGGAGAATGTGCAAACTCCACACAGACAGTGACCCAAGGCCAGAATTGAACCCGGGTCCCTGGCTCTGTGAGGCAGCAGTGTGAACCACTGTGCCATCCAATAATACTCTTATAATAATTTAATGAACAGTGCGAGTAACTTTCAAAAGTGCCCCACATTCTCAAATATCTGGAGTCTGTGTTGAAGACTTTTCAAACATTTGCCCTTGAATAAGATGCATTCATTATCGTGGTCATATAAGTTATGTATCACACAATCTTAAAACTTGCTCAACTTGTCTTTTCTTATAAATCAAGGTGATTGTAAAACAGGATCCTTTTTTTAATCAGACAGAATAAGCATGTGTCAAACAATGGGTTTAAGGGATCCTTAAAATAGTCCAACAATCAATATCTATATTATGTGCCATAGTTGTCTCTTACCTGAGCACATAAGCATCTTGCCAGTCTGTTCTTGTCACGCTGACAATCAAACAATGCACATTTTTCAGGAGCTTGTTCCACTCAAATCTATTTCATACAGAAGATGGTAGCAGTTACTGACAAAAGCTTTAGCATCATCTTCATTGTGACTAGCTGTCCAGTCACAGTAAAGGACTTACTGTTACATTAATAAGAACATAAGAACTAGGAGCAGGAGTAGGCCATCTGGCCCCTCGAGCCTGCTCTGCCATTCAATAAGATCATGGCTGATCTTTTTGTGGACTCAGCTCGACTTCCCCGCCCGCTCACCATAACCCTTAATTCCTTTACTGTTCAAAAATGTATCTATCCTTGCCTTAAAAACATTCAAGCCTCAACTGCTTCACTCGGCAGGGAATTCCACAGATTCACAACCCTTTGTGTGAAGACGTTCCTCCTCAACTCAGTCCTAAATCTGCTTCCCCTTCTTTTGAGGCTATGCCCCCTAGTTCTAGTTTCACCCGCCAGTGGAAACAACTTCCCTGCTTCTATCTTATCTATTCCCTTCATAATCTTATATGTTTCTATAAGATCTCCCCTCATTCTTCTGAATTCCAATAAGTATAGTCCCAGTCTATTCAGTCTCTCCTCATAAGCCAACCCTCTCAACTCCGAAATCAACCTAGTGAATCTCCTCTGCACCCCCTCCAGTGCCAGTATATCCTTTCTCAAGTAAGGAGACCAAAACTGTACACAGTACTCCAGGTGTGGCCTCACCAGCACCTTATATAGCTGCAACATAACCTCACTGTTTTTAAACTCCATCCCTCTAGCAATATTGTCAAGCTCTATAGTGTAGCAGTGTTGTTGTTGTTACAAGTGTAAAATACAATCTATAACAATGATGTGCAAAAATTTGGTGGAGCAATTTAGCATGGCCAATCCACTTAACCTGCACATCTTTGGAGTGTGGGAGGAAACCGGAGCACCTGGAGGAAACCCACGCAGACACGGGGAGAATGTGCAAACTCCACACAGACAGTGACCCAAGGCCAGAATTGAACCCGGTTGTACAGACAATTCCGATTTCTGGTTCATTCCAATATTACCTGTTGCCATCAATTTACAGCAGCTTTCACCCAAACATGTGATAAGTGTAAACATGTAATGTAATTTGCTTAGCAACACTGACCAAGTGCTATTGTGTGTGCTGACATCGAGTGACATATAACATTATCAAGCAGCAATGATGAATGATGAATATTCCCATCTTTCCAAATATTTACAGTGATAGTGTTCCTCAGGTGAAGGTCTGAATTTTCTGGAAATCAAAGGTGAGGGGGCTTGCGGGGTGGAGGGGTGGGGGTGGCAGTTGGACCTACAGATATGAATGGCATAAGCTGCAGAGATAGCCTTGAAGCACTTCTGACTAAAAGCCTCTGTGAGTGATCTGTTGTCAAGGCAACAGTGGATTATCTTCTCAATTTCCCAGCGAGGATGAACGTTTCTTAAAACCAAAAAATACTTAATCAAAAATAGGAAGGTAGATGTTTAAAGATGGATTCCTGACCAAAACTATCCACTACCAAGTTTTCCTGACCGTTTAATTACTGGTGGTTAATTAAAAGGTAGATAATTAGATATGTGATTCACAGCGTATTCTATTCGCACACTGTACCCAAGGTTTTTCATTCTGCCCTCACTCCACTGCCTCTCCTCAACATCCCTCCAGCGGCTATTCTTCATCAGCAAACTCACCAATTAAGCGTTAGCATGTTTTAACTGGGGAGCAGGGAAAGGATATCACTAGCAAGTCTCTTCCTGTTCTTGTCCAATATCTACACACTGCTCCTTCCCCAGCCCTGCTCGCTGCAGACTGATCAAAAGTAAAGTTTATTTATTAGTCACAAGGCTTACATTCACACTGCAATGAAGTTACTGTGAAAGTCCCCTAGTTGCCATACTCCGGTGCCTGTTCAGGTACACTGAGGGAGAATTTAGCATGGCCAATGCACCTAATCTGCACATCTTTGGACTGTGGGAGGCAACCGGAGCACCCGGAGGAAACCCATGCAGACACAGGGAGAATGTGCAGACTCCACACTGACAGTGACCCAAGCCGGGAATCGAACCCGGGCCACTGGCGCTGTGAGGCAGCAGTGCTTTGATAAATATTACCATCCCCCTAACTGGGTACAAATGAGCCTAATGCAATGCCTAATATGGAGATTGTTTTTAAAACAAAGGGGGTTCAAGAGAAGAATCTCAATACAAAATATTTGATTTAATGTATCTGTCAGTAATACACAATACTCAATAATCACTGCTGTAATACGTATAGTTGTGAAAACTTCAACATTATTTTAATTATTAATTTGTTTTAAAAAGAACCTACTGATGAGGTTCTGAATCAAATGGGTAGTTGCTGACGGTTGAATGTTTGACATCCTTTCCCAGAATAGCTCTATCAGCTTGGGGTATGTTGCAGTGAAGCCAATACTGCAGAGTCAGACACCAGCTGAATGTCACAAACACAATCTTACCTCTGAAATAAATGAGGCCAGGCTCACTATTTCTGTAGAGGATCACTGGGAGAATGCACTTTATCCTTCATTATGATCACGCTCAGTGATCTTGTCTCAAATACACTGATAGGAAATGGTCGAATGACAATGTGTGTTGTATTTTTAATGAGGCTGCTTGGGGACTGGATATAAATATTAATAGTCAGTGTGTTTGTAACACGAGCGCCCTCGTATACTGATGTTTAAGGCACTCTGACATTACCTTTCATACCCTGAAAAGTACAACCCTGATTTTAGTTTGCAATAAGCCAAGATGTGTTCACACCAAATAATCTGCTTTTACTAAATTTGGATATAGATTTGGTGAAATAGGGGTAGTTCTATTTTCACACTGTTTAAAAATCATGCCCTTTCTTCTATCATACTTTATAGAATATGTTGAAACCCTTTGATGTGAGCTGACACATTAAAAAAAAAACTAAAGTGATTGCATTTTCTTTCAGCTTTTCTGCAAATACACAGCACCAACCAAATGCATTCACCTCCAGGTACATTAATCCACTGCTGTCTCCTGCAGATACAGCTGTAGTAAAATAACTCATCCGTTGGACTGGGCCAGGGAGTTTCTGTAGTTGAAAACCGTGCAGATTGCAAAGGGCCGTGAGGTTATTTAAGAAGAAAAGAAAAATAAGCAAGTGAACTCAGGCAGTCTGAGGAATCAGCGCCTTTCCAGAAAGCGATATTTAAAACAATGCTTTTGGGACAAAAATCTCCAAGAAGCTAATCTGTGGTCTGGAACACCCCAGGACCATCAATAAAAAGACTTCCCAGTAAAAACTAGCCTGGAAATGACCAGAAATTGGTTTTGGTCCTGATGGGGTTTGGGTACAGGAATAATACTAATGATTTTAAAAAATGACATTTGGAAGTCAGTAGATTTTACTGCAATGCCTCTTTGTTGTTGCAAACACCTCCAAACTGTCTTCTTTTTATACATTTTAATTTTGAGAGAAAGAGGCTGTGTCAGTCGCTCTTTAAAGTGGAAATAATGTGAGCAACAGCTATGCAGCTGAGTTTAAGGGTTAGCTTTGTCTGAATAAATGCGTGATGTGGATGAGTAGGAATTCAAGTGGGCAATTTATTTGGGGTTTAGTTCGTTTCTATGTTAAATTTGCAAAAGAAAAGTTGATTTGTGGGCGACCATGGGAAGTGATTCAGGAATCTACAGATCTGAAGCATCATTTGGCTCTGATTTGAACCTGCTCTCCACGCCCCCTCCCCCTCCCCAGTTGGTTGACGTCCAGCAGCAAGCCGGCACCAAGCTGAAGCAAGTTCCTTTGCAACATTTCAAAGCGGCTGGTGCTCTGTGTTCTCTCCAAACGCGAGTGAGTGGCATTTACACATAAACAGAGATTCCCAAAAGGATTGCTGCGTCCTTCCCGTCGCTGCTTCGTCGCTTGTACCTGGGGATGTTGCGGAGATCTCCCGATCCGTTACCTTCATCCTTCCTAGAGAACCACACCTCAAGCAGCTTCTCGGTGCCTTCAAAGAAATGGACACTGTTTTCCATGGCGAATTGAATGTCCTCTTTCAGGTGAATTGCTCGGTTTGTGTGTGTGTGTCTGTGGTTGATGCGAATGTAAACGGTATTGGGATCCGCTAGCTGATGTCTCCTGCCATCTGTGAGTTCGGCAGCAAAGTGGCAGGCTGATCTTTAGCTGTGTTTATTTAAACTGGGTGTCCATGAAATGTACCCTGGGAGTTGTAGTCCACCATCCTTTCCCAGTGAGTTGTCAAACTCTGTAACTCGCCTTTGCCCCTAATGATTTGGCAGGGAAAGTACCCTGACTGTCCTCCTTTTGGAACTTTGTCCAAGAATTACTGAACTTTATCCAAGAATTACTGAAAGTTTTTTTTTTAAAGTGTCACTTTTTAACTGCCTCACTACACGGTGGCACAGTGGTTAACGCTGCTGCCTCACAGCACCTGGCACCTGGGTTCAATTCCGGCCTCGGGTCACTGTCTGAGCGGAGTTTGCACATTCTCCCCGTGTCTTCGTGAGTTTCCTCCGGGGGCTCCAGTTTCCTCCCACACTCCAAAGACGTGCGGGTTAGCTGGATTGGCCATACTAAATTGCCCCTTAGTGTCCCAAGATAGGGGGATTAGCAGGGTAAATACATGGGATTAAAGGTTAGGGCCTGGGTGGGATGCTTTGCCGGAGAGTTGGTGCAGACTCGATGGGCCAAATGGTCTCCTTATGCACTGTAAAGAGTCTATGAAATACACAATTTCTCTTTAGTCACCAGGATGATATGAACATCACCCTGTTTAACAGTCTCCAAGCAAGCTACTGATATCCCCATTGTTTGTTTCTCGAATATAGATTGTAGACTTTCCCCCAGTGAGGATGCTCTACATGGAGTAGGGAGCTTGGCCGCAGGCCACAGCAGAATTAAAGTTAGATCCTCGAATCCTTCTGCTATTTGCCCAGGTAGAAACACACCCCTCACAGAGACATTATGATAAAGTTGGAAGCCTCAGTTCACAGTCAGTTCACTGAGTCAGTGTGGCTGGTGAGGTAGCAGTGAGCTGAAATATCAGTGTGGTACTGTGTCTATCAAGGCAGATTATTTGGCACTGAAACTCCTCTGCCAAGCAACTTTCATCCCAAAGAAATCCTAATGATGTTACCCACCCACCCCAAAGGGGACATAGTCCTGTGAAACACCTTGACACTCTTTATCGAGTTAAGGGTGCTATAGAAGTACAAGTTGTTGCTGTAAACAACTGCCAACAGTGGGTATTAGTCCTTGCTAGCTGGGAGTTGTGAATTTCTCATGAAGGGAATGGTGAGCAGTACAATTCACCACAAAATGTACAAGCACATTGTCATTATTGTCCTGACCATAGTATGGGTGCCCACATAACTAAAAGCAAACTATTGCGGATGCTGGAAATCTCACACCACACTGACTCAACATGAATTGCATCAGTTTGAGCTGCAGAACTGAAGCAAGCAACTACTTACCTCTCTGTGCCCCAATCAGGGAAGACAGTCAGCCCGAGATAAGTGAGATATGTTTGCCTTAACTCAAGTCTTGTAATAATTTTTGGCAATGTTGTGTCTAGAGTAAGTCTCCTCTATACAACAGGCAAACCTTTAGTATGGTGATGTTTGTTTTTGGGTGGTACGGTGGCACAGTGATTAACACTGCCGCCTCACAGTGCCAGGGACCCAGGTTCGATTCCCTGCCTTGACCATCTGTGCGGGGTTTGCACGTTCTCCCCGTGTCAGCATGGATTTCCTCCGGATGCTCTGGTTTCCTCCCACACTAAGAAGTCTCACAACACCAGGTTAAAGTTCAACAGGTTTATTTGACACTCTTCACTGAAGAGTTGACCCTCTTCACTCAGCTGAAGAAGGAGCAGCGCTCCAAAAGCTTGTGCTACCAAATAAACCTGTTGGACTTTAACCTGTTGTTGTGAGATTTCTTACTGTGCACATCCCAGTCCAACGCCGGCATCTTCACATCATTCCTCCCATAGTCCAAAGACGTGCTGGTTAGGGTGCATTGGCCATGCTAAATTCTCCCTCAGTGTACCCGAACAGGCGCCGGAGTGTGGCAACCACAGGATTTTCACAGTAACCTCATTGCAGTGTTAATTTAAGCCCACTTGCGACACTAATAAATAAATAAACTTTCACACGCTTTCTTCAACTTGGAGAACGGCGAGGCGTATTGGAAATGCTCACAGGCTGATTAACGATCTGATAGGCTACACCCTGAACATTCCTTCCATGGCCATCATCAAGACTTGGAGTGGAACTTGAACCCAGAACCTAATATGATTGAATCCAGAAGAACACTTTATCCACAGGATAAATTACTTTAATGCTCCTTTACAATGCTGGTCAGTTTAAAGGTCACTTTCCTTTTTGAAACAAAGTCCATTATTCATCACTAAATTAAAAACATATGAAGCTTATTGCATTGAATTATGACGTGAAGTTATCAACACTTTTTGACCTTACCCACATGACAAGAATGGGGGTGGGAATTCCAGAATTGGGACCTGTCAGCCATATTTAAATCATGACTTTGTTCCAACATGGACTAAAGCATGAAATTCCAGCCCTATGTCTCAGGCTTATATAAATGATTCTATTAAACTGTCTGATTTTGAGATAAAATACCTCTTTAGAGTCAGCTAAACTGCTGTAAGATCTGAAAGCAAGATTCATGACAGACCATTATGTAAATAAAGCAGTGACATGAATGGCATAATATGTAACACTCTTATGATGCTGACTAAGGGTTTCAATCATCAATGGAAGTATTTCCCATTTGCAATCCTACAAAATGTTTTTACAATTTTACAATCTTTTGACTGATAAATGTATTTAGAAAATAAATTAAAATCGCAAATGCTGGAAAAAATAGTCAAAGAGAGAAGGTGCTAGAAATGTGCAGCTGGAGAACATCTGTGGCAAGAACAGAAAGTTGACATTGGGCCTGAATTTACCAACAGGTTGCATCCATTTTCAGGCACGGATACTTGGTAAAGTCGGGCGTGAGGCGAGTAGCGCGATCCGCGCCCGCCTCTGCACCGGTTCTCCCTTTACCAGGCACGAAATAGCCGCAATCAGGACTGCGCCCGAAACGGGCGCGACAGTCATTTAAATACTTTTGCATGCATTTAAATTGACTTAATGGGCTGCATGCCCAACCTTATCAGTACTTCCCCCTTTACCACCATGTTCACCCATCCAGAATCGGCATGAAGCAGACATGCTCCACAAAAGTCCAATTTGGGCATTCCAGTTAGTGAGGAGGTAAGAACCGAGCGTCCAACGGCTCTCTGCCTGAGATCAGGGTGGGGGGGAAGGATGGGGGGGGGGGGGGAGTCCGCTGCCACTCTGCCTGTGATCAGTGTGGGGGAAGGGGGGGTCTGCTGCCACGCTGCCCACGGTCGGTGTGGGGGAGGGGGGGTCTGCTGCCACGCTGCCCAGGATCGGTGGGGAGGAAGGGGGGAGGGGCCCATGATTGGTCTCAGTGGCGGGTGAGTGGGGGAGATAAGGGGGTCATTAATGTTGTGGGGGTGGGGCAATGTCTGTGGGGGCCAGGGGGAGGCATTATCCAGCCCCAGAGTGATGTGGCAGGGGAGCCGCATTCTATCATATTTTTTTCTGCGCATGCGCAGTTGGAGATGTTGATCGGAGCTACAGGGTTTCGGGCACATTAAGCCCCGTTCACAGGCTTGTGCAGAGTGGAATTGCTGACATTTTTGCAGGCAGAGTGCGTATGGGGGCACCTGAGAACGGGTCCAAAAGTCGGATCTGAAACACTCCCAGTTTCAGGACCGCCCAGCACTTAGAACCAAAATGGTAAAATAGGACCCATTGTGTAAAAGTGTTCAGCCCGTCATGACTGAACACTGCTTCCATCATGTAACACCCAGCACAAGGTACCAAATTCATCCTACCCCGACCCCCCCATCTCATTCCCATCCCACCCCATGTAGCAAAATCAGAAACACCAAAACCGTCCTCTCCTCCACATTCAATTCCATTCCCTCGCATACTCTAACCCTGCTTGACCAGTCATGAGCATGGACAATTAACAAATATTTATAAAACATAGTTATATCAAGAATGAATCTGTTAGGTACAAGAGAGAATGGTACATTCAAAATATATTCCACCTACATTTTTACATAGCTCGTATCTATGTTTTAAATACTTATTCAAACATCTATCATGATTTGAAGACCTGATCAAGACTTGAACTGGGCTATGTATACGACAGGGCCATAAGACCATAAGATGTAGGAGCAGAGTTAGGCCATTTGGCCCATCGAGTCTGCTCTGCCATTCAATCATGGCTGAAATGATTCTCATCCCCATTCTTCTGCCTTTTCCCCATAACCCTTGATCCCCTTATTGATCAAGAACCTATCTATCTCTGTCTTAAAGACTTTGATTTGATTTATTATTGTCACATGTATTAAAAGACAGTGAAAAGTATTGTTTCTTGTGCGCTACACAAACGAAGCATACCGTTCATAGAGAAGGAAACAAGAGAGTGCAGAATGTAGTGTTACAGTCATAGCTAGGGTGTAGAGAAAGATCAACTTAATGCAAGGTAAGTCCATTCAAAAGTCTGACAGCAGCAGGGAAGAAGCTGTTCTTGAGTCGGTTGGTACGCGACCTCAGACTTTTATATCTTTTTCCCGACGGAAGAAGGTGAAAGAGAGAATATCCGGGGTGCATGGGGTCCTTCAGTATGCTGCTTTGCCGAGACAGCGGGAAGTGTAGACAGAGTCAATGGATCAATGTACTAAAGGCACAGATTTTTAAAAATGCCATATTGTTTTCTGAATTCTACTAACCGCAGTGGGAGGTAGGGACTGTAATTTATGACTAATTATTTTTGTATCACTTGTCTGTTCCAACGATTGGGTGTGAAGCTCACTTCTCTCATTGCACTGGTCTGAAGTCTATCAATGGAACATACTCCATCAATCTGTCAACACAAAATATAATCCTACAGATAATACCACAGACTGAAACAAATGATTAAATGAATATGAGATGAATTCTCAAATTAATTCGAAAATATCAAATTTAAAACAAGCAAGTGTATCTCCTACAGTGACGCTTGTCGACTGACCCAGAAGTAAGTGTGAGAATGGATGTTATTTTTAAAAGTATTTTGGGGGAATGTTGTGTTCTTCTGTAAAAAAGGCTTTGTTTCTCTGAGTGTAAATCATTTAATTAAACTGAGAGTTCACATGACACCAGGTTATAGTCCAACAGGTTTATTTGAAACCACAAGCTTTCGGAGCGCTACTCCTGGGTCAATTCCTTCGTCACCTCATCCACCCCAGTCCAACACCTGCATCTCCACATCTTAATTAAACTGGAGAAATATTAATGGAGTATATTTGTCCCTACCAGGAGAAACAATTTGATCCTGTTCATTCTATCTCTTCCCGTCATAATTTTGTGCATCCCAATCAAGTCACCCCTCAGCTTTCCCTGTTCCAAGGAAAATAACCCCAACCTATCCAATCTCTCCTCACAGCTACACAGTGGAAAATCCCACCCACAATTTTAAAATCTTCCTGCGTATCAGTTTGATTCAAAGACTGATAGATTGTTAGGATAGTTCCCCATGTTCATAGAATCATAGAAACCCTACAGCGCAGAAGGAGGCCATTTGGCCCATCGAGTCTGCACTGACCACAGTCCCACCCAGGCCCTACCCCCACATATTTACCCGCTAATCCCTCTAACCTACGTATCTTAGGATTCTAAGGGGCAATTTTTTTAATAACCTGGCCAATCAACCTAACCCGCACATCTTTGGACTGTGGGAGGAAACCGGAGCACCCGGAGGAAACCCACGCAGACACGAGGAGAATGTGCAAACTCTACACAGACAGTGACCCGAGCCGGGAATCAAACTCGGGACCCTGGAGCTGTGAAGCAGCAGTGCTAACCACTGCGCTACCGTGCCACCCAAGTTCATCAGGTCATTTGCTTCTAACCCAATGTTCATCAGGTCATTTGCTTCTAACATTTAGAGGCAAACTATACTGGGAAACAGGGAAAACTATATTTGGGAAGATGTGGTAAAGAAAAGGAATGAGAGAGAAAGGTACTAAAATGGGAAAGGATAAACAGAATATGATGGCAAGGGGCAGAGAATGCCAATCTTAGAGTAAATCAGTAGAAAAGGCTAAGGATTACAAAAATAACAAAAGGACAAAACTAAAGGCTCTGTATCTAGCTGCATGTAGCATTTGAAACAAAACACACAAACTGATAGCGCAAATACAAATGAATAAGTATAAGCTGATAGCCATAACAGAGACATGGCTACAAGATGATAGAGATTGGGAGCTGAATATTGAAGGGTATGTGATGTATAGGAAGTTAGGAAAAGATGGAGGGGTGGCTCTATTAGTTAATGATGGTATTAGCACATTAGAGAGGGACTTCTTAAGTTCAGGAAACCTGGATGTAGAAACAGTTGTGGTTGAAATGAGAAATGATAAAGGCAAGAAGTCACTTGTGAGAGTACTGTACAAGCCCCCTCAGTGTAACTACTCAGTAGGACAGAGTATGAAGGAAGAGATAATGGGAGATTGTCAGAAAGGTAACGTGATAATCATGGGGGATTTTTTAATCTACATGTAGATTGGAAAAATCAGATGAGCAAAGGTAGCATAGATCAGGTGTTCATAGAATGTTTTCAGGATAGTTTCTTAGAACAGCACGTTCTGGAGACAGCCAAAGAGTTATACAAGACTTGGTATTGTACAAAGAGATAGGATCAATTGATAATAACATAGTGAAGGCATCCCTAGGTAGCAGCGATCATAATATGATAGAATTTTACATTCAGTTTGAGGGAGAGAAGAACGGGTCCAAGACTAGTATTTTAAGCTTAAATAAGGGCAATTATGAGGACTTGAAAACAGAGCTAGCTAAAATGAACGGCCAATTATTTTTAAGGAATAGGTCATTAGAGATGCAGCGACAGACATTTAAACGGATATTTCAGAATACACAAAATAGATATACTCCAATGAGAAGAAAATATCCAAAGTGAGACCCCACCATCTATGGTTAACTAAAAATACGATAGACAAGGTCAAACTTAAAGAAAAAGCATACAAGTGTGCAAAGACAGGTAACAGATTAGATGATTGGACAGAACATAAAAAAGCAAAGAATGACAAAAGGTTTATCGAGGAGGGAAAAATTAGAGCACGAGAGAAAGACAGCAAGAAATATAAAGATGGACAGTAAGAGTTTCTATAGATATTTAAGAAAAAAGCTAAAAAAGTGAGTGTTGCTGAGTGTTACTCTAGAGTCATAGAGTCATAGAGGTTTACAGCATGGAAACAGGCCCTTCGGCCCAACTTGTCCATGCCACCCTTTTTTTAAACCCCTAAGCTAGTCCCAATTGTCCAAGTTTGGCCCATATCCCTCTATACCCATCTTACCCATGTAACTGTCTAAACGCTTTTTAAATGACAAAATTGTACCCGCCTCTACTACTACCTCATAGCTCCTTGAAAGTGGAGTCACAGGTGGACAGAGTGGTGAAGAAAACATTCGGCATGCTTAGTTTCATTGGTCAGAACATTGAATACAGGAGTTGGGACATCTTGTTGAAGCGTTTAGACAGTTGAACAAGCAGCTTGTTCCAGGCACTCACCACCCTCTGTGTGAAAAATTGTCCTTCTGGACCCTTTTGTATCTCTCCCCTCTCACCTTAAACCTATGCCCTCTAGTTTTAGACTCTCCTGCCTTTGGGAAAAGATATTGACTATCTAACTGATCTATGCCCCTCATTATTTTGTAGACCACGATAGGATCACCCCTCAGCCTCCCCTATCCAGAAAAAAGTCGTAGTCTATCCAGCCTCACCTTATAACTCAAACCATCAAGTCCCGGTAGCATCCTAGTAAATCTTTTCTGCACTCTTTTTGGTTAATAATATCCTTTCTATAATAGGATGACCAGAACGGTACACAGTATTCCAAGTGTGGCCTTACCAATATCTTGTACAACTTCAACAAGATGTCCCAACTCCTGTATTCAATGTTCTGACCAATGAAACTAAGCATGCCGAATGTTTTCTTCACCATTCTGTCCACCTGTGACTCCACTTTCAAGGAGCTATGAACCTGTACCCCTAGATCTCTTTGTTCTATAACTCTCCCAAATGCCCTACCATTAACTGAGTAAGTCCTGCCCTAGTTCAATCTACCAAGATGCATCATCTCACATTTATCTAAATTAAACTCCATCTGCCATTCGTCAGCCCACTGGCCCAATTGATTAAGATCCCGTTACAATCTTAGATAACCTTCTACACTGTCCACTATACCACCAATCTTGGTGTCATCTGCAAACTTACTAACCATGCCTACTAATTTCTCATCCAAATCATCAATATAAATGACAAATAACAGTGGACCCAGCACCGATCCCTGAGGCACACCGCTGGTCACAGACCTCCAGTTTGAAAAACAACCCTCTACAACCACCCTCTGTCTTCTGTCATCAAGCCAATTTTGTATCCATTTGGCTACCTCACCCTGGATCCCGTGAGATTTAACCTTATGCAACAACCTACCATGTTGTACCTTGTCAAAGGCCTTGCTAAAGTTCATGTAGACAACATCAACTGCACTGCCCTCATCTACCTTCTTGGTTACCCCTTCAGAAAACTCAATTAAATTTGTGAGACATGATTTTCCAGTCACAAAGCCATGCTGACTGTCCCTAATCAGTCCTTGCATCTCTAAATGCCTGTAGATCCTGTCTCTCAAAATACCTTCTGACAACTTACCCACTACAGATGTGAGGCTCACCGGCCTGTAGTTTCCAGGCTTTTCCCTGCAGCCTTTCTTAAACAAAGGCACAACATTTTCCACCTTCCTATCTTCAGGCACCTCACCTGTGGTTGTCGATGATTCAAGTATCTCTGCTAGGGGACCCGCAATTTCCTCCCTAGGCTCCCACAATGTTTAGGATACACTTCTTCAGGTCCTGGGGATTTATCTACCTTGATGCGCTTTAAGACTTCCAACACCTCCTTCTCTGTAATATGTACACTCCTCAAGACATCACTATTTATTTCCCCAAGTTCCTTAACATCCATGCTTTTCTCAACAGTAAATACTGATGAGAAACATTGATTTAGGATCTCACCCACCTCTTATGGATCTGCACATAGATGACCTTCTTGATCCTTAAGAGGTCCTACTCTCTCCCTTGTTACTCTTTTGCCCTTTATGTATTTGTAGAAGTTCTTTGGATTCTCCTTTGCCTTATCTGCCAAAACAATCTCGTGTCCCCTTTTTACCCTCCTGATTTCTCTCTTAATTCTACTCCTACACTCTCTATAATCTTCAAAGGATTCACTTGATCCCATGTCAAGTGCCTCCTGCTTCTTCTTGATCAGGGCCTCAATATCCCAAGTCATCCAGGGTTCCGTACTTCTACCAACCTTGCCTTCACTCTAAGAGGAATGTGCTTACCCTGAACCCTGGTTAACAATCTTTTGAAAGTCTCCCACTTACCAGACTTCCCTTTGCCTTCTCACAGATTCCCCCAATTAACTGTTGAAAGTTCCTGCCTGATACCATCAAAATTGGCCTTGCATCAAT